>NC_083778.1:8075827-8135827 GCF_963514075.1 Conger conger | reverse complement strand
TGATATGCTAATATGCTATGCTAACATGCTATGCAAATATCCTAAGCTAACATGCTATGCTAACATGCTATGCAAATATCCTAAGCTAACATGCTATGCTAACATGCTATGCCAATATCACTCCAGTTATTTAGGTCACACAGTGTTAAGAGCTTTACAGATTTTTTTATGATACTATTAAAAATCGGACGTCCCTTCGTGAGAGCACCTGCTGGTCTGGGGAGTAGGGCGCAGGGGTGAAGCTCATGGCCTGGTGTGTGCGGGACAGCAGGACGGGGGGCGGGGGCACGCTGTCCGTCTCACTCCTCCTGGCCCTGCCATTGGCCAGCCTTCTCTCCTCCTCTTGTGCTTTCTCCACCAGGCGGGCGGCCTCCTGAGATCAAGCATTTAGCGTTTTATGTAAATTCAGCTCATTGCCACAGCCACATCCCAGACATGGGGTTAAATATGTAATCGTTTTGACGTCAGGAGTGTAGCCACCAAAAGAACACTTATTATTTTAATTACTGCTTGACTTGGGTGTGTGTGTGTGTGTGTGTGTGTGTGTGTGTAATGAACAGTGGTGGAAGGATATTTCGGCAGGGTGTGTGTGCGAGGCGTCCCCGTGCCCTGACCTCCAGTAGGTCCTTGGGGGCCGGGCTGCTGCGGTCCTTCTCCTGGGTGAGCAGGGCCTTCTGCATGAGGAGCAGGGCCCTGGAGATCCCGTTCCTCCCGGTCCGATCGGGCAGAGAGCCGTCTGGGCCAGCGCAGAACGGAGAGAGCCCTGCGTCAATGCCCTGTGTGGATCTCTACAGATAGCAGATGAGGTGGAAAACCTCCTAGTGTGTTGAAAGACTGTGTGGACCTCTACCACTACACACTATGCGTCCCAGTGTGTCTGTGCTTTGTGACTTGTGGTGACTTGTGGTTTCCTGCACAGAATTGAGGAGCTTTGATGTGATGATGTCACGTGAACAAAAATCTGATCCAATCCTGCCAGAATAACTTCTTGGACCTCAGACTGACCCTGATTTGTGCCACAAGGCATGCTGGGATGTTGGAGGACTCACCCGGGCAGGCGTCCTGAAGCTTGAGGGAGACTCTGTGTTGGACTGCCAGAAGCTCCAGGTGAAGGTCCGCGATTAACGAGGTGTCCTGAGGCTTCTGCCTTCCTCCTGCCACGCCCTCTGGCTCCTCCCCTCCTGACTATGACATCATAAAGGGGACGTGTCACATGTCCATACTGCTTTCTGCCGAATTGCAATGGTGTCCGAAATCACATACTACATACTACACACTATATATGTGTGTACGATCGTTCAGCATATGGCGACTTTAAAAACAAGAGTAAAACGTACAGTGGTTTTCGGACATACTATATCATAGAAACAGCAGCTAGTTGATGTGGCTGTGGACTTAGTGGTTAAGGTAAAGGACTGGGACCCGCAAGGTCGGTGGTTCGAATCCCAGTGTAGCCACCATAAGATCCACACAGCCGTTGGGCCCTTGAGCAAGGCCCTTAACCCTGCATTGCTCCAGGGAAGGATTGTCTCCTGCTTAGTCTAATCATCTGTACGTCGCTCTGGATAAGAGCATCTGCCAAATGCCAATAATGTAATGTAATGTAATCCAATTAATTTTGAAGTCCCGACTGAAAAGGGGCTGTTATGTAAGATGACCACCAGCCGGAACATGGCGTTGTTCACAGAAACGCGTCGCTCTCGGGAAGTCACATGACGTGTGTCGATGAGGCGGGTGAGGCGAGGCTGGGTGTGGCGTGCGGTTACCTGCAGGTGGGCGGAGTCACAGAAGGCGGCGGTGTCACGGGGGAGGAGCTGAGCCCGACCGCGAGACACGCCCTCCACGGCCCTCTCCACCACCTCCCACACCGCCTGCAGCTG
Source organism: Conger conger (assembly GCF_963514075.1). Classification (NCBI taxonomy): domain Eukaryota; kingdom Metazoa; phylum Chordata; class Actinopteri; order Anguilliformes; family Congridae; genus Conger; species Conger conger. The sequence continues at coordinate 8,133,947 of NC_083778.1, read as the reverse complement.
CTCCGCCCTGGGCCTCTGTGCGCACACACACACACACACACACACACACACACACACACATACACACATACACACACATACACACACACACACACACACACACATACACATACACACACATACACACACACACACACACACACACATACACACACACACATACACACATACACACACATACACACACACACACACATACACACACACATACACACACATATACACACATACACACACACACACACACACACATACACACACACACACTCACACACACACACACACACATACACATGCACACACACACACACGTATATGCCATATGAACACACACATAGGAACACTCACACTGTATGTACACACTTTACGGCGAAACACGGCACCCAAAAACTGTAATCAGGCTCAATGTGAGGATTACCTTAAACACGGTCAGACTGTGCGGTAACTTAGCTGTGAGGATTACCTTAAACACGGTCAGACTGTGCGGTAACTTAGCTGTGAGGATTACCTTAAACACGGTCAGACTGTGCGGTAACTTAGCTGTGAGGATTACCTTAAACACGGTCAGACTGTGCGGTAACTCAGCTGTGTGAGGATTACCTTAAACACGGTCACACTGCAGTAACTCAGCTGTGTGAGGATTACCTTAAACACGGTCACACTGCGGTAACTCAGCTGTGTGAAGATTACCTTAAACACGGTCACACTGCAGTAACTCAGCTGTGTGAGGATTACCTTAAACACGGTCAGACTGCGGTAACTCAGCTGTGTGAAGATTACCTTAAACACGGTCAGACTGCAGTAACTCAGCTGTGTGAGGATTACCTTAAACACGGTCAGACTGTGCAGTAACTCAGCTGTGTGAGGATTACCTTAAACACGGTCACACTGCGGTAACTCAGCTGTGTGAGGATTACCTTAAACACGGTCAGACTGTGCGGTAACTCAGCTGTGAGGGTTACCTTAAACACAGCCGGGACGTCAGACTGCAGGAAGCTGGAGGCTGAGGCTGAAGCCAGGCTGGTATCAACAGAGCAGGCTGTGGAAGGTGCAGGTACCATGGTCACTACAGTGCCTCCACACTGCAGAGGGTCTAAACTGACCACACTGACCTCTTTTCAAAAAGCCAACACTATCTCAGTGTGTAATGGGTAGCTCAGTGTGTGAGTTATATTGAATATCTTAGTGTGTGTGTGTGTGTATATGTGCGTGTGTGTGTGTGTGATATTGAGTATTTCAGTGTTTGTGGTGTGTAATATTGAGTATCCCAGTGTGTGTGTAATATTGAGTATCTCAGTGCATATGTGTAATATTGAGAATCTCAGTGTGTGCGTGTGTGTGTAAAATATTGAGTGTTAGTGTAATATTATGTGTGTGTAATATTGAGTAGTACTGTGTTTGTGTGATATTGAGTATCTCAGTGTGTGTGTGTGTGTGTGTGTGTAAAATAGTGAGTGTTAGTGTTATATTATGTGTGTGTAATATTGAGTATCTCAGTGCATATGTGTAATATTGAGTATCTCAGTGTGTGCGTGTGTGTGTAAAATATTGAGTGTTAGTGTAATATTATGTGTGTGTAATATTGAGTATTACTGTGTTTGTGTGATATTGAGTATCTCAGTGTGTGTGTGTGTGTGTGTGTGTGTGTGTGTGTAAAATAGTGAGTGTTAGTGTTATATTATGTGTGTGTAATATTGAGTATTACTGTGTTTGTGTGATATTGAGTATCTCAGTGTGTGAGTGTGTGTGTGTGTGTGTGTGTGTGTGTGTGTGTAAAATAGTGAGTGTTAGTGTTATATTATGTGTGTGTAATATTGAGTATTACTGTGTTTGTGTGATATTGAGTATCTCAGTGTGTGAGTGTGTGTGTGTGTGTGTGTGTGTGCGTGTGTGTAAAATAGTGAGTGTTAGTGTTATATTATGTGTGTGTAATATTGAGTATTACTGTGTTTGTGTGATATTGAGTATCTCAGTGAGTGAGTGTGCGTGTGTGTGTGTAAAATATTGAGCGTTAGCCTGATATTATGTGTGCGTAATATAGTGTGTACTTTACCTGTCTTCCTCCCAGACTTGACTGTGCAGTCTGCTCCGCTCTCCAAAATGGCCGACAGACGCAGGGTCATTTCAGCCACGGCCACGGGGTCCGTCAGGCCCAGCTCACACGCGTGGGCCACCTCACTGAGCGCGCTCAGAACCTGCACCCACTGCGGAGACGCAGCCGCCGACAACATGTCTGAGTACAGAGCAGCTTCATTCCAGTTTCATTTCACCAGGTCGGTCAACTGTGAACAGACCTGGGTCAAGTATGTCATTGCTTTGGATTTGAATACTATTCTTCACTTCACTGAGCTTGTCTGGCCTTTTTGAACCAATGAAATGCTCTCAAATAGGGCAGACCCCACCTTCTGGTCCTCTCGGTTGGCTCAATTGCACCACGCACAATCAATGGAGCACAGAAAAGTCGTTGAATTCAAAACAATTACGTAATCACAATTTGGCCCAGGTCCTCCATTTTGTCTTAAGGAACAGGGGGACGGGTGGTGTCATGGCTCAGGCAGTAAGAGCAGTCGTCTGGTAGTCGGAGGGCTGTGTCAAAGTGTCCCTGAGCAAGATCACCTAACCCCCGAATGCTCCTGACGAGCTGGTCGGCGCCTCGCATGGCAGCCAATCGCCGTCGGCGTGTGAGTGTGTGTATGAACGGGTGAATGAGAAGCATCAACTGTACAGCGCTTTGGATAAAGGCGCTATATAAATGCCAACCATTTACCATTTACTGTGGGGAAGTACCAGTCAGGAAATGGGGGTATGGAGGGTGAGACAGGGGGCCGTGAGGTGCGGGAAAGTGAAAGTGGGTCTGGTTCTGGCGTTGGAGCACCTTGGCGCGGTTCTCCAGTCTGTCCTGTCCGCGGGAGGGGTCCCAGTGCCCCGCCTGCGCTCTCTGGAACACCGCCCGGCACCTGAGCCACAGGAGCTGCACAACGTCCAGCGCCAGGTCTGCGTCCGGCCGCACGGCCTGTCCACAGGGAGAGACCCCCCCGCCGGTGATGGGACTGAGGTCACAGGTGAGAGTGAGGTGCAGTGAGTGAGTGGAGGCCTGTAGCGTAGCGGTTAAGGTAAAGGACTGGGACACGCGAGGTCGGCGGTTCGATCCCCCGCTGGAGCCGCGATAAGATCCGCACAGCCGTCGGGCCCTTGAGCAAGGCCCTTAACCCTGCGTTGCTCCAGGGGAGGATTGTCTCCTGCTTAGTCTAATCAACTGTACGTCGCTCTGGATAAGAGGGTCTGCCAAAATGCCATTAGTGTAATGTAATGCTGTAGATGAATGTGTTTGGTAGGAGGGCAGTACCACACACACAGTGCTGTAGATGAATGTGTTTGGTAGGAGGGCAGTACCACACACACAGTGCTGTAGATTAATGTGTTTGGAAGACGGGCAGTACCTGGGCTGAGCCACACACGGCGCTGTGCAGTGTCTCCACCAGAGCCAGCATCTCCTCGGACACTGACATCATCACCTGCTGCCGCTCTCTCTCTGTGTACACACACACACTCACACATAATGGCTGTGGTGTCTGATGGCCACAGTTAAGTACAGTAGCATGTAATCAGAAGCAAGTTACCTGGCTCCTTCCCCGTGTACAAACTTCTGTTGCATCGTGACCCCTGACCCCCAGTACTCACCACGCCCCCCGTCGACGCTGCTGTCTCTGGGCGTGTATCTGAGCCTCTGTGGGCCAACCAGGGGCTCCGTGGCCATGAGCAGCGTGAGGTCCAGCACCGCCCGCTGGCACGGCTCCTCCTCCAGGTCCTGCCACACAACCAGCGAATCAAAGGTGAGAGGTCACAAATACGCGATTTAGAATGCCCAGCATTGGAATCACCTTAACTGATCATTCTACTGCCAATGGAAGAATCAGCATTAGAATGTCCTGAACTGAACATTCCGACGCTGACGTAACAATCACTGCAGGTCATTGAAGTCAGAGGAGTTCTAGAACACTGAAAGAATTTTGAAACGGAAAAACATTCCAAAAATCTGCACTCTTGAAAGGGTTAACGGAGCAGACGTGAGAGGACAGGAGGAGTGGTGTAGCTGACCGCGTTTCCCCCCCCCCCCGGAGGGCGGGGCCTCTGGGGCAGGGCGTGGAAGGCTGGTCATGTGACACACCTGCAGCAGTGCGAGGAGGGCGCTGGAGAGGCGAGAGAAGGCGTCCCACTGCTCGTACTGGTACAGCAGTTTCGCGAACTTCACCGCAGCCTCCAACGACACCCGGTTATCCCCTGAGAGCACGAATGCATATTATTATTATTATTATATACCGTCACACACACACCTGTGAGCAAACTGAGCAATTCCCATTTTCATATTTACCCACTGTCAGTCATTTGACATGGAACGTTTTCATGTGTTTTAAATCGGCATGCATCTTATGAGAATGTGAACACGGCGTTCTGGGAGGTGTGAATTTGTGATGAGTTCAGCGGTGAGATCGGGCGCACTGCTTCCAGTAAGACAGACACTCACCAGCCTTGGCTAAATCCAGGAGCGAGGAGGAGTGTGGCGCGATACCACTGATGTGTGCAGGAAGGTTCTGTTCATTTTTCACCTCCCCAGAGCCTGCAGCTCCTACACACACACACACACACACACACACACACACTGGCAGTCGGAGGATTGCCGGTTCGATCCCGCCCTGTGCGTGTCGTAGTGTCCCTGAGCAAGACGCCTAACCCCCAAATGCTCCTGACGAGCTGGTCGGTGCTTTGCACAACAGCCAATCGCCGTTGGTGTGTGAATGGGTGAATGAGAAGCCTAAATTGTACGGCGCTTTGGATTAAGGTGCTATATACATGCCGACCATTTACCATTATGATCTTTATTATAATTATGATTACTGCTGCTATTGTGGCTGTTTGTACCTGCCAGGATGCTGATGCCTGCGGAGAGGAGCTCTAGGGCCACTTCCTGTAGTTCTGGCTCCTCGAGGGCCCCGGTCTGCAGGGGCCGGCGCGAGCTGTCCCACAGGGCCTCCGTCAGGGCCAGGAAGCGGGCGGCCCCGCCCTCGAACAGCCCCATCAGAGCACGCTCAGTAGGGGAGCGGGGCCAGGGCATCTGCAGGGGGGGGGGGGGGTGGGGGAGGGAGGGTCGCACCCAAACTGAGCCAAAACACTGTCTGGGGCCCATCAGGGGCACTAACCAGGTGGAAGTCAGAAAGTGAAAGTCTTTCTTCCACCCATTAACTGAGCCAGCTCATTTCACTCATTAGTTCTTCCTCCTCGCTGAAGAATTGTCCTCAGTAGTAAATCCAGGTGAAATACTGGAGAGGACTTTTGCATTCTGAACCTGGACTTTTGCATTCTGAACCAAGATTTTTATGTTCTGAACCAGGATTTTTTACGTTATGAACCAGGACGTTTACGTTCTGAACCAGGATTTTTACGTTCTGAACCAGGACTTCCCGCCTTTGCTGCCAACTGACAAGATGATCTCAAACATGAAATAGAATGTGAACGTCGTACAAATTTGACACATTTATGTGGTGTAACTGCATTTCATTCTCGATGTGTGTCTTGCAGTCCTCCTCAGCCCACTTATGACCCACAAACAGGTACAGCGCAACAGCCCAAAAGCCACTGAACTGCAGGCTCCAGCACCATGTAAAGTCTGGACTGGAGTCTCCAGCACCATGTACAGTCTGGACTGGAGTCTCCAGCACCATGTAAAGTCTGGACTGGAGTCTCCAGCACCATGTAAAGTCTGGACTGGAGTCTCCAGCACCAGGTACAGTCTGGACTGGAGTCTCCAGCAGCATGTAAAGTCTGGACTGGAGTCTCCAGCACCATGTAAAGTCTGGACTGGAGTCTCCAGCACCAGGTACAGTCTGGACTGGAGTCTCCAGCACCATGTAAAGTCTGGACTGGAGTCTCCAGCACCATGTAAAGTCTGGACTGGAGTCTCCAGCACCAGGTACAGTCTGGACTGGAGTCTCCAGCAGCATGTAAAGTCTGGACTGGAGTCTCCAGCACCATGTAAAGCCTGAACCGGAGTCTCCAGCACCGCCTGGCCTGAAGCTCATTCTGAAAGGTGTTGCAGTGGAGGTAGTTTAGCGGATAGACGGGGAGGGGCAGGGTACCGTCTTAGCCTCTTTGAGGTTGCTCCTCAGCCTGGGTCTGAACAGGCCTTTGGGTCTCCTCCGGGGCTCGTACACGGACCTCTTAAACACCATCACGGCCAGCTGTGCCACAGAGACGCATCAACACACAGCAGGAAACAAAATGATAATGATGTTTTTAAAGAATGCATTAGAAGCAGGGCTCTCTCAGTCAGGCAAGTAAGGGTTAATTATATAAATAACAGTCCACCGGTGTCACGCGGACGGATACCTTAATCGTTGCCTCTTTGAAGGCCTGCTGAGTGTGAGGGGACGTGGGGGGACTGCACATTTCCTGCAGCTTGGCCAGCTCGCTGACTTTGCCCAGCGCTCTCCGTGCGAACACCTGCAGTGTGGCAGGAACGGGGCAGCGTGGATAAGCCTCTGGTCCCACTCAGCCTCGCCATAGCAGTGTGCTTATCCATGATATCAGCAGTGTGTGTGTGTTAGTGTGTGATATCAGCGGTGTGTGTGTGTGTGATATCAGTAGTCTGTGTATTGTGATATCAGCCGTGTGTATTAATGCGAGCTGTGTGTGTGTGTGTGTGATATCAGTAGTCTGTTTATGGTGATATCAGCCACGTGTATTAATGCGAGCAGTGCGTGTGTGTGTGTGATATCAGTAGTCTGTTTATTGTGGTAGCTGCAGCGTATATTCATGATAGCAGTGTGTGTGTGTGATAACTGCAGCGTATATTAATGATAGCAGTGTGTGTGTGTGATATCAGCAGTGTTAGTCAGCCCCACCCTTCCTCACCTCAGCCTGCACGCCAGCCTGGCAGCTGTAGTAGCACTGGCAGGCAGCGCAGTACAGTGTGGTCCTCCAGGTCAGGAAGCTCACGTTCATTAGCGGCACGGAGGTCTCCAAACACACGCAGGCCCACACTAGATATTCCACGGCCTTCAGAAGAACCATTCGGGCCCACACACACACACATACACACACACACACACACGAATACACATACGTACATACTTTGAATCTGTAAAAATCCCTTTATTTAAAATATCTTTCCCACTTTTCCAAAAACTGAATAGAAAGAGTCCTTAAAAATGAGCTAAATAAAGCGAGGTGAGAGATTGTGTGCAGTCTTACCTGTGAGCACATATTCAGGGACATCAGAAATCTGCAGATGTTGTAGATCTGCAATGAGCCTGCAGGGGAGGCACACACGCCCTCACACATTAATTTCACTGCGCAATGACACTGTTAAGCCAAACTCCTGCACAAAATGTGTGCACTCAAATACAAGCTGTGTGTGTATGAGCATGTGTGTAGCAGTGATATCAGCACTGTGCAGTAGTGATATCAGCAGTGTGTTTATAGTGATATCAGCAGTGTGTCACAGTGATAGCAGCAGTGTGTGTCACAGTGATATCAGCAGTGTGTTTATAGTGATATCAGCAGTGTGTGAGTGATATCAGCAGTGTGTTTATAGTGATATCAGCAGTGTGTGTCACAGTGATAGCAGCAGTGTGTGAGTGATATCAGCAGGGTACCATTGTAGAGTATCCAGCACAGGCTCTCGTGGGGCAGCAGCGCCTGCATCATGATGCGCAGGAAGCTGAGGATGTGCTGCAGCCTCTGCACTCGGCTCTCCTCCCACTGGTCCCCCCTGCCCCTCTCCAGCAGGAAGGAGCACAGGCTGAGACCCTGCAGAGCACGGAGCTGAGACACACACACGCACACAAGCGCGCGCACACACACACACACACACACATACAGACACACACATACACACACACACATACATACATACACACACACACACATACACACACACACACACACACACACACACACATACAGACACACATACATATACACGCACACACATTTACACAGACACACACACACATATACACACACACATACGTACACACGCACACACTTTAAATATGTGTCATGACACACAAGCACACGCTGTCAGGTGCATAAGCTGGTTGTGCTGCTGGGTGCTCACCGTCAGTGTTGTTGTTTCAGTCCCAAAGCCCTGGGGAAAGAAGGTGCTGTTGAAGTGCTGCACATCCCTGATCTCCTCTACGCCTGCGGAACCGAACTGCTGCAGGTAGCGTCCGTAGCCCTGCTGGATGGCCAGTCTGTATAGCTGAGAGGAGGGAGAACCGCACAAACAGCCTGTCACCTCCAGACCTGCACAAACAGCCCGTCACCTCCATACCTGCACAAACAGCCTGTCACCTCCAGACCTGCACAAACAACCTGTCACCTCCATACCTGCACAAACAGCCTGTCACCTCCAGACCTGCACAAACAACCTGTCACCTCCAGACCTGCACAAACAGCCTGTCACCTCCAGACCTGCACAAACAGCCAGTCACCTCCAGACCTGCACAAACAGCCTGTCACCTCCAGACCTGCACAAACAGCCTGTCACCTCCATACCTGCACAAACAACCTGTCACCTCCAGACCTGCACAAACAGCCTGTCACCACCATACCTGCACAAACAGCCTGTCACCTCCATACCTGCACAAACAGCCTGTCACCTCCATACCTGCACAAACAGCCTGTCACCTCCATACCTGCACAAACAGCCCGTCACCTCCAGACCTGCACAAACAGCCTGTCACCTCCATACCTGCACAAACAGCCTGTCACCTCCATACCTGCACAAACAGCCTGTCACCTCCATACCTGCACAAACAGCCTGTCACCTCCAGACCTGTGCCCCTTTTACCCCTGCTGAGGGTACTCTTATTTTTAAATTCATTAATGGGATTAACAAAGTGAATTATAGGCGATTCTTCAGGGTGAGTTTGGTTAGCAGAGCGAGAGCGTGTTAGATTCTATTTAGCTTTTAGGCAAACTAGGCTGTAGGTACACTTAGGAGTAGGAAAAGGTGAGCATTGCTGAGCTGAATGGCCTGTTATGTTATTGCTTATTCATAAGTAATTCTTTCTTGATTGCCATGGCAGCCATTTTGGGTCACACTTCTCACTGTCAAGTCATTGTACCGAACCCTCGGTTTTACTGAGACAAAACACCCACCTTGATGTCGGAGAGAAAATCCGCAGTCTGCAGCAAGTGCTCTTCAAAATAGAAGACTGGCAATCGGGCTTTGTACTTATTCCATATTTCAAACAACATTTTTGACCTGTCATAAAAATCCAGGGAGAGAATGGTTAGATTTAACTGGTTCCTTTTGTCGAAATGCCTAAATATTAAATACAATCTGTGGTTTATAGGCCAAACATTCTTGAAAATGTATTTAACCACAATTCTGTCCTTAAAATATGGTTCTTTGCTTTGTCCTTGAACTTAATTTGTCCACATATTGTTAGGTTTCAGTCAGGTCTGCAGGTGGAAGTTACTCAACTGATTTCACCTGTCACACTAAATCATGTAAAACTGCAACCCCCCAGAAGTGGTAATTATCTGGGTTGCACCTGCTTGCAGACAAATCATTTTGCATTTTGGTTAAACATAGTTCTAAATATTCTTATTTTTTTGTGACTGAATCTATCCAACTCCAATTGGCCTGGTCCCTATGTTGCCCAACCCTGCCCAAAACATGTATTCCAACCATTTACCATTTACATATATTTCGCTATTCTTCATCATTGAAAGGCAAAATCCCTGCTGCCTGACCTGACCTCGACTTTAAATGCATGTAGACATTCATCATCCACCTTTCAGCTGTTTTTGGCTGGAAAAGGCAAGCAATTTATGGTTGCAAACTACATTGTTAGTCAAACTAATCATCAGAAAAAATCTAATCGTATCGGTATCAAACGTTGTTGTTCGTTAGTTGCTGTTTTCACATTGACATAACCTCTTAACTTGCTAAGCTGCTTTCTTACCCTTTTGCAAAGGACTGGTCGAGGTTTGGGGAAGCAACAATCTTCTTCATAAAGACTTTAAACTCCTTTATTTCGTTGTTGAACACTAAAACGACAGGATCCTTCTCGCGTGTCTTGCCATGAAGCGAGGCTGGCATAGAATCCATTTTTGTCTGTAAAATTACTTTGATCATCCAACAAGAGCAGGCATCACCAACTAAACACGAAGGCCGTTGTCATGACAACGAACACAAACCACTGGAGAAGCACGATGATTGTTGTCAAACTCAAAAGTGAAGAAGAGGGTTTGCCCAGCTTCTCGCGGTTATATGTGTGGCAATTATTATTATTATTTTTTTTTTTTCTCGGAAGAGATTCCGATAAATATAATAAGTTAAATTTTAACCGAAGTTGTAAATGTAGCCAATCAGCAAACTGCTCGTAGTCATATGACCAAACAATATGGCTGCGTACTAAACGGGAACGCAAGCGTGGGGGAAGGAATGTTACTTTTCGTTTTGCTGACTGGGGTAAATGTTCTTGTTTTTTTCTTGTGTGCGTACTTGTCGTTTTTTTTGCAAACCATTTTAACCAACTGGTTGTTTGATGAATTATTCTTATCTATATATAAAAAAACAAAGCGAGAAAGTGAAAAGTATGTCAGCCGTTGCATTGTTTTGACGCATTGATTAGTTATAACTGCATACATTACATTACGTTACATTACAAGGCATTTAGCAGACGCTCTTATCCAGAGCGACGTGCAATGAAGTGCAGATCGAACACAGGGACAAGTGTGAAGAGGACTCGAGAGGATTATATAATATTAAAGTTTGTTTCAGGCGGAGTAGCTCCGGATATAAAGTTGGAACGTAATATTTCTTAGTCCATTTGTCATGTACATGGGTTGGAAAGAGTACATGGTAGAAATGTATTTCGTCCAATCACAAACGGGTGGTTCTAATTATTGTTTTTATTTAGATAGTGTACACTCAGAGATGGCTTCTGGGACTGCATTGGTCTACGATGAGGAAATGACCCGCTACAAGCTTCTTTGGGTTGAGTAAGTTGTATTAATGATCTGAAAATCTTATGACACTTGTGTGGATGTTATTCCACAAGTTCTGTGGAAAAGACTTAAACACACTGACCTGTAATCTACACGAAGTGCAATTTTATACAATAAATAGAAGTTATTTCCCACTTACCCGCGTGTGTGTGTATTTGTTTGTTTGTTTGTGTGTCTGTGTGTGTGTTTGTATATATTTATATATATGCGCGTGCATGTTTATGTCTGCACAGCCCAACGTGTAAGATCGAGGTTCCAGAGCGGCTCACGGTGAGCTACGCAGCTCTGCAGCAGCGCGGTCTGGCCCAGCGCTGCGTCCCCCTCCCTGTGAGAGAGGCCACAGACCAGGACATACTGCTCGCTCACAGGTGAGTAGGAGACCCCACCCCACCCCGCACGCACACACTCACACACACAGAATGGTAGGTCAGCATCCTGTTTGCTGACACGGTTTGCCCCCTCACAGTGAGGAGTATCTGGAGGCTGTGAAGACGACTCCCCACCTGAGTCTGGAGGAGCTGATGACGTTCACCCAGCAGTATGGAGACGTGTACTTCCACCCGGTGAGCTCCCCCTACTGGAGAGAACCCCCCACAGTTTGGAGATTGATTCTTCTTGCGTATAATAAGTGATGGATAAATTACTTTTAGTTGGGGCTGCAACGTTTATTTTGTCATCGATTAATCTGACAATTATTTTGATTGATTAGTCAATCTCAACGGTTAATTTACTTGGGGTTGCAGTTGAACATTTCAAAATGTATTGATGTGTTTTTGAAGTATGATGTCTTGCTGCTTTTAATGTATTGGCACAGGATGACAATGACATGAAAAGGCACGTACAATAACCTACTCACAAAACCATTACATTCTTAGCATGTCTTAGAAGTGGTTATACTATGCAGTTTTCACAATATACATCTACGTAATACATGTGCAGTATCGATCCAAATATGGCATTCGTTTATAAACAATTTTTTGAGGAAATGTTCAGTTGAACACTGCAGTAAACACGCAAATGGAATGTTGCACGGCACAGATGATGTCACAGATGATGTCACGCTGCTCAGAGAACGCAGTGGCTTGTGGGCGTTGGTGTAACGCCTGTGCTTTGGCTCCAGAACATCTACCATTGCGCCAAACTCGCCGTCGGGGCCACGCTGCAGCTGGTGGACAGCGTGATGACTGCGCAGGTGAGGAACGGCGTGGCTTTGGTCCGGTGAGTCCTGTGCCCTGTCTGAGCAAGACATTCACATGAAATCTACAGCTCTGAAAAGATTCACATGCAATGTGCAGTTCAGCTCTGAAATGATTCGCATGCAATGTGCAGTTCTGCTCTGACATGATTTGCATGCAATGTGCCGTTCAGCTCCGAAATGATTCGCATGTAATGTGCAGTACCGCTCCGAAATGATTCACATGCAATGTGCAGTACAGCTCCGAAATGATTCGCATGCAATGTGCAGTACAGCTCCGAAATGATTCGCATGCAATGTGCAGTACAGCTCCGAAATGATTCACATGCAATGTGCAGTACAGTTCTGAAATGATTCACATGCAATGTGCAGTTCAGCTCTGAAATGATTCAAATGAAATCTACAGCTCTGAAATGATTCACATGCAATGTGCCGTTCAGTTCTGAAATGATTCACATTAAATATGCAGTTCAGCTCTGAAATGATTCACACGAAATGTACTGTACAGCTCTGAAACGATTCACATTTCATTTACCGTTCTGTAAGCATATGTTTTTTTTGTTTTGGCTCTGTCATCCAGCAGGTTGGATTTGACATGAAACGATGAGCAGGAGGTTTAAATGCAGACGAATGTCATGAACGTACCACGCTCAGAGGTTTTATTTACTCCACGGTTGTTTGTGGTTTTACATGCAGGCCCCCCGGGCACCACAGCCAGAGGAGCGAAGCCAACGGATTCTGCATCTTCAACAACGTGGCCATCGCCACTCTGTATGCTCAGAAACGCCACAATGTCAAAAGGTACAGTGTGTGTGTGTGTGTGTGTGTGTGTCTGTGTCTGTATTTGTGTGTCTGTTTCTGTGTGTGTGTGTGTGTGTGTGTGTGTGTGTGTGTGTGTGTGTGTCTCTGTTTCTGTTTCTGTGTGTGTCTGTTTCTGTGTGTGTGTGTGTGTTTGTGTGTGTGTGTGTGTGTGTCTGTGTCTTTCTGTGTGTGTGTGTGTGTGTGTGTGTCTGTCTGTTTCTGTGTGTGTGTGTGTGTGTGTCTGTTTCTGTGTGTGTATGTGTATGTATGTGTGTGTCTGTTTCTGTGTCTGTATTTGTGTGTCTGTTTCTGTGTGTGTGTGTGTGTGTGTGTGTTTCTGTTTCTGTGTGTGTCTGTTTCTGTGTGTGTGTGTGTTTGTGTCTGTGTCTGTTTCTGTGTGTGTGTGTCTGTCTGTGTGTGTGTGTGTGTGTGTCTGTTTCTTTGTGTGTGTGTGTGTGTGTGTGTGTGTGTGTCTGTTTCTGTGTCTGTTTTTGTTTGTGGGGGGCACAGTACTCTATGTACCAATGTAGAGGCAGTGTATGCTGTGGCTGGTTGGCCCAACATGGGTTACATCAGGATTATGGTAGCGTTTTGTAGTTTGTATATTTGAAGTAAAATTGCTTGAATGAAGATTCTCTGCTCTCGTACCGCAGAGTGCTGATCGTGGATTGGGATATCCATCACGGACAGGGCTTGCAGTACTGTTTTGAGGAGGACCCCAGGTGAGTGGCTGTTACTATTTGTTACGGGAAGCTCCACGTAGGTTGCTCGCTGACCCTTGCTCTCTGGCACGCTTTAGCGTGCTGTACTTCTCCTGGCACCGCTACCAGCACCAGCGCTTCTGGCCCAACCTGCGCGATTCGGACTTTGACTGCGTGGGGAAGGCCAGAGGAGCAGGCTTCAACGTCAACCTGCCCTGGAATAAGGTACGCAGCCTCCCAGACGAAAACCTTCCCAGAACATTGGGAGAACTTTCCGGTTAGGTTTGGCTGAGAAATAATATGGGGGGAGGAAATACCACAAACGCATTGTTTTGAACGTGAAGGACATTAATTTTATGTACAGTGTCTGTCCAAATATGGATAGAGATATGGCATTAGTTTATAAATAATAATTTTAAAAGATCCATATTAGTTGTAAAACCCAAACCGATTTAATGCAGGATACTTCAATGAATTATGATTCAGAATACAAGCTTCATCAAAGAATGTTTTAGTTTCACCTGCTAGAAATGTTGAGAATCAAAGGTTGTTAGTGAACCCTGAGGTCCATAAGTATTTGGACAGCGGGAATATTTTAATGGGCTGTAACACCATTCACTGCATGGATGTGAACGCCATGCGATGTTGTTCGCAGGTTGGTATGGACAACAGCGACTACCTCTCTGCGTTCTTTCATGTCCTCCTGCCTGTGGCCTATGAGGTGAGTTTCCTTTGGTGTGTTTGTGAAGCCGTTTACACATGTCACGATGAGAATCTTCTCCCATCTGGGTGAAATGCAAATGAAATGTCATTGTTAAAATGTTGTCTTTGACCAGTGGTGAGTTGATTGAATTGTGAGTTGATTGAATTGTGTTCAGGTGCTGTGGACTGTGTTGTGTTGTTTACCCTGTCACATCCGTTCCAGTTCTGCCCAGAGCTGGTCTTGGTGTCGGCTGGATTTGATTCCGCCATCGGAGATCCGGAGGTGAGGTGATTGTTTTGTTTTGTGCTGTGTCAAATTGGGGGTGGGAGGCAGGGGTGGTTAGTCACACGAGGTTGACTTGGTTGGAGGGTTTTGTGAAGTTACTGGGAAACGGTTTTGAATGACACTGTGGATTGTGCAATTATGAGCCAGGTTGCAATCAGTTTTTTTACATTACATTACATTCCAAGGCATTTAGCAGACGCTCTTATCCAGAGCGACAAACAACGAAGTGCAGTTCAAACACAGGAACAAGTGTGAAGAGGGCAGACCCTTGAGGACAGTACGGTTCAGAGTCCTAGCGTGACCATACAGATGCCTTGAAGAATACAAAAATTTACAAAATAGCATACCACGCTTGGCAGCTAGAATACCCCAAGTACAAGTTTTAATGGTCTTATGTATTTATTTATTATTCATTCAAAATGTATTTTACATAGTGTTAAGTTATTTATTTTGTGTTATGTTTCCCTATAGAAAAAGGATATTTCAATTTCTAAAAGCTTTTTTTGCACACTTTGTAACTTTAAACAGCAAGGGTATTGACCAGATCAATGCAGATTACAGGTAATGGCCTGTTGGAGTCACCGGTTAAAGGAAATGACCGCGTCGGTGGTAATTCTGATGCTTGTGATGTTTCCCAGGGTCATATGAGAGCCACCCCGGATGTGTTCGCACACCTCACTCACTTGCTCATGCCCCTGGCAGGGGGGAAGCTCTGTGCCATCCTGGAGGTAAAATCTTCATTGAAATGAACATGTATTGAAATGTAAATGTGTTAATTTTGGGTTTGGGGCGACATGGCTCAGGCAGTAAGCGCAGTCGTCTGGCAGTCGGAGGGTTGCCGGTTCGATCCCCCGCATGGGCTGTGTCGAAGTGTCCCTGAGCAAGACACCTAGCCCCCAAATGCTCCTGACGAGCTGGTCGGCGCCTTGCATGGCAGCCAATCGCCGTCGGTGTGTGAGTGTGTGTATGAACGGGTGAATGAGAAGCATCAATTGTACAGCGCTTTGGATAAAGGCGCGATAGAAATGCCTACCATTTAATTGAGATATTATGTCAGTAATAGTTTTTTAAATATAAAATGTCTAATGAATTGAATGTGTTTTAAAAAAAAAGAAATTGTTTTTAAACTGTAAGGAAATTTGGAACCTATTGATGTACTGTTGGGTAACGACAGATGTTTGAAGTTTGATTACTGGATTTTGGGGGTTTAGGGTGGATACAATTTGACCTCCCTTGCCCAGTCCGTTTGCCAGACGGTGCAGACTCTGCTCGGGGACCCGGCCCCCCGGCCTGGGGGTCTGACCGGGCCCTGCGAGAGGTGAGGCCCCGGCGGTCTTGTTTTGGGCTGCTGAATGTGTGAAAGCGTACTGATGATGGTCTCTTCCACAGTGCGCTGGAGTCCGTGCAGTGTGTTAGAGCGGCGCATCGTCAGTACTGGGCCTGTTTCAAACACACAGGTACGGTCAGAGATTACCTCCTGTCAGCGCGAGTGAAATAACACAAAACATGCTTTAAGACTTGCATATCAAATAAGTTTCAGTGGGAAAATAGCTAAATAGTTTTATGAGATGAAAATGAAACTGGAGTATTATTTTTGGGTCGGTGGGGCGTGGGTATGGTGAGACAGTTGGGGTATGAAAAACACAAAGTAGGTTTCTAAATTACCCATTTCTAATTTTATGCTAAAGCGCCATAATTTATTTCACTTTGAATGTTCAATGGTAATTCTAATATCTCACACATGTTTCTGACTGGACTGATAAATCATCTTTATTCAAGAAGCTTTATTAAATTTTATTATTGAACAACCTGTGTGTGTGTGTGTGTGTGTGTGTGTGTGTGTGTGTGTGTGTGTGTGTGTGTGTGTGTGTGTGTGTGTGTGTGTGTGTGTGTGTGTGTGTGTGTGTGTGTGTGTGTGTGTGTGTGTGTGTGTATTTTCTTTTCGGGTAGATTGTGTTATTTAATATCAATTGTGGAGGAAATTAGTTCACATAATTTTATAGGGGAACTGGCTATTTTACTGAAATAAACAGCAAAGATTATTTGATGAAATGAGAATGAAAATGAGAAATCCTAAAATATTTATGTCGTTTTGTATCATGCATTTGCCTCCATTTTGTATACGTGAGGGTGCCATTTTGGAATTGTTAATTAGTTTTTATTCTCCCCGTCCCTCCAGTGGGCCTGATAGTGGAACCCAGTACCAAGCTCTGTAAGCCGGAGGAGGAGGACCAGGGTGCTGAGGAGGAGGCGCAATGGCCAGAGCCCCCTCCTCGCCCGGCTCCTCCCATCAGAACGGCCGCGGTGGTGCCTCCCGGGGCCCGGCTCCCGGACTCCTGCTCGCGGGAGACGGGGTCACTCTCCCAGGGGGCGGAGGAAGCCCTGAGGTCTGTCTGCTGTCTCTCTCAGGGCTCATGTCATTTCAGGAAATACCACTCTGCTCTCAGTCAAGGGTCTGAATACACATGCCACTACAATGTATGGGCGACATGGCTCAGGCAGTAAGAGCCGTCGCCCGGACTGTGTCGAAGTGTCCCTGAGCAAGACGCCTAACCCCCAAATGCTCCTGACGAGCTGGTGTGGGTGCCTTGCATGGCAGCCAATCGCCGTCGGTGTGTGAGTGTGTGTATGAATGGGTGAATGAGAAGCATCAATTGTACAGCGCTTTGGATGAAGGCCAACAACATTTACCATGTTGAGTTTACATTCAATTTATTTTGGGTAAGGGCCCAAATATAGAATGTTTTTGATATGGCATTCCCCGCACACAGACGCACACAGACACATACACACACAGTCCAGATGCTCAGATTTTGTGTTTTATTAGGAATATGGATCCTGCAGGGTTGGTTGAGGGGCTTCTGCCGTCTCTTGGGAATGTGTTTACACTCGTGGATAAAATAGTGACCAAAAAGGTGAGGTTTTATTTTCAGATAAATGTATATATATATATATATTTTTTAATCATGTGTTTTTGGTGAATACAGTCAGTGTCAGCATCATAACTCTTGGGGTGTGTGTCTGTGTGTGTCTGTGTGTGTCTGTGTGTGTCTGTGTGTGTGTGTGTGTGTGTGTGTGTGTGTGTGTCTGTGTGTGTCTGTGTGTGTCTGTGTGTGTCTGTGTGTGTGTGTGTGTGTGTGTGTGTGTGTGTGTGTGTGTGTGTGTGTGTGTGTGCGTGTGTGTGTGTGTGTGTGTGTGTGTGTGTGCGTGTGCGTGTGTGCGTGTGTGTGTGTGTGCGTGTGCGCGCGTGTTTGTTGACAGGTTCGGAACGGCCTTGCTCTGGTTCCCGATGTGCCTTCTGCAGTGTCCTGTGTTGTCCAGAAGGTTCTAGCCTCGGGCACCGACAGGTACTGAAGACATCCTTTCCCTCGTCTGGGTTTGTTTGGCTTTTCAATTTTGAGACATTTCACTTTTCAGAATGATGTAAATCAGAAGTAGGCGGGTGATGCTGAATATACACTCAGTGGTCACTTTCTTAGATAGACCTGTACACCAGCTTGTTAATGCGCATATTTAATCAGCCAATCATGTGGCAGCGACTAAACGCATACAAGCATGCAGACATGGTTCAGTTGTTTTTCAGACAAAATGTCTGAAATGTGATCAAAGTGACTTTGACCTTGGAATGATTGTTGGTGCCAGACAGCGTTGTTTGAGTATCTCAGAAACTGCTCATCTCCTGGGATTTCCCTGTGCCACAGTCTCCAGAGATTTCAGAGAACCAAAAACATTGAGTGAGCACCATTTCAGAAACAAGTTAATGAAAGAGATCAGAGGAGAAGGACCAGACTGGTCAAAGCTGACAGGAAGGTGACAGTAACACAAATAACCACACATTACAGTGGTATGTAGAAGAGCATCTCTGAACACACAACACGTCAAACCTCTAAGTGGTTAGGCTGCTGCAGCAGAGGACCAATAAGTCTAAAAAGTCAAAAAGTCAAAAATACCGAATAATGTGCTCACTGAGGAAGGAAAAAAAAAAACGACATCCATTTTCTTTATTTGGCTTTTCAGATGAAGCCCTCTTCTTGTAAAAACATAGCCTGAATACATGAAAGGCTGTGTCTGTCAGTTTGTTATTGTATTGTTATTGAGGTCCAGTGCTCTGACGTTGCACCTTGCATAGCAGGACTTTAGCCCTCATGAGCGCAGTTATCAGCCAATGCAAACAGCCTTTTAGTATCATTGTAAAGGAACAAGGGGAATTTAATTTGTACTGGGGTAAATGTACAGAGGGGATGGTGCTGGCCATTGGAATAAACTGAAGACATTGTTGTGAAGCTTTAGTCACTAACTCCATTAACTGATTGATTAAGAGTGAATGGTGTCTTGCAGGTAACAGATTGATTGGAATGTTTCCTCTCCCTAGGGGTCAGAAAAACAGAAAGGAGGAGAGAAATAAGGGATTGGAGTGTGTAATTGTGGACAATTCATTTTATTTTTTTGCAGAGTTTTGTTGGTTTTTCTTGGGGAGGGTGAAGTTCCAGTGGAGGTATCTGATGATGGGTGAGTATTTTTCTGTTTAAAAAAAAAGATATAAAAAAATTAGGCAGTGTGTTTTAGTGGTTCTTCTGGTGAGACATTTGTTGGTTGACATTTATTTTTGTGCTGTATGGTTGATTAGCTGAAGGGATTTGTCTTTATTCGAGTTCATTTGTGGGTAGTAACTGGTTTTGTGTCGCTCGTGTTTGATTGCTGAAGAACGCATGTTGTTGCATATTGTATGCATGTGTTATTATGAATGTGGTTGAATGTGGTGTGGTTGTGTTGTTTGTGTGGGGTTTGTTGCTCCAAGCCTGCACTGGTGTCGTGCATTGGAGCAAATACCTGCAGACACAGCAGCTTGTCAGTATTTTAAATGTTGATGGATGTGATGGATATTGAACATAAGTGTGTGTATGTGCTTTTCAGCAGGGTGTTGGTACTGCAAATATGCACCAGAGAAGTGGAGAAGAGGAAATCGCAGTACCATGTTCCTGTGTGCCTGGAAAAGGTCTTGTGCAGCATTTACCCTTGTAGTTTCCAACTGTTGTCAGGGGAAGTCTTCTGAGTACAGAAGTTGTGTTAGTGTAATTCTGGTTTTAATTTGCGTGGCACCAGTTGTCAGTTAGTGTGTAGTTGCCGTTAATTGATGGAATGTAATGTAATTAATGTATTGTAGTTGGTTGTTTTCTATCTTCAGTTTTGACTCAAGTCGATGTCATTGAAAAGCTATGCAAACCAGCTTTTAAATGTTGAAATATTTCTGCAATTTTGAAGTATATACGCCACCAGGTATGTGACTTGCAAGTCGCCGGTAGACTCCACGGTTACTGAACTCAACTCACTACCTTTTTCTCTCCCTCCGGCAGACCGGCAGGATCGCGTCTGCGTTCGTCCACGCTGTCCTGAGTCTGGTGCTGCCCGTGGGGTATGGGTTCGACCCCGGCCTGGTGCTCCTGGCCCTGGGTGGGGGTGGAGGAGGTGTGGTGGGGGTAGAGCAGTGGGCACAGCTCACCGCCTTGCTCCAGGGTCTGGCACAGGGACAAACCTTGGCCCTCTTACAGGTAAGGCAGTCCGACTTGAGCCGGTGATGCCTACAAGTCTGAGCCCATGGGAAACTGACACTTCTGGAGAAATAAACCCTGCATCTGTTTTCGAGTACAATTTCAGCTTTTATTATTTATCTAGACTTAGACTACATCGCCTTTTGTATCTGAAGACTACATTTTTAGGTGAGCGAAGCTATTCGAAAAAGTATTGTAAGAGGTGTTTCTTGTTGCCCAGATGTCTCCTGTTTGATTGATTGGTTAAACATTAAATAGTTCTGAATGTCTACTCTTGGTTTTAGCCTTGGCTTTGCCTGTGAAGACTGCATTTGTGTTAGAGAAGATAAACCAACACCAAGACCAGAGGAGCTGTCTTTGGCCCTTCTCTGATTCTCTTTCATTTCATTAAGCTGCTAACTGGATGTTTTAGTTTTTTGCACCAGTCACTGTAAACTGCCTGTTGTGCATGATAATCCTCGGAGATCAGCAGTTTAACCAGGTCTGCATGCTCTTATGCATTTAGTTGCTGCCATATGATTGGCTGATTAAATATTTGTAAAGTACTTGCAGTTAACAAGCTGGTGGACATGTCTACCTCATAAATTGCTCACTGAGTGTACGTTAGTGTTGTTATACAATGAGAAAATACTCTTACCTTCAGTACTGAACTGTAGAGTGCTAAATATATTGCTGCAGTCTCATTTTGTGACATTTTGTGACATTCTCCAGCAGGAGAGCGGAGAGGAGATTCTCGCTGCCACTGCCTCCTCCCTGCTGGGCGGCCTCACACCCTCCCTGGGGCCCCTGGGAGCCCTGGACCCACTGGAGGTGCAGGAGGTGGAGACACAAAGGCACAGGCTACAGGACAAGTGGGGACTACTCAGGACTGCAGGTGGGTATCCACCAAAACTATAACCGAGAACCCTGTTCTCTGCCCTTTCAGTTGTACTCCTAATCAACCAAGAACTGTAAGATGCGATTCATTGTTCTGTAGTCACTCTGGATAAGACCGTCTGCTTTGTAGTTTCTCAGACCTGTTCTGCAGTTTGTTCGAATGGCCTTGATATGCAATTTTTTGTACGTTGCTTTGGATAAAAGTGTCCGTTATATTAAATATTATGTTATGTAATGGACTGTCATAATAATAATTCTTGCATTTCCTCAACCAGCGAGGAGCAGCAGTGCAGAAGGCCAACGCCAGCCACCCATTTAACTCGACCAATCAATTGCCTCCATCACCTTTATATGTCCAATCAGATGACGCACACACTGCGGCTGCTGGGATGTTTAAAGCCATATTTAGTTTTCTAAAAACAGTGTATTCTAGCCATGGCAAATAATTGTGATTGTTCATCACGGTTTCAAGGAATCACCTCAGCAATTATTGGACATTATAATGAAGACAAGAATCTTGTCTTCATTATCTCTCTAAATCTCTCTTGTGATGCACACAATCCACATCCACCAACATTTCAAAACAGCTGGGATTGACCCAAGACCCAATCGGCAATCTTGAGTGTACGGATTGTAAAACCGAGAACACAGATTTTCACTTCAAAATATTTTTTAGAGGGGACTAACGTTCATCTGAGGACACATCTGAGGATTTATTTTCTGAACTGCGCTTTCATCCATTAGGGGATTAGGGGTGTACTTTTTCACTCCCGGACCTGAACTCTTGTGCGTTTCTAGCCTTGATAGTATACAGGTGATCAAAATGACCACACATGATGTTTTATTGTTCAATATTGAACAATCATTCATTTGAGACACTTGTTGATGTCAATTTCACATTCATATGAATTAATTTAGTTTTGTACCATTGAATCTCCTGTAGGTTCCCAAGCCAATGCATATTCCAATGTCATCTTTATCAAGAGCTAGGACAACAGGACAGGCATGTTATGCTATACCAGCCAAATGACTTTACAGGAGTGAAATTGGTATGATTTGGCAAGGAAATTCTCACACGCAAACAATTTCTGAAATTATTTTAGGAAATTCATATACAAATGAGATGTTTAGGGATGAACCAACCCCAGTTTGCCATCCTTGATCAACCTGGCTCTGACTCATTGTATGTTCAGTGATAGCCTACGAGGAAGTAGCATGTACAAAGAACATTGACATTTTGCTTGTTTGGAAGGCACTGCTCAGTTTCTGTATTATATATTACCATCTAAGCCAGTGTGTCATCCTTGTTTTTAGCTGAGAACAGCCTTTAAGACTATGTTCTTGCCCATAGACTGATGCGATATAATTAGTTTGAAGGTATACATACCCATTTTTCCTTTGGCTGCTTTCACATTTGCAGCTGCGGTCAACACACTTGCACGTTGTTGGTCTGAGTGCTCCTCTTCCGATTGGACAAGGATCCACACCAGTAATTATATTCAGTACCATTTTTTTGTTGTTTTTGTTTTTTTTTGTTTTTATTAAAATGTTAAGTTAAATGTTTTGAAGTGAAATAAACATGATTCAAACAGTAAATCGTGTGTTTATTCAAATGTCTTATTTCATTCATAGACTACAATAAGTACAGTAAGGAAACTCAGCGTAGCCAGTTGAGTCAATCTCAGCCGTTCCCGTGGTTCCATCTTATTCAGCTTGGAGTGGCGATTACATTTGTTCACAATGTTAACAACTTTGTTAGTTAATGCCAATCCCTGTCACTTTTTTGTAAAGTGTTTCCCAACTGCAAACTGTGAGCAGGGCCGTAAGATGAGCACGTTACTGAGGGTTGGCGCATGCAGGAGGGGAGAACTAAAGGAAAAATACCCACACGCCACCAAGATCCAGCCTCCATTTTATTCAGCTCTTTACTTACTGAACAACAGCAACTCCCCTTTATTTCTAAACCTTAAAGTGAACATTTCATTTCTTAAAACCATTCAAGTATGACAGTATTTCAAAAGCCAGAATAAATAATGCAACAATATGACGCAAGCATGCAAACATTTAATACCAATCACATATTTTAAGATGAAAGATTTTATATTAAATGATGAAACAGAATTAGAATTTTAAAGCAAACAAAATGCAGTTGGTAGAGAAGGTATGCATTAAATAATCAATTCATCGTGCCCTTGAGCATGTGAGTTTGATGGTGTCCTTTAAGGTTTCCCTCCTGACTGAAACTCTTCCCACACTGGGCACAGTGGTACGGCCTCTCCCCTGTGTGAGTTCGCTGGTGTAGTTTAAGGGTTCCCTCCACACTGAAACTCTTCCCACACTGGGCGCAGTGGTACGGCCTCTCCCCTGTGTGAGTTCGCTGGTGTCGTTTAAGGTCTGACCCATGACTGAAACTCTTCCCAGACTGGGCGCAGTGGTATGGCCTCTCCCCTGTGTGAGTTCGCTGGTGTAGTTTAAGGTGTGACCCGTGACTGAAACTCTTCCCAGACTGGGCGCAGTGGTATGGCCTCTCCCCTGTGTGAGTTCGCTGGGGTCGTTTAAGGTCTGACCCGTGACTGAAACTCTTCCCACACTGGGCGCATGCATGCACTCTCTTGCTGCTGGTGTCTGGCTGAGGAGTCTGACTGTATCTGGGACAGTCTGAGAGGGTGCACAGTGCCTGTGGGAGCTGGTGGAAGGCTGGAGACTCTGGTGTGACTGATCCTGCTCTGAGCAGTCTCACATATTCCTCATGGTGAGAGTTCTTGATGTGCTTGTGCAGGTAGATCTCTGCTGTGTAGGAGAGCGAACACTGAGTACAGGGGAAGAACTGAGAAGGAATATCCTCGCCCCCTGGTGGAGTAAAGAGAGAATTAATTCAGAGCGATACGTGGAAAATGGACAGAAAAGAAGAATCCTTTTATTTGTGTTTTTAGCACCAAAACATTTTTCCCTGTCGTGTCTGACAAGATTCTCAAATCTCAAAAGGAAATTTTAGATCAACATGAAATCAACAAAATTCTGGTTGTTGATTTCTCAAAATAGTACAAAAACACATATAGGTTAGTGTTAACATGGGCATTGATTAGGGCAAAGTCCTATTTAAGTCTGATTTTTCTGGTCTTAAAACAATGCTGTGAAATGTGATATGTGAGAATCTGTGAGAAGAAGGCCCCAAAAACCATTTGAAGAATCAATGCCTTTAATGCCCACACCAGCTTAGCAATTTGGCAAGTCAATATTTGGTCCCCATCCAGAAAACCATAGCAAACCACAATTTCCATGTTCCCCTTTCCAGAGGTTCACCGCAACATGTTAAATATCAAATGTTATTTTGTGTTTTGAGTCTTGAGCCACTCTGAGTGGGATTTGCTGGAGCAATATTGGGAACTGATGAACCTTGGAGAAATGATTATTGTACTGATGTGTCAATCTGTAAGCACTGTGTACATTTCATTTTATTGACAGTCGAGCTTGAATGCAATAGCTGTTTTGTTTTGACCCGTAGTTTCACAGTTTCGTGTTTGTAACCATTCAAATACCCCAGAGAAATTGCTGTTAATGAAGATGTCTGCTGTGCTGTGTGTAGTTGCTATTTTACAACCATACATTTGTGGAAGTGGAAAAACAGATATTTGCTTGTGAGCTTCATGATTACTTGTGTGTGTGTGTGTGTGTACCAGGCTTTCTCTCCAGACGAGGGTTCCATTCCTCATCTTCAGAGTCGCTTGGCTCTGCAGCCCTTGCCAGCATGGCTCTCCGAGATCGGGGCCCCCTCATGAAAGCTGGAGTAGGGGAGTTCAGCCCTAAGACCAAGAAGAAAGGTCAGTAACTAACATTCTAAGGTACTATCTAATTTCTATGCACAAGGACGAACTGCAAGCCTTTGCAACTGCAACTTCCCGTTCACATGTGGTCAAAGTCACACTCATCTGAGGTGAGGATAATTTTCTTGAAAAAGTAAAAACAAAACACTTCACAATTTATGTAATAAAACATTTTATTTTATGAATATTTTTATGAACTGAGTAGAGGGCAGAATTAAGTGTTTTGGTACTTGTCAGGAAGTACAACCTTGCACTGTGTAAAATAAAAAGAGCATCTTACCAAGGGCTAACATAACTTCATGGTTCCTCTTGATCCTTTTGAATCGCACTTTCTCACATTTCTGCAAATTGAAGTAAACTTTGAGCTCCTCTAATTTATCCTGGAACAGAGAAGAGGAGCTATAGATTCAACATGCAGTAAAAGATCCTACACCAATTATTTGCTTTCCCTGGAATACAAGTTTGGTTGCTTTAGCCATAGCACACAGGGCTCTGCAATGCTCCCATTTTGGAGCATTTGCTTCTTAAAAGTGATGTGTGCTTACAGGATCAATAATTTTGAAACACATTTCTTCATAGAGATGTATTTTACAGAAATTAGGGGTTGTGAAAAAAATTAAGTATCCTTTCCAGAACAACTGTGGCATCACGTTTTTGGTATTATTTGAACAGGAGGTGATGATGATGATGATGCCTGCAATTAGTGTAAATTTCACCCTCATGAATATCGTATGTAACCGATTTGAAGTATCCTATATTCGGTAGCAGAATTATGAGGCTTGACTAATCCACAGAATCGCTGTAAAAGGTGTAACAGTTCAGAATAAAAATGAAATATCACTTGGGGTAAATTACAAGAGACCGACGTATAACGTTTTGAGTGAATTTCACACACGTGCTATAAAGCGCGTCTCTGAGGCGCGCACCTTCCCTTAGCAATGGCTGGACGAAGCAAGCGCACGTTTCTTTGTGTGGTAACGTTTAATTTTTTAAATACATGGCAGTCAAAATGTATGTATACTTCCACTTTTAAAGAGCAGATTGTTTATTTGTTTGGCAGACGGCTAATGAAGAAGTAGAAACTCTGAGCCGATATTGTAAATAATTTGGTTTCAACAAACCTTGTAATGTTAATCTCCTGGTCCGAAATATTAACAATTAAATATTAACTAATGAATTGAATTAGTCAATCAATTCGGCGATTCCATTAAAATGAATCGAACTATTTAATTCCTGTTGATAATTTTACACAGGCTGGTCTCTTAACCTGTTAAGCCCTAGCCATATTTTCAGAAAAAAGCCTAAAAAGACATACCCAAAGTAAATGAAGAATTGCTCCACAATAGTAAGGTTCATATGCATGTTCTTGGTGTCTATGGACATCTAGGGACCTCGGAGATGTATTCCCAATGTGTGAAAAGATTGTGACTGTTACTATGCCTGAGTAAATTGGAATAAACCAAAGGAGAAATGTGAAATTTCTATCCTCGCCTGTTTTTCCCCCCTATCTGACAGAGGATAACACCATGCCAACAATGATTCCATGTAGACAAATGACATTGTTCACCTTCAGCAAGTCCTTGACTACAAATGTACCACATTTAGACAGAATTTGAGCAAAGGGCAAAGCCTCCACAAAGGTTTTAGTAAGGATACTACCAGGCGGACACTCAATTTGGCACAATTTGGCACCAAAGTGTGCCAACTGGGTTATTTTCCACTTCCAATGGAAACTGGCTGGAAAATACAACTTATGTCCATTACAGGAGTCTATTGCCATCTACTGGAGCTTTTGGATATTACCTTGTAATTTACCTTGTAAATTCCTTGCTTCATCAACTTCCATTGTGCACAGTATAAAAAAAAAAAAAATATGTATCATTTTGTCTCCAAATGGAGTAGTTTTATTATACCAACTAAATATGATATACAATAATATAATATCCAAATATAAAGTAAAAAAGAATGCCAATGTGCAATATAAAATGTCCACTCCAATAATAGAATAACCAAATATAAAGTGATCAATGTCAATGTGCAATTAGAAAACAAAAATATCACAATTAGTGTAAACAATGTACTCTTGAAAACAACTATTGCACATTCAAATAACGTGAACAGGAACAGTCTTTGCGTTTGCCCACACTGCACTCCGTGGCTGTTTCAGGCTGCACTGTAACAACATCCCCTCCCCCTCCCCCTCCCCCTCCCCCTAGCTGGGCTTTCTGGGACATCGTAGTGCGAACTCCTCCTCTTCTGAGGCGATTTCATTCGTAGTTGCCGAGTCTGACCGACTCATAATCTCCGCTAAAATCTCGGCCATGTCCTTGTCGGCGTTATACACTTTCACAGCGTCAAATAAAACTCTCTAAATCACCAAAAACTTGCGAAACGGCCGTGCGCTCCGACTTCTTCCTTTCGCTTGTTTTTTACGCACATGGAGTAGTGTCTTTACGCCTGGATGTGAAAGCTGGGTATTGTAGTCTATAGAATGTTTTATCTCATTCGACTCAGTAGCTTCTCCCCTTTCAAAGGACAACAAACATGGCCGCACCGCAGCTGGCTGTTCGACGGTAAAACCATTTCTTTCTACTTGTCCGACATTTGTAAATATCGTGTATTTGCGGTTTTAAGGTTAAAAATAATTTCTAAATGCACTAAAATACACTTTCGATCGTGTTTTGTGACGAACATTTGAACATTAGGGTCTAAACTTTGAGCAACAGTTGAAAATAAACACCATTGCCCTGTTTTATTATGTTTTCTAGTGACTCAGAACAAATGTTTTATTTGTGTAATTTGAGTTTGTGACCCGGTATTTAGTGTTGAGCACAGTGACTGTAAAACATTATAACTGCATTGCATTGCATGGACAAACCTGTGCTGATGTGTAGCGTCATTGAACTTGTACAGCTGTGGGTTTGTTAAGTCTGTGGTTATTTAAAAGGAGACGGTTTGATTTTTTTCAGTAAAAGTTAAGCTTCAACATGCTGGCCATAAGTTTTATTGGTTCATGAAATCCTAGAATGTTTGATATTATGAATTTAAATGTGTTTTGAACATCCATTTTATGAAATGAAATAAAATGGGAAAGGTGAAAAATTGAATCCATTAAGAGTGTTTTTTTAAACGAGATAAATTAATTTAGATAAAATGAATTTGAAAGTCGAATTTGAACATCGAAGCTATCGACGCAGTCTACCCATGCCATTCCGGTGTGTCAGGAACCTCGTTTTCTCACACTCTCTTAGCAATGGCTGGACGAAGCAAGCGGGTAAGACGCACGTTTCTTTGTGTTTTTTTTTTTCGTTTTTTTTTTGTTTTGTTAACGTGCCAGTTAAAATGTATGTATACTTCCACTTTTAAAGAGAAGTAGGGGCTGGGCAAATTGTTCATTAATTTGGCAGACGGCTAAGTGACGAAGTAGGAACCCTGAGCCGACATTGTTTGCGTAAAATGAAATGAAAGCAAATTATTTGGTTTCAACAAACCTTGTAATGTTCCTCGTACGAAATATTCGCAATTAAATATGAAAAAAATTATTGAATACGTCAATCGATTAGGCTATTCCATTAAAAATGAATACAACTTGATAATTTTACACAGACGGGTCTGTAAAATATAATTTGGTATTAATGATTAATTTTAGATTTGTTACTAAGTACTTCCAGGAGCCAAGTATATTGTAGAATGAATATGCACGCAAATGAATGAGGCCGATATGATTTAGTGCGTTTTTGACAAAAATGCCTTATCGTTTTCTTGCGTTATGAAACCGGTGCTGATGTGTAGCGTCATTGAAGGTTTGTTGAAAGCCTGTTGTTATTTAAAATCAGAGGGTTTGTTTTTGTGAGTAAAAGTTTCAACATGCTGACTATAAGTTTTATTTTATAAAAAAAAATATTAGACTTTTATATATTTGAGACAGTAGAAGTTTCAGTCCATGAATTTGTTTTTCAAAGATAGTGACCACAGAAAAGTATGCGGCCAAAACAATAATAATGCAGCAAACTTATTTTGCAGAGGAAAGATCATACATTGAACCGTCAGTTATATCAAAAAGACGTAAAACGGGGAATGATGTAATTGGTATTCGTGGTTGAGAGAGAAGGTATGACCGTCCAGTCTCAACTGTCCTGCCATATACAGGCCATGGGGCCTAATATAGGCTAAGGCTTGCTGTAGCCCCACTCACTGGGTAACCCCACCCACTGGGTAAACCCAACTCTAGCATTATTCAAGAAAATAAGCACATTTATGTCAAATAAATTAACCAAATAAGCAAACCCAAAACAAACCAACATATTCAACACTGGTATGGCCTCTCCCCTGTGTGAGTTCGCTGGTGTCGTTTGAGGGTTCCCTCCACACTGAATCTCTTCCCACACTGGGCGCAGTGGTATGGCCTCTCCCCTGTGTGAGTTCGCTGGTGTCGTTTGAGGGTTCCCTCCACACTGAATCTCTTCCCACACTGGGCGCAGTGGTACGGCCTCTCCTCTGTGTGAGTTAGCTGGTGTAGTTTAAAGTCTGACCTGTGACTGGAACTTGTCCCACACTGGGCTCAGTGGTATGGCCTCTCCCCTGTGTGAGTTCGCTGGTGTCATTTGAGGTTTCCCTTCTCACTGAAACTCTTCCCACACTGGGCGCAGTGGTGTCGTGAGCCACGGACCCCTTGCCGAGCTCAGACCTCACGTTCCCACGAGCAGTACCCCACGAGGAGGTGTCTCGGGGACGAACTCAAGTACTCCGAACGTCCTGGAGCCCTGGTAAGTTCTACTGAACTTCCAGCCCAGTCTCGAAGTGAAGGGTGTGATGCAAATCTGATATTCGATGTCCTGTATTCAATGTATTCCTCTAAAGAATCTTTATCACATATGATTATAGTAAGATATACTTTATTATAATCAATCAAAAGAATAGAGTTATACAGATTACAGTGTAAATATCATCTTTTCAGTTTTCTGATCACATGCAAGTTACATATACCCCTTTAGCTCTTTCTAATTTACCTTTCCACCATGATGTTTAAAAGTCAAGGTACACCCATCATCCTCTTTGGCCTTTACCTTATCTTATGGCTCCCCCTTCACGGAGATAAAAGCTACTGAACTTCCATTAATACAATGGGTACAACACCCCTAAAGTCTACTACTTATTTATATCGTATATAGTATCTTACTAAAAAATAAAAGACATAAAAATAAAAGGAAACTTATAATGTATTACTTCTATGTATTACTTTTGCTACTTCTACTAGTAATATAGATTATAATTACCACCCATGCCCTAAATATAGCCATCTCGTTTTCTGTGGGATTTGATCCCTCC
Source organism: Conger conger (assembly GCF_963514075.1). NCBI lineage: Eukaryota > Metazoa > Chordata > Actinopteri > Anguilliformes > Congridae > Conger > Conger conger. The sequence continues at coordinate 8,103,663 of NC_083778.1, read as the reverse complement.
TCCTTGCTGTTGATGAGCTCTTTGAACAGCTGCATTGGTTTGGGAATCTGGGGCAGGATCAGGACCCAGACTTTCGAAAGACGTGACTTTGCACTTCGTACTTCTCCTGCCTGTTGTATGGGATGTGCACTGGTATGTCTTCGAACACGTCGGGGGTTTTGCAGTGCTGCCGCAGCATATGCCTCTCCTCACTGACACTGAGGTTAGGGGGGGAGGCTTCAGTTTCTTGCGTGGGTCCGGCAGGAAGTGTCGTTGCTAGGAAACAGAAGCTCTCAAGGTCCGATCTCCAATCAGTTGTAAAACAATTCCAGGAAGTGAAAAGATCCCACGAAAGCAAAGTCTGCAGAAAATTTGCACAAAAGCCAGTTCAAATCCTCAGATTTCCAACCTTGAATAAAAGACAAAACCTTCTTTTTAGGCACAATCCTTATCTCAGTACAACCAATAGCTTTCTTAAAAACCATCATATGACCTGGCTACGTTGCAGATGTTTACTTTTCAGTCCTGAAACCACTGTGGCGAATTTTCCCCTTGATTCTCAAAACAAAGAAAGATCATTTTCCATACATTTTGTGCTATAGGCTGTGTCGTCTAATAAACTTAAGTTTTTAACATGAAAAACATATGAAACACGGTGCTATTCACTATATAGTGTTTTCCAGAACTTTCTACGACCTATAGATCAGTTTTGGTGATTTCCACCTCATATTCATCATTTCACTTAACTTTGGATTATTACATGTGGGTCACCTATGCATTTCTAATAACAATATTCATCAGTAAAAAGTCATAAAGGAGTACACAGATGTACTGAGCATCAGTCAAATCAAAATCATTGAAATTATATGATAGACATCAAATGAAAATAAAAGCAAGTCATAGAAAGTATAGGTAAACTGAACAGCAGTGACATCAAAGAAGATATACATTAATCATCAAAGAAATTATGGAATATATATTACTACACATCTAATCACTACTTTATTCTAAGTGACTAAACATAATTCTTTAATCTTGCAGTCTTTGCTCTCCTTTCGACAGTGTACACTGTGGTTTCTTGCGTTTTCATAAGCTTGGTTATAAACAGGTTCTAGGTTCATTCAATTTAATAAAAACAGCATACATATGATATATTGATTATATGTTGTGTATACATATATATATTGATACACTCTTAGCCTACATTTTCGAAAGCGTTGGAGGAACCAGCTTGTTCATTAGGGCAGAGTCTGATTTTGATTTGTACTTTTGGGGGGGGTCTCCTGCTCTGTGAATTTTCCCTACAGAAGGTGTTCTGTAGCGTGGAGGAACCCCACGTCCCGTCTGTTGGCCTCCAGGTGCAGTTCACGGCTCCAAGCATGTCGTTAAAGCTCTTTAACTCTTTCACCAGCTCTTCTGCACGATGAGGGATGCGCATGAACATCAGTCCCGCTGCCACAACTCTTGGGCTAAGTCCGCACCGCGTACATCACTCTGTTCTCCATATCCAGATCCTGGAGTGGCGCGCAGAGGGAGCGCGCCACTCCAGCTTGACTACAGCTGTCTTGCGTTGCTCTCTCTTCAACAGCCCTTAGATATCTTCTGAAGCAAAATTCTAAGATCCCATCCTAAGGTCTAAAAGCTTATTCCTTATATATCTTTTTTGCATACAAAAGTGTACCTTTTTGATAAGAAATGTCCCCAATATTTCAAGCGGGAAGACATTTATCTCTTATGCAACTTGTTTTTTAGTGACCATATTCATCACTTCTGTTTTTCCCACTGTCATTTTCTCATACCTCAAAAGAAATTTCCCCAATACTTTATCTCATGTGCCCCTCCGGTTTGGGAATTTCCACCATCTTAATATACGAGTGGAAAAACACTAGCTCTTATGTAATTTTTTAATGAACCTATTCATCACTGGTATTTGTCTCCCTGTCATAATCTCTCCTTGGACTCTCTCCAAACTTTGACTTCATACAAGCCAGAAGTTAGTGCCCTCCACCATCTCAACACACTGTTCAGGTGCCCCTCTCCGCGGCGCCTTAAGGGATCTACAAAGGACATCCAGCCAATAGCTGAGTGTAATTCATCATTTAACTCCTCCACTGTTAGTCCTTTGAATCTATCCGATAAATGATTTGTGCTATAATCAGGAAGGCCCTTGAAGCCTCTTAATCTTCTTTCGGTATTGACATCCCTTCCATTTTCCTTATTTTTTTTGCTTTAGCCAGTCATTGTGCCCCTCCCCTGTAGGGTTGGGGTATTCTCAGTCAGAACTTTAACCTTGCTCCTTAAAACCCTAAATCTAAGTCCCCCGACTTCAGACCCCTCTACTGACAAGTATGGCTGCTCATTATCTCTGAACCACATATTTTTCTTCTCACGGGCGTTCTTACTACCACCTCGATGGCGTGTGCGAGGGGTTAACAATGCATTCCTTCCTAACCCATCCCCCGTCAATCTCTCATCAGGGGGGCCTAGGGGCCGGGTCTTCGACAGTGGTACGGCCTCTCCCCTGTGTGAGTTTGCTGGTGTCGTTTGAGGTGTGCCCCTCGGCTGAAACTCTTCCCACACTGGGCACAGTGGTACGGCCTCTCCCCTGTGTGAGTTTGCTGGTGTCGTTTGAGGTGTGCCCCTCGGCTGAAACTCTTCCCACACTGGGCACAGTGGTACGGCCTCTCCCCTGTGAACTGAGAAGGAATGTCCTCGCCCCCTGGTGGAGGAAAAAGAGAATGAGTTCAAATTATTTCTGTTTTTAGCACAAAGACATTTTTCTTCAGTGTGTCAGATTCTTACATCTCAAAATTCTAGTTATTTCTCAAAATGGTCCAAAATACGCACTTGGGTTAGGTGAGGATTAACATGGGCCTTGATTAGGGCAAAGCCGTATTTACATCCGATTTTTCTAGTCTTAAAACAAAGCTGTGAAATGTCATTTCACCAAATCCCAGAGAATGATCTGTGAGAAGAAGGGAAGAGAAGGGATTAGTACCTTTAGAAGACCACTTGTTGCTCCACAGGTCGTTGAAGGTGATACCCAGGTCTTTGGCATAGTCGTCCCCATACCACACCAGCAGCTCCTGCCCTGGGTGAATGGGGTTAAAGCAGCGATACAGAATAGACCCTCTGTACTGGAAAGCCACTAGATTCTGCTCCTCCTCGTTTCGAGCACAGTTAACATATCTGAGTCAAAGGGAACACGGGGAAGTAAGAAAGAGCCCAACAAAATTATTAATATAACATCATATTATAAGGTAGAAATGCAGTCAGTGGTTTCTGTAAGCACTACTACCAACCTCATCCAGTTGGAGTGGGTTTCTCTCTTGGCATCAATGTATTCAACACAGCGCTTGCTCCTGGAGATCTAACACAGCATCGTTAGCCAGGCTTAATTTCTACACCGTTAACCTGTTACGTCTGTGCTACAAACACTCATACAGCTCTATATTACTTTAAAATCTCTGCACAATGACCCCATTATAACATTTCCACATTGCTCTCGACACTGAACTCTCCACTGCACTGTCACTCAACAACAAGGTCCTTCTCACCATCCAGGAGTAGCCGCTCTCCATGGCTACGTCTTCCTCAGTCAGCTCTCCCTCGTAGGGTCCATAGTGCACTCCCCTGGGCACTGTCTGTCCCTTGGCGAACACCCCCAGCCCTGCTCCAGGGATGCTGGAGACTCTGATCTCCAGACCAGGGGGCAGGGTAAGCCGGGCCCTGTCAGGGGCTCCCGCGGGCGCTGGAGAGTCGAAGATGAACGACGGCAGGCCGTGGAGCCGGCATTCATCAGTGAAGAAGGACTGGCACTCGTCACAATCTAAGAGACGGGAGAGTTTATCCATAGCTGAACTTCAATCACAAAGAAATAGAAATTGAAACAGCCTTTGTTTCCGCATGGCTCACAGAAATAATCTTCATCTCTGGGCTCCTCTTCCTCAGTGTAGCACACTTCCTGCCTGCTGCGGAGGTTTTCACCACGGACGTAAACGTTTGCCTGCTCCTTCTGCGATTTCAAGCGCTCTTTCTGCGATCGTCCTGAAAGTCACAGAGCAACGCAACTGTGGCCGAAATACAACAGACAAACATGCTACAGGGTGGCATGGGTCCAGGTCAGTGGTTCTCATCCAGGTGTAGCCACAATAAGATTGTGAGCAAGGCCCTTAACCCTGCATTGCTCCAGGGGAGGATTGTCTCCTGCTTAGTCTAATCAACTGTACGTCGCTCTGGATAAGAGCGTCTGCCGAATGCCATTTTAATGCTGGAGCAATATTGGGAACTGATGAACCTTGGACAAATGATTGTTGAACTGATGTGTCAATCTGTAAGCACTGTGTACATTTAATTTTATTGACAGTAGAACTCGCATGTAATAGGTCGCTAACACAATTCGGTGCCACGTCCATGTAAGTGTGTCACTGCCCGTCCCATGAGTCTAGGGTACCCAATGTCATATCACATAACTATTTATCGGCAATTGCCAAACGGACAAAGATTCAGTTTTGCTAGCCGAAGCCTCAAATTGTGTGGTTTTCTTTGCTTTTGTTCCACATCATTTAGAAGACAACAGCTTGCACACACTCATTAATTTAGAAAAAAACTAAAGTGAGAAGAATACTGGATGGAGACCATTATGATGTAACATGAACAGGCACCCATGTGTAAGGGCCCGTAGACCTGCATATACCAGTATTTGGTTGTTTGGAGCTCTGTTTGCATGGCTCTCTCTGCTTCACAACGGAGGAACCAGGAAACAAATCGTCACCATCATTGCTGAGGCTGGTAGCATTCTTCACTTCCTAAAAGAACAGGAATATTTGAATGCACAGAAGACAACATACATTCATGTTCTTACAGTGTTCTTCAGCGATTAATCAAAGGCAGCTGCGATCAAGTGCCCTCAAATCACAAAACATGCCTGGACAGCTGTATTTTAATGCTTAAATGGGTTTCAAAATAGCGTTTTGCATATTATAGTAAGTGATTGCATTTGATGTCTGAGTCCATAAAGAAAACAAAGGATTGTGCTGATTTGTTTATATTTTTACTTGAAAGCCGAGGCAATCAGGGCGCTATTAACCCGACTAACCCCGAGTCCCCCCACCAACCCAACTGAAATGGATCATTCCATGTTTCACAGCACACGCCTGCCGTGCACACGCTGAAGCAGGCAGGCTGTGGTCGAGGCAACGGCCCAGTGTGTGCCCACCCACAACAAGACTCCCAGCCGGTGTGTGCTACGAACGACACCATGAAGTGCTAAAGAGGAAAATGGACAACCGTCACAGCTGGTTTCCCCATCACTAGAAATAACAGCCTCAGGTCCAGCCGATGTCCTCAATGACACGAGCACCAGTGGAGTGTGAGCGCGTGGGCCGCTGACTTCACCTGTGTGCTGCAGGACGCTGGAGGTTCTGCCTGCGTTTCAGCCTGCGAGGCTGCCTGTGTCCTGGCCTGCCCTGCTGCACTGCTCCCTGAAGCACCAGTCTGATTGGCACTCCGGATTTTGGAACTGAAGCTCCGGGACACTGGAGATGTACAGTGTATTTGTAGCATTGTGCATGTACAATATGCCTATAGAGTAGTGATGTAGTACACATGTGGCATTGTGAACAATATGCCTATTGAGTCAGGTTCTGTATATGTGTGTATTGCGGCTGTTTGTGTACCAGGCTTTCTCTCCAGACAAGGGTTCCATTCCTCATCTTCAGAGTCGCTTGGCTCTGCAGCCCTTGCCAGCATGGCTCTCCGAGATCGGGGGCCGCTCATGAAAGCTGGAGTCGGGGAGTTCAGCCCTAAGACCAAGAAGAACAACTACTAAGGTTCAGAAATTTAGACCTAGGTACCATCTAATTTCTAGGCACAAGGACAAACTGCAAGCCTTTGCAACTGCAACTTCCTGTTCACATGTGGTCACACTCATCTGAGGTGAGGATAATTTTCTTGAAAAAGTAAAAAAACACTTCACAATTTGTGTAATAAAACATTTCAAACATTTCAAACAAAAGAGCATCTTACCAAGAGCAACATAACTTCATGGTTCCTCTTCATCCTTTTGAATCGCACTCTCACATTTCTGCAAATTGGTCCACTCCGTCTCGGAGAAGTAAACTTTGAGCTCCTCTAATTTATCCTGGAACAGGACCAGAGAGAAGAGGAGCTATAGATAGAGCAGTAAAAGATCCTACACCAATTATTTGCTTTCCCTGGAATACAAGATTGGTTGCTTTAGCCAAAGCACACAGGGCTCTGCAATGCTCCCATTTTGGAGCATTTGCTTCTTAAAAGTGATGTGTGCTTACAGGATCAATAATTTTGAAACACATTTCTTCATAGAGATGTATTAGTGTGTGCGCATACACGTTTCAACTTAGCAGCACATGTGACGGCTATATGGCTATTGAAATGAGAATCTCACCTTGTCAAATAACATTACTTGAACTGGCATGTAGCCAACTAATGCATGTCGATAAAACTAACGTTGCAAATTGTGAAAACCACACGATGCAATAGCACCATTTACAGGTGTTGGGCTTCAACTATATTTGTCAAATAACAGTTAAGCATTTTGAGTGGTAAGAATTATTGCGATATAGCCAAGATCAATAAAACCTTGTAAGTTACCTACGTCAGCTTATTAAAGATGTGAATAGAACACAATTATGGATATATACTTTGCAAGTGTTAAAATGCGAATGTAATCTTCACATCGAGCTAGTAAACGATATGTGCGAAACAAACAGTACCTTGAAGTTGAGCCGCCTCCATAACTAAGTTACTTAATATTATTATCATTTGACTGCTGTGGGTTTGTTGAAAGCTCGTGGTTATTTAAAATCAGACGGTTTGCTTTTGTCAGTAAAAGTTATGGTCAGCATGCTGAAGCTTAAGTTTTAATTTAGATGCTAGATGCTTTGAAAGATTATAACTTGACTTTTAAATTTGTGTGATTGCTCAACACATCTTCTCTATGTTTAATATTTGTGACAGTTGGAGTTTGTCGATGTCTTCGTTTGTTGTAAAAAGTTTCCCCAAAAAGGGGTTTGCTGTATTCAGAAAAAACGCAGCAAACTTGTTTGTTCTAACTAAGAGCAAAGATCATACATTGATTATACCATCAGTTATATCAAATGAATTAAATGGGTGAAGATTAAACATTTAATTAATTGGTATTAGAGGTTGAGAGAGAAGGTCTGACCGTACCTTCTCTCTCAACCATCCTCCCGTATTCTGGCCATGGGACCTAATATAGGCTAAGGCTTGCTGTAACCCCACCCACTGGGTAACCCCAACTCTGGCACAATTCAATGATCAGTTCAATTTATCAGTCTTGATAAAATTCCGTGTTTGTCGTTTCCATCAAACCACTACGTGGTCTCGTCCACTGGCAGCCCGCGTTTTAACCGATGTGAAATTAGTATTTTTACAACCAGAGTGAATGTTTGCATTTGTTGATTCCAGACAAGCAAAACTATTTGTCCAAGTATATATTGCACAGAGTTGATGCGTCTGTTTCCTATCAAATGAAAGTACCAATTTTGGAAACAGTTTACAAACAAATGATTACACGTTACATTTGCAAAGGGCACTTACCCATTCCACAAGTTTACCCCTTTCACAGATTACATCTATTCTTTATATTTGTACTTACCCTTGTTTATGATTATTATTGTGTATAAAACGTTTTGAACTTTTGTTTTTGTTTCTTTTATTGCATTACAAGGCATTTAGCAGACGCTCTTATCCAGGGCGCTATACAATGAAGTGCAGATCGAACACAGGGACAAGTGTGAAGAGGACAATGTATTAAAGAGTTTGTTTCAGGGGGACTACAATATTGAAGTTGGAACAGTGGTGAGTGAAACTATAGAGTTCTAATAATTAAGTTTTAACATGTGAAATGAGTATTTTTACGACCAGAGTGAATGTTTGCATTTGTTGATTCCATATTCGTTCCATATGTTTGATGGAACTTAATGACGGTGAACCAGTAATGCAAAACACTGAAAACTTAATTCTGTAGAATGTGTTTCTAATGGTGTAGTTTTATTCGATTTATATGGAAGGTTATCCCGATCGTTTTGAACAGTAAAATGGTATGGCTATGAAATAAAATAATAGCAGCACTGATTTGATTGCATACTTCAAGAGATTTTACAAAACAGCAGGGAATATACTTCACTTTAATCCACTTTTTTTAAATCACTGAAATACCACAGTATTAACCACATTTAACTTCTTCACAGTGAATATGAGGGGAGGAAAAATACATGAAAATAAAAAACTCTAAGTCACTACTGTGGAAAAGTCAGAAACCATTTCATTTATTAAATTTCCACTTACAAGTCAGTCTAACTTCCACTCAAACAATTCCAGTTTTATTCATCACAAAATAATCACATTGTTACAACATTCAAAAATACCCCCACCCACAGCTGCCTTGTACATTTCTTTATCCACAAGGTATCATCTGCATGCATGCAATAAGAGTCTTGGAACCATACCTACATGTTTTGTCATGTGGTCCAACAGACAGGTATGCCATCAAATACCTGTGGCAATGGCATCATACCAATTCTTTCTAAACTAGCCAACATCCCACGTACATTTCTTTTTTTGATGCATATGATAAAGACTACAGGAGTTATTTCTGAAGACATTAGACAATTCTACTGCTTAAAGCATTTCAGGAAACACTTCTGCCAAGTACCCAGCTGCTAAAACCAAATTTTCCAACAAGCAAACCCACCAGAACCACACCTTCATTACAGGCAACAATTAATTCCACAACATCATCCTAAACACCCAAACTTATTTCAAAACAAAGCCACTCCACAGCCAAAGCACTTAAAGCATTTAAAGTGGTTCCACTAGTGTCGATAGTGACAAGTGGATTGCCATTTAATTAATACTTTCTTCTGAGTGAGTAAATGTATTTATTTAGCCTGATGCATTTTCTGCTCTCATTTCGTCAGTTTACACTGTGGTTTATTGCATTTTCATAAGCTCAGCTGTAATTAAATTTGATGATAAGCAGCATACATGTGATATATTGATTACAGGCCGTGTATATATATACATATATATACACACATCTATATACACACATCTATATATACACATCTATATATACATATATATACATATATACACAGAAACACACACATATATATATATATATACATATATACACACATATATATATACATACACACATATATATATACATACGCGCATATATATATATACATACATATATATATACACACACACACACACACATATATATATATATATATACACACACACATACATACATTATATATATATATATACACATATATATACACATATATTTATTGATACACTTATCTACTTAAATATGCGCTAATTTGCATACATTTCCAGAACAGAAATCTGAACATTGGATAAAGCCAGATTCAAAATTCTTGTTTCAACGAAATGAAACAAGAATTTTGGATATCTCTTTTTATCACTCTATAAATCAAAAAATATTGTCAACAGTCATAAAAAATCAATTTCCGCCATGTTTTTAGGAATAAAATGTGATATAAATGAGGCTATAAATGATATATGAACAAAACCAAAGTAATTGCCTGGGTCCAGACCAGGGAACCACAGTAACACACTCACCCACACACTGCCACCAGTAGAACTGCCACCCTAGTTTGTTCTATGCCCGTCTGATCAATTCATTCAAACGCGCTCCGTGAATTATCAGCCACTGCTGTGTAGCACGTCCTCGCGGTCTAAACACTCCTGTTTCCCTAACGATTTCACAACTGTTGTCGTCTTTTCTGAGAAGCTTTTACGCGCACTTCTTTAGGCATTTTGAAAGGTCCCGCAGAGAAAAGGAATGTGAATATCACGTCACGTGATGCGTCTGAACGAATCACGTTGTCAGAAATCAGCCAATGAGATTTCGAGCTTAGGCTGCACAGAAAATAAGCAAGCTTCGTTGCGATTACATTGCGCAGGAGAGACCTTTCCAACGGTACCACATTTGACATGGTGCAGACAACGAGCGCTGTACTGCACGTTGCGTTTAGAACGCCAAGTTTTGCTGAATTTAGGAGTGAATGTTTGCATTTGTTGATTCCAGACAAGCAAAACTATTTGTCCAAGTATATATTGCACAGAGTTGATGTGTCTGAACATTGGATAAAGCCAGATTCAAAATTCTTGTTTCAACGAAATGAAACAAGAATTTTGAATCTGGCTTTATCCAATGTTTTATACACAATAATAATCATACAGGTATTTACAGAGGGAATTTTGGATATCTCTTTTTATCACTCTATAAATCAAAAAATATTGTCAACAGTCATAAAAAATCAATTTCCGCCATGTTTTTAGGAATAAAATGTGATATAAATGAGGCTATAAATGATATATGAACAAACCCTTCTGTAAAAACCTTTAGAATATAGACCAGATGAAAACTGGAATGTGCTACTGAAGTGGAGATTTCTGGCTCAGAGTATGAGAAAAAACTCATTTTGAGAAAACGGCCTTTAAAGATTTGTATTGTAAAATTCCATACATTTTTATTGGAAACCACTATTTACAATATCTAATCGAATACTTAGCAACAACAATACCATGCATCAGTGCATGGAAAAACGTTTTTTTCACCTGCCGTGTCTCGCCTTAAAATGTATGCCGAAATGAAATCATTTGTTTCAACAAACCTTGTAATTAGGCTATTCCATTTAAATGAATATAACTATTTAATTCCTGTTGATAATTTTACACAGACGGGTCTCTTAATTTGAAGCCATTAGTTGTCCGTGTTTGTCGTTTCCATCAAACCACGACGTGGTCTCGTCCACTGGCAGCCCGCGTTTTAACCGATGTGAAATGAGTATTTTTACAACTTGAGTGAATGTTTGCATTTGTTGATTCCAGCACTGATTTGATTGCATACTTCAAGAGATTTTACAAAACAGCAGGGAATATACTTCACTTTAATCCACTTTTTTTAAATCACTGAAATACCACAGTATTAACCACATTTAACTTCTACACAGTGAATATGAGGGGAGGAAAAATACATGAAAATAAAAAACTCTTTAAGTCACTACTGTGGAAAAGTCAGAAACCATTTCATTTATTACATTTCCACTTTCAAGTCAGTCTAACTCCATCCTTCCACTCAAACAATTCCAGTTTTATTCATCACAAAATAATCACATTGTTACAACATACATAAAAAATACCTGCACCCACAGCTGCCTTGTACATTTCTTTATCCACAAGGTACTTTATCATCTGCATGCATGCAATAAGAGTCTTGGAACCATACCTACATGTTTTGTCATGTGGTCCAACAGACACGTATGCCATCAAATACCTGTGGCAATGGCATCATACCAATTCTTTCTAAACTAGCCAACATCCCATGTACATTTCTTTTTTTGATGCATATGATAAAGACTACAGGAGTTATTTCTGAAGACATTAGACAATTCTACTGCTTAAAGCAGAGAACATTTCAGGAAACACTTCTGCCAAGTACCCAGCTGCTAAAACCATTAGTTTAATTTCAATCATGTACTATTAATTTTATTCATTACAAGAACTTCATGATGAATGGAGGAAATTCCATGTCAAGCAACTGTAAAACCTGGAACAGATTTTCCAACAAGCAAACCCACCAGAACCACACTTTCATTACAGGCAACAATTAATTCCACAACATCATCCTAAACACCCAAACTTATTTCAAAACAAAGCCACTCCACAGCCAAAGCACTTAAAGCATTTAAAGTGGTTCCACTAGTGTCGATAGTGACAAGTGGATTGCCATTTAATTAATACTTTCTTCTGAGTGAGTAAATGTATTTATTTAGCCTGATGCATTTTCTGCTCTCATTTCGTCAGTTTACACTGTGGTTTATTGCATTTTCATAAGCTCAGCTGTAATTAAATTTGATGATAAGCAGCATACATGTGATATATTGATTACAGGCCGTGTATATATATACATATATATACACACATCTATATACACACATCTATATATACACATCTATATATACATATATATACATATATACACAGAAACACACACATATATATATATATACATATATACACACATATATATATACATACACACATATATATATACATACGCGCATATATATATATACATACATATATATATACACACACACACACACACATATATATATATATATACACACACACATACATACATTATATATATATATACACACATATATATACACATATATTTATTGATACACTTATCTACTTAAATATGCGCTAATTTGCATACATTTCCAGAACAGAAATCTGAACATTGGATAAAGCCAGATTCAAAATTCTTGTTTCAACGAAATGAAACAAGAATTTTGGATATCTCTTTTTATCACTCTATAAATCAAAAAATATTGTCAACAGTCATAAAAAATCAATTTCCGCCATGTTTTTAGGAATAAAATGTGATATAAATGAGGCTATAAATGATATATGAACAAAACCAAAGTAATTGCCTGGGTCCAGACCAGGGAACCACAGTAACACACTCACCCACACACTGCCACCAGTAGAACTGCCACCCTAGTTTGTTCTATGCCCGTCTGATCAATTCATTCAAACGCGCTCCGTGAATTATCAGCCACTGCTGTGTAGCACGTCCTCGCGGTCTAAACACTCCTGTTTCCCTAACGATTTCACAACTGTTGTCGTCTTTTCTGAGAAGCTTTTACGCGCACTTCTTTAGGCATTTTGAAAGGTCCCGCAGAGAAAAGGAATGTGAATATCACGTCACGTGATGCGTCTGAACGAATCACGTTGTCAGAAATCAGCCAATGAGATTTCGAGCTTAGGCTGCACAGAAAATAAGCAAGCTTCGTTGCGATTACATTGCGCAGGAGAGACCTTTCCAACGGTACCACATTTGACATGGTGCAGACAACGAGCGCTGTACTGCACGTTGCGTTTAGAACGCCAAGTTTTGCTGAATTTAGGAGTGAATGTTTGCATTTGTTGATTCCAGACAAGCAAAACTATTTGTCCAAGTATATATTGCACAGAGTTGATGTGTCTGAACATTGGATAAAGCCAGATTCAAAATTCTTGTTTCAACGAAATGAAACAAGAATTTTGAATCTGGCTTTATCCAATGTTTTATACACAATAATAATCATACAGGTATTTACAGAGGGAATTTTGGATATCTCTTTTTATCACTCTATAAATCAAAAAATATTGTCAACAGTCATAAAAAATCAATTTCCGCCATGTTTTTAGGAATAAAATGTGATATAAATGAGGCTATAAATGATATATGAACAAACCCTTCTGTAAAAACCTTTAGAATATAGACCAGATGAAAACTGGAATGTGCTACTGAAGTGGAGATTTCTGGCTCAGAGTATGAGAAAAAACTCATTTTGAGAAAACGGCCTTTAAAGATTTGTATTGTAAAATTCCATACATTTTTATTGGAAACCACTATTTACAATATCTAATCGAATACTTAGCAACAACAATACCATGCATCAGTGCATGGAAAAACGTTTTTTTCACCTGCCGTGTCTCGCCTTAAAATGTATGCCGAAATGAAATCATTTGTTTCAACAAACCTTGTAATTAGGCTATTCCATTTAAATGAATATAACTATTTAATTCCTGTTGATAATTTTACACAGACGGGTCTCTTAATTTGAAGCCATTAGTTGTCCGTGTTTGTCGTTTCCATCAAACCACGACGTGGTCTCGTCCACTGGCAGCCCGCGTTTTAACCGATGTGAAATGAGTATTTTTACAACTTGAGTGAATGTTTGCATTTGTTGATTCCAGCACTGATTTGATTGCATACTTCAAGAGATTTTACAAAACAGCAGGGAATATACTTCACTTTAATCCACTTTTTTTAAATCACTGAAATACCACAGTATTAACCACATTTAACTTCTACACAGTGAATATGAGGGGAGGAAAAATACATGAAAATAAAAAACTCTTTAAGTCACTACTGTGGAAAAGTCAGAAACCATTTCATTTATTACATTTCCACTTTCAAGTCAGTCTAACTCCATCCTTCCACTCAAACAATTCCAGTTTTATTCATCACAAAATAATCACATTGTTACAACATACATAAAAAATACCTGCACCCACAGCTGCCTTGTACATTTCTTTATCCACAAGGTACTTTATCATCTGCATGCATGCAATAAGAGTCTTGGAACCATACCTACATGTTTTGTCATGTGGTCCAACAGACACGTATGCCATCAAATACCTGTGGCAATGGCATCATACCAATTCTTTCTAAACTAGCCAACATCCCATGTACATTTCTTTTTTTGATGCATATGATAAAGACTACAGGAGTTATTTCTGAAGACATTAGACAATTCTACTGCTTAAAGCAGAGAACATTTCAGGAAACACTTCTGCCAAGTACCCAGCTGCTAAAACCATTAGTTTAATTTCAATCATGTACTATTAATTTTATTCATTACAAGAACTTCATGATGAATGGAGGAAATTCCATGTCAAGCAACTGTAAAACCTGGAACAGATTTTCCAACAAGCAAACCCACCAGAACCACACTTTCATTACAGGCAACAATTAATTCCACAACATCATCCTAAACACCCAAACTTATTTCAAAACAAAGCCACTCCACAGCCAAAGCACTTAAAGCATTTAAAGTGGTTCCACTAGTGTCGATAGTGACAAGTGGATTGCCATTTAATTAATACTTTCTTCTGAGTGAGTAAATGTATTTATTTAGCCTGATGCATTTTCTGCTCTCATTTCGTCAGTTTACACTGTGGTTTATTGCATTTTCATAAGCTCAGCTGTAATTAAATTTGATGATAAGCAGCATACATGTGATATATTGATTACAGGCCGTGTATATATATACATATATATACACACATCTATATACACACATCTATATATACACATCTATATATACATATATATACATATATACACAGAAACACACACATATATATATATATACATATATACACACATATATATATACATACACACATATATATATACATACGCGCATATATATATATACATACATATATATATACACACACACACACACACATATATATATATATATACACACACACATACATACATTATATATATATATACACACATATATATACACATATATTTATTGATACACTTATCTACTTAAATATGCGCTAATTTGCATACATTTCCAGAACAGAAATCTGAACATTGGATAAAGCCAGATTCAAAATTCTTGTTTCAACGAAATGAAACAAGAATTTTGGATATCTCTTTTTATCACTCTATAAATCAAAAAATATTGTCAACAGTCATAAAAAATCAATTTCCGCCATGTTTTTAGGAATAAAATGTGATATAAATGAGGCTATAAATGATATATGAACAAAACCAAAGTAATTGCCTGGGTCCAGACCAGGGAACCACAGTAACACACTCACCCACACACTGCCACCAGTAGAACTGCCACCCTAGTTTGTTCTATGCCCGTCTGATCAATTCATTCAAACGCGCTCCGTGAATTATCAGCCACTGCTGTGTAGCACGTCCTCGCGGTCTAAACACTCCTGTTTCCCTAACGATTTCACAACTGTTGTCGTCTTTTCTGAGAAGCTTTTACGCGCACTTCTTTAGGCATTTTGAAAGGTCCCGCAGAGAAAAGGAATGTGAATATCACGTCACGTGATGCGTCTGAACGAATCACGTTGTCAGAAATCAGCCAATGAGATTTCGAGCTTAGGCTGCACAGAAAATAAGCAAGCTTCGTTGCGATTACATTGCGCAGGAGAGACCTTTCCAACGGTACCACATTTGACATGGTGCAGACAACGAGCGCTGTACTGCACGTTGCGTTTAGAACGCCAAGTTTTGCTGAATTTAGGAGTGAATGTTTGCATTTGTTGATTCCAGACAAGCAAAACTATTTGTCCAAGTATATATTGCACAGAGTTGATGTGTCTGAACATTGGATAAAGCCAGATTCAAAATTCTTGTTTCAACGAAATGAAACAAGAATTTTGGATATCTCTTTTTATCACTCTATAAATCAAAAAATATTGTCAACAGTCATAAAAAATCAATTTCCGCCATGTTTTTAGGAATAAAATGTGATATAAATGAGGCTATAAATGATATATGAACAAAACCAAAGTAATTGCCTGGGTCCAGACCAGGGAACCACAGTAACACACTCACCCACACACTGCCACCAGTAGAACTGCCACCCTAGTTTGTTCTATGCCCGTCTGATCAATTCATTCAAACGCGCTCCGTGAATTATCAGCCACTGCTGTGTAGCACGTCCTCGCGGTCTAAACACTCCTGTTTCCCTAACGATTTCACAACTGTTGTCGTCTTTTCTGAGAAGCTTTTACGCGCACTTCTTTAGGCATTTTGAAAGGTCCCGCAGAGAAAAGGAATGTGAATATCACGTCACGTGATGCGTCTGAACGAATCACGTTGTCAGAAATCAGCCAATGAGATTTCGAGCTTAGGCTGCACAGAAAATAAGCAAGCTTCGTTGCGATTACATTGCGCAGGAGAGACCTTTCCAACGGTACCACATTTGACATGGTGCAGACAACGAGCGCTGTACTGCACGTTGCGTTTAGAACGCCAAGTTTTGCTGAATTTAGGAGTGAATGTTTGCATTTGTTGATTCCAGACAAGCAAAACTATTTGTCCAAGTATATATTGCACAGAGTTGATGTGTCTGTTTCCTATCAAATGAAAGTATCAATTTTGGAAACAGTTTACAAACAAATGATTACACGTTACATTTGCAAAGGGTACTACCCATGTAATTAAATTTGATAACAAGCAGCATACATGTGATATATTGATTTACAGGCCGTGTATATTTATATATTTATTTATATATATATATATATATATATATATATATATATATATATATATATATATATATATATATATATACACATCTATATATACATATATACACAGAAACACACATATATATACATATATACACACATATATATACACACACACATACATACATTATATATATATATATACACATATATATACACATATATTTATTGATACACTATTGATACACTTATCTACTTAAATATGCGCTAATTTGCATACATTTCCAGAACAGAAATCTGAACATTGGATAAAGCCAGATTCAAAATTCTTGTTTCAACGAAATGAAACAAGAATTTTGAATCTGGCTTTATCCAATGTTTTATACACAATAATAATCATACAGGTATTTACAGAGGGAATTTTGGATATCTCTTTTTATCACTCTATAAATCAAAAAATATTGTCAACAGTCATAAAAAATCAATTTCCGCCATGTTTTTAGGAATAAAATGTGATATAAATGAGGCTATAAATGATATATGAACAAACCCTTCTGTAAAAACCTTTAGAATATAGACCAGATGAAAACTGGAATGTGCTACTGAAGTGGAGATTTCTGGCTCAGAGTATGAGAAAAAACTCATTTTGAGAAAACGGCCTTTAAAGATTTGTATTGTAAAATTCCATACATTTTTATTGGAAACCACTATTTACAATATCTAATCGAATACTTAGCAACAACAATACCATGCATCAGTGCATGGAAAAACGTTTTTTTCACCTGCCGTGTCTCGCCTTAAAATGTATGCCGAAATGAAATCATTTGTTTCAACAAACCTTGTAATTAGGCTATTCCATTTAAATGAATATAACTATTTAATTCCTGTTGATAATTTTACACAGACGGGTCTCTTAATTTGAAGCCATTAGTTGTCCGTGTTTGTCGTTTCCATCAAACCACTACGTGGTCTCGTCCACTGGCAGCCCGCGTTTTAACCGATGTGAAATGAGTATTTTTACAACTTGAGTGAATGTTTGCATTTGTTGATTCCAGCACTGATTTGATTGCATACTTCAAGAGATTTTACAAAACAGCAGGGAATATACTTCACTTTAATCCACTTTTTTTAAATCACTGAAATACCACAGTATTAACCACATTTAACTTCTACACAGTGAATATGAGGGGAGGAAAAATACATGAAAATAAAAAACTCTTTAAGTCACTACTGTGGAAAAGTCAGAAACCATTTCATTTATTACATTTCCACTTTCAAGTCAGTCTAACTCCATCCTTCCACTCAAACAATTCCAGTTTTATTCATCACAAAATAATCACATTGTTACAACATACATAAAAAATACCTGCACCCACAGCTGCCTTGTACATTTCTTTATCCACAAGGTACTTTATCATCTGCATGCATGCAATAAGAGTCTTGGAACCATACCTACATGTTTTGTCATGTGGTCCAACAGACACGTATGCCATCAAATACCTGTGGCAATGGCATCATACCAATTCTTTCTAAACTAGCCAACATCCCATGTACATTTCTTTTTTTGATGCATATGATAAAGACTACAGGAGTTATTTCTGAAGACATTAGACAATTCTACTGCTTAAAGCAGAGAACATTTCAGGAAACACTTCTGCCAAGTACCCAGCTGCTAAAACCATTAGTTTAATTTCAATCATGTACTATTAATTTTATTCATTACAAGAACTTCATGATGAATGGAGGAAATTCCATGTCAAGCAACTGTAAAACCTGGAACAGATTTTCCAACAAGCAAACCCACCAGAACCACACTTTCATTACAGGCAACAATTAATTCCACAACATCATCCTAAACACCCAAACTTATTTCAAAACAAAGCCACTCCACAGCCAAAGCACTTAAAGCATTTAAAGTGGTTCCACTAGTGTCGATAGTGACAAGTGGATTGCCATTTAATTAATACTTTCTTCTGAGTGAGTAAATGTATTTATTTAGCCTGATGCATTTTCTGCTCTCATTTCGTCAGTTTACACTGTGGTTTATTGCATTTTCATAAGCTCAGCTGTAATTAAATTTGATGATAAACAGCATACATGTGATATATTGATTACAGGCCGTGTATATATATACATATATATACACACATCTATATACACACATCTATATATACACATCTATATATACATATATATACATATATACACAGAAACACACACATATATATATATATACATATATACACACATATATATATACATACACACATATATATATACATACGCGCATATATATATATACATACATATATATATACACACACACACACACACATATATATATATATATATATACACACACACATACATACATTATATATATATATACACACATATATATACACATATATTTATTGATACACTTATCTACTTAAATATGCGCTAATTTGCATACATTTCCAGAACAGAAATCTGAACATTGGATAAAGCCAGATTCAAAATTCTTGTTTCAACGAAATGAAACAAGAATTTTGGATATCTCTTTTTATCACTCTATAAATCAAAAAATATTGTCAACAGTCATAAAAAATCAATTTCCGCCATGTTTTTAGGAATAAAATGTGATATAAATGAGGCTATAAATGATATATGAACAAAACCAAAGTAATTGCCTGGGTCCAGACCAGGGAACCACAGTAACACACTCACCCACACACTGCCACCAGTAGAACTGCCACCCTAGTTTGTTCTATGCCCGTCTGATCAATTCATTCAAACGCGCTCCGTGAATTATCAGCCACTGCTGTGTAGCACGTCCTCGCGGTCTAAACACTCCTGTTTCCCTAACGATTTCACAACTGTTGTCGTCTTTTCTGAGAAGCTTTTACGCGCACTTCTTTAGGCATTTTGAAAGGTCCCGCAGAGAAAAGGAATGTGAATATCACGTCACGTGATGCGTCTGAACGAATCACGTTGTCAGAAATCAGCCAATGAGATTTCGAGCTTAGGCTGCACAGAAAATAAGCAAGCTTCGTTGCGATTACATTGCGCAGGAGAGACCTTTCCAACGGTACCACATTTGACATGGTGCAGACAACGAGCGCTGTACTGCACGTTGCGTTTAGAACGCCAAGTTTTGCTGAATTTAGGAGTGAATGTTTGCATTTGTTGATTCCAGACAAGCAAAACTATTTGTCCAAGTATATATTGCACAGAGTTGATGTGTCTGTTTCCTATCAAATGAAAGTATCAATTTTGGAAACAGTTTACAAACAAATGATTACACGTTACATTTGCAAAGGGTACTACCCATGTAATTAAATTTGATAACAAGCAGCATACATGTGATATATTGATTTACAGGCCGTGTATATTTATATATTTATTTATATATATATATATATATATATATATATATATATATATATATATATATATATATATATATATATATATATACACATCTATATATACATATATACACAGAAACACACATATATATACATATATACACACATATATATACACACACACATACATACATTATATATATATATATACACATATATATACACATATATTTATTGATACACTATTGATACACTTATCTACTTAAATATGCGCTAATTTGCATACATTTCCAGAACAGAAATCTGAACATTGGATAAAGCCAGATTCAAAATTCTTGTTTCAACGAAATGAAACAAGAATTTTGAATCTGGCTTTATCCAATGTTTTATACACAATAATAATCATACAGGTATTTACAGAGGGAATTTTGGATATCTCTTTTTATCACTCTATAAATCAAAAAATATTGTCAACAGTCATAAAAAATCAATTTCCGCCATGTTTTTAGGAATAAAATATGATATAAATGAGGCTATAAATGATATATGAACAAACCCTTCTGTAAAAACCTTTAGAATATAGACCAGATGAAAACTGGAATGTGCTACTGAAGTGGAGATTTCTGGCTCAGAGTATGAGAAAAAACTCATTTTGAGAAAACGGCCTTTAAAGATTTGTATTGTAAAATTCCATACATTTTTATTGGAAACCACTATTTACAATATCTAATCGAATACTTAGCAACAACAATACCATGCATCAGTGCATGGAAAAACGTTTTTTTCACCTGCCGTGTCTCGCCTTAAAATGTATGCCGAAATGAAATCATTTGTTTCAACAAACCTTGTAATTAGGCTATTCCATTTAAATGAATATAACTATTTAATTCCTGTTGATAATTTTACACAGACGGGTCTCTTAATTTGAAGCCATTAGTTGTCCGTGTTTGTCGTTTCCATCAAACCACTACGTGGTCTCGTCCACTGGCAGCCCGCGTTTTAACCGATGTGAAATGAGTATTTTTACAACTTGAGTGAATGTTTGCATTTGTTGATTCCAGCACTGATTTGATTGCATACTTCAAGAGATTTTACAAAACAGCAGGGAATATACTTCACTTTAATCCACTTTTTTTAAATCACTGAAATACCACAGTATTAACCACATTTAACTTCTACACAGTGAATATGAGGGGAGGAAAAATACATGAAAATAAAAAACTCTTTAAGTCACTACTGTGGAAAAGTCAGAAACCATTTCATTTATTACATTTCCACTTTCAAGTCAGTCTAACTCCATCCTTCCACTCAAACAATTCCAGTTTTATTCATCACAAAATAATCACATTGTTACAACATACATAAAAAATACCTGCACCCACAGCTGCCTTGTACATTTCTTTATCCACAAGGTACTTTATCATCTGCATGCATGCAATAAGAGTCTTGGAACCATACCTACATGTTTTGTCATGTGGTCCAACAGACACGTATGCCATCAAATACCTGTGGCAATGGCATCATACCAATTCTTTCTAAACTAGCCAACATCCCATGTACATTTCTTTTTTTGATGCATATGATAAAGACTACAGGAGTTATTTCTGAAGACATTAGACAATTCTACTGCTTAAAGCAGAGAACATTTCAGGAAACACTTCTGCCAAGTACCCAGCTGCTAAAACCATTAGTTTAATTTCAATCATGTACTATTAATTTTATTCATTACAAGAACTTCATGATGAATGGAGGAAATTCCATGTCAAGCAACTGTAAAACCTGGAACAGATTTTCCAACAAGCAAACCCACCAGAACCACACTTTCATTACAGGCAACAATTAATTCCACAACATCATCCTAAACACCCAAACTTATTTCAAAACAAAGCCACTCCACAGCCAAAGCACTTAAAGCATTTAAAGTGGTTCCACTAGTGTCGATAGTGACAAGTGGATTGCCATTTAATTAATACTTTCTTCTGAGTGAGTAAATGTATTTATTTAGCCTGATGCATTTTCTGCTCTCATTTCGTCAGTTTACACTGTGGTTTATTGCATTTTCATAAGCTCAGCTGTAATTAAATTTGATGATAAGCAGCATACATGTGATATATTGATTACAGGCCGTGTATATATATACATATATATACACACATCTATATACACACATCTATATATACACATCTATATATACATATATATACATATATACACAGAAACACACACATATATATATATATACATATATACACACATATATATATACATACACACATATATATATACATACGCGCATATATATATATACATACATATATATATACACACACACACACACACATATATATATATATATATACACACACACATACATACATTATATATATATATACACACATATATATACACATATATTTATTGATACACTTATCTACTTAAATATGCGCTAATTTGCATACATTTCCAGAACAGAAATCTGAACATTGGATAAAGCCAGATTCAAAATTCTTGTTTCAACGAAATGAAACAAGAATTTTGGATATCTCTTTTTATCACTCTATAAATCAAAAAATATTGTCAACAGTCATAAAAAATCAATTTCCGCCATGTTTTTAGGAATAAAATGTGATATAAATGAGGCTATAAATGATATATGAACAAAACCAAAGTAATTGCCTGGGTCCAGACCAGGGAACCACAGTAACACACTCACCCACACACTGCCACCAGTAGAACTGCCACCCTAGTTTGTTCTATGCCCGTCTGATCAATTCATTCAAACGCGCTCCGTGAATTATCAGCCACTGCTGTGTAGCACGTCCTCGCGGTCTAAACACTCCTGTTTCCCTAACGATTTCACAACTGTTGTCGTCTTTTCTGAGAAGCTTTTACGCGCACTTCTTTAGGCATTTTGAAAGGTCCCGCAGAGAAAAGGAATGTGAATATCACGTCACGTGATGCGTCTGAACGAATCACGTTGTCAGAAATCAGCCAATGAGATTTCGAGCTTAGGCTGCACAGAAAATAAGCAAGCTTCGTTGCGATTACATTGCGCAGGAGAGACCTTTCCAACGGTACCACATTTGACATGGTGCAGACAACGAGCGCTGTACTGCACGTTGCGTTTAGAACGCCAAGTTTTGCTGAATTTAGGAGTGAATGTTTGCATTTGTTGATTCCAGACAAGCAAAACTATTTGTCCAAGTATATATTGCACAGAGTTGATGTGTCTGTTTCCTATCAAATGAAAGTATCAATTTTGGAAACAGTTTACAAACAAATGATTACACGTTACATTTGCAAAGGGTACTACCCATGTAATTAAATTTGATAACAAGCAGCATACATGTGATATATTGATTTACAGGCCGTGTATATTTATATATTTATTTATATATATATATATATATATATATATATATATATATATATATATATATATATACACATCTATATATACATATATACACAGAGACACACATATATATACATATATACACACATATATATACACACACACATACATACATTATATATATATATATATACACATATATATACACATATATTTATTGATACACTATTGATACACTTATCTACTTAAATATGCGCTAATTTGCATACATTTCCAGAACAGAAATCTGAACATTGGATAAAGCCAGATTCAAAATTCTTGTTTCAACGAAATGAAACAAGAATTTTGAATCTGGCTTTATCCAATGTTTTATACACAATAATAATCATACAGGTATTTACAGAGGGAATTTTGGATATCTCTTTTTATCACTCTATAAATCAAAAAATATTGTCAACAGTCATAAAAAATCAATTTCCGCCATGTTTTTAGGAATAAAATGTGATATAAATGAGGCTATAAATGATATATGAACAAACCCTTCTGTAAAAACCTTTAGAATATAGACCAGATGAAAACTGGAATGTGCTACTGAAGTGGAGATTTCTGGCTCAGAGTATGAGAAAAAACTCATTTTGAGAAAACGGCCTTTAAAGATTTGTATTGTAAAATTCCATACATTTTTATTGGAAACCACTATTTACAATATCTAATCGAATACTTAGCAACAACAATACCATGCATCAGTGCATGGAAAAACGTTTTTTTCACCTGCCGTGTCTCGCCTTAAAATGTATGCCGAAATGAAATCATTTGTTTCAACAAACCTTGTAATTAGGCTATTCCATTTAAATGAATATAACTATTTAATTCCTGTTGATAATTTTACACAGACGGGTCTCTTAATTTGAAGCCATTAGTTGTCCGTGTTTGTCGTTTCCATCAAACCACTACGTGGTCTCGTCCACTGGCAGCCCGCGTTTTAACCGATGTGAAATGAGTATTTTTACAACTTGAGTGAATGTTTGCATTTGTTGATTCCAGCACTGATTTGATTGCATACTTCAAGAGATTTTACAAAACAGCAGGGAATATACTTCACTTTAATCCACTTTTTTTAAATCACTGAAATACCACAGTATTAACCACATTTAACTTCTACACAGTGAATATGAGGGGAGGAAAAATACATGAAAATAAAAAACTCTTTAAGTCACTACTGTGGAAAAGTCAGAAACCATTTCATTTATTACATTTCCACTTTCAAGTCAGTCTAACTCCATCCTTCCACTCAAACAATTCCAGTTTTATTCATCACAAAATAATCACATTGTTACAACATACATAAAAAATACCTGCACCCACAGCTGCCTTGTACATTTCTTTATCCACAAGGTACTTTATCATCTGCATGCATGCAATAAGAGTCTTGGAACCATACCTACATGTTTTGTCATGTGGTCCAACAGACACGTATGCCATCAAATACCTGTGGCAATGGCATCATACCAATTCTTTCTAAACTAGCCAACATCCCATGTACATTTCTTTTTTTGATGCATATGATAAAGACTACAGGAGTTATTTCTGAAGACATTAGACAATTCTACTGCTTAAAGCAGAGAACATTTCAGGAAACACTTCTGCCAAGTACCCAGCTGCTAAAACCATTAGTTTAATTTCAATCATGTACTATTAATTTTATTCATTACAAGAACTTCATGATGAATGGAGGAAATTCCATGTCAAGCAACTGTAAAACCTGGAACAGATTTTCCAACAAGCAAACCCACCAGAACCACACTTTCATTACAGGCAACAATTAATTCCACAACATCATCCTAAACACCCAAACTTATTTCAAAACAAAGCCACTCCACAGCCAAAGCACTTAAAGCATTTAAAGTGGTTCCACTAGTGTCGATAGTGACAAGTGGATTGCCATTTAATTAATACTTTCTTCTGAGTGAGTAAATGTATTTATTTAGCCTGATGCATTTTCTGCTCTCATTTCGTCAGTTTACACTGTGGTTTATTGCATTTTCATAAGCTCAGCTGTAATTAAATTTGATGATAAGCAGCATACATGTGATATATTGATTACAGGCCGTGTATATATATACATATATATACACACATCTATATACACACATCTATATATACACATCTATATATACATATATATACATACATATATACATATATACACAGAAACACACACATATATATATATACATATATACACACATATATATATACATACACATATATATATATATACATACGCGCGTATATATATATATATACATACATATATATATATATATACACACACACACACACATATATATATATATTATATATATATATATATATATATATACACACACATATACATACATTATATATATATATATACACATATATATACACCTATATTTATTGATACACTTATCTACTTAAATATGCGCTAATTTGCATACATTTCCAGAACAGAAATCTGAACATTGGATAAAGCCAGATTCAAAATTCTTGTTTCAACGAAATGAAACAAGAATTTTGAATCTGGCTTTATCCAATGGTTTATACACAATAATAATCATACAGGTATTTACAGAGGGAATTTTGGATATCTCTTTTTATCACTCTATAAATCAAAAAATATTGTCAACAGTCATAAAAAATCAATTTCCGCCATGTTTTTAGGAATAAAATGTGATATAAATGAGGCTATAAATGATATATGAACAAACCCTTCTGTAAAAACCTTTAGAATATAGACCAGATGAAAACTGGAATGTTTGGTGTATGTAAGTGCTACTGAAGTGGAGATTTCTGGCTCAGAGTATGAGAAAAAACTCATTTTGAGAAAACGGCCTTTAAAGATTTGTATTGTAAAATTTTTTATTGGAAACCACTATTTACAATATCTAATCGAATACTTAGCAACAACAATACCATGCATCAGTGCATGGAAAAACGTTTTTTTCACCTGCCGTGTCTCGCCTTAAAATGTATGCCGAAATGAAATCGCGTTTTCATAAGCTCAGCTGTAATTAAATTTGATAACAAGCAGCATACATGTGATATATTGATTACAGGCCGTGTATACACACATCTATATATACACATCTATATATACATATATATACATTTTCCCCAGGAAATCCCAGGATTCTCAAGCATTCGTTGCTTAAGTTGCCGTTTTATTTTATACATTTATTTAGAAGGGACATCAATGCACGGAGTAGCAGGTTTATCCAGATCGTTTTGAACAGTAAAATGGTATGGCTATGAAATATAAATTTCATGCGGGCCAAATTGGAATGAAATCAATCCAATCAATGAGATCTTCTGAGGGGCTCCGAAAATAAAATATGTTGTTGCAGAGTAAGTAGTTCCCTGCGAATACATTTTAGAGTTCGCAAGTGTGGTCCAAAATTATATAATTTGGCCAGGGTAAATTCGTAGTTTTTTATCGACTTTAATGGGGGAATTTGCTTTTATACACCAGAGGCTTACAAAACGGCGATACCTCCACTGGAATTCCCAGCAAAGCAATTCTTGGGCCCTGGATTACGTAGAGCAGAGAAGTTAATGATAATGAAGAATTGGTCTTGATGCTCCAATACCTTCGGAGGGGACTGCATGTGTCCTCATACCTGAAAGGGCGAATTGATGCCCAAAAATAGAGGCCCAGCAGAATGGTCAAGGTAAACTCAGGTGTGGAGATGGGGGGGGAAAGGTGGTACTGTTGTGGGTCTCAGGATCATTGAATGCTCCCTTGGCAAGACAAAAACAAAATGCATCGCAATGGTGTTGGGTTGCTTTGTGGTGCAGCTGCATCGGTTTCCCCGACACTGTTCCTGTGGTTCCATCCTCATCAGCTTTACGTGCCCTTACATTTGTTCACAGTGTCAGCAACATTTTGACATTGTTAGTTAATGCCAATTCCGGTAACTTGTTTCCCAAGTGCAAACTGTGAGTAGGGTTCTGTATTTGTGGTCGTAAGATGAGCACGTACCCAAGGGTTGGCACATGCAGGAGGGGAGAAGTAAAGGAAAAATACCCACACGCCACCAAGATCCAGCATCCATTTTATTCAGCTTCAAATTATAATAATTCTTATAAAGTCAACAGTTCATTTCTTAAAACAATTCAAGTATAAATACAATGTGTGCAAAGATTTAGTACTACTCACATTAGAGTAGAATATAATTTAAAGATATTTTATATTAAATGAT
>NC_083778.1:8050827-8063327 GCF_963514075.1 Conger conger | reverse complement strand
CTAGTCTGTTAAACAGGTCAATTCAGAATTGCAGGACACCAAAACCCAGAGAATGTGGGATCTGTGAGAAGAAGGCTCACAAAAACATTTCATTCATGATTAAAGATTCCACACAATATGCCTTTTCAAGAATCAATGCCTTTAATGCCCTCAACAGTTAAGCATTTGGCAAGTCAATATTTGGTCCCCATCCAGAAAACCATAGCAAACCACAATTTCCATGTTCCCCTTTCCAGAGGTTCACTGCAAAATCATTGCCCAAAAAGTAGGGGAAATATTTGACAGGAATAAATGCCAAGTCAGAATTTCAAGAAAGCCATATTGATCTTTCAACGGTGGAACAAGAATGCCAATAAAACCGTAAGCCGTCAGTTCCACAGTCTTGGCTGTTCTGGTGTTAAGAGGAGGGATTAGTACCTTTAGAAGAGCACTTGTTGCTCCATAGGTAGTCGAAGGTGATACCCAGGTCTTTGGCATAGTCGTCCCCATACCACACCAGCAGCTCCTGCCCTGGGTGAATGGGGTTAAAGCAGCGATACAGAATAGACCCTCTGTACTGGAAAGCCACAAGATTCTGCTCCTCCTCGTTTCGAGCACAGTTAACATATCTGAGTCAAAGGGAACACGGGGAAGTAAGAAAGAGCCCAACAAAATAATTAATATAACATCATATTATAAGGTAGAAATGCAGTCAGTGGTTTCTGTAAGCACTACTACCAACCTCATCCAGTTGGAGTGGGTTTCTCTCTTGGCATCAATGTATTCAACACAGCGCTTGCTCCTGGAGATCTAACACAGCATCGTTAGCCAGGCTTAATTTCTACACCGTTAACCTGTTACGTCTGTGCCACAAATACTCATACAGCTCTATATTACCTTAAATCTCTGCACAATGACCCTGTTATAACATTTCCACACTATGAAAACCCACACTGCTCTCGACACTGAACTCTCCACTGCACTATCACTCAACGACAAGGTCCTTCTCACCATCCAGGAGTAGCCACTCTCCATGGCTACGTCTTCCTCAGTCAGCTCTCCCTCGTAGGGTCCATAGTGCACTCCCCTGGGCACTGTCTGTCCCTTGGCGAACACCCCCAGGCCTGCTCCAGGGATGCTGGAGACTCTGACCTCCAGACCGGGGGGCAGGGTAAGCCGGGCCCTGTCGGGGGCCCCTGCGGGCGCTGGAGAGTCCGAAATGAACGAAGGGGGGCCGTGGACCAGGCATTCATCAGTGAAGAAGGACTGGCACTCGTCACAATCTAAGAGACGGGAGAGTTTATCCATAGCTGGACCTCAATCACAAAGGAACCGAGAGAAATAGAAACGGCCTTTGTTTCCGCATGGCTCACAGAGATAATCTTCATCTCTGGGCTCCTCTTCCTCAGTGTAGCACACTTTCTGTGTGCTGCGGAGCTTTTCACCACGGACGTAGACGTTTGCCTGCTCCTTCTGCGATTTCAAACGCTCTTTCTTCGATCGTCCTGAAAGTCACAGAGCAACGCAACTGTGGCCGAAATACAACAGACGAACACGCTAAATATTAAATGTTATTTTGTGCGTTGAGTCTTGAGCCACTCCGAGTGGGATGTGCTGGAGCAATATTGGGAACTGATGAACCTTGGACAAATGATTGTTGTACTGATGCGTCAATCTGTACATTTCAATTTATTGATAGTAGAACTGGCATGTAATAGGTCACGCGATGCATGAGAGGCCCTTCACAAGACTAAAATAGTGTCGCTACCACAATTTGGTGCCACGTCCATGCAAGTGTGTCACTGCCCGTCCCACGAGTCTTGGGTACCCGATGTCATATCACATTATTTATCGGCTATTGCCGGACAAAGTTTCAGTTTTTTTGTCAGTTTGAAGTCTCAAATATGTGTGGTTTTCTTTGCTTTTGTTCTTCATTTAGAAAAAGTGAGAAGAATACTGGATGAAGAACATGAACAGGGACCCATGTGTAAGGGCCTGTAGACCTGCATATACCAGTATTTGGTTGTTTGGAGCTCTGTTTGGATGGCTCCCTCTGCTTCACAACGGAGGAACCAGGAAACCTATCGTCACCATCATTGCTGAGGCTGGTAGCATTCTTCACTTCCTGAGAGAACAGAAATATTTGAATGCACAGAAAGATAAATTAATGTTCTTACAGTGTTCTTCAGTGGTTAATCAAAGGCAGCTGCGATCAAGTGCCCTCAAATCAAATCACAAAACATGCCTGGACAGCTGTATTTTAATGCTAAAATGTGTTTCAAAATAGCATTTTGCATATTATAGTAAGTGATTGCAATGATGTCTGAGTCTAAAAAGAAATCAAAGGATGTGCTGATTTGTTTATTTTTTACTTGAAAGCCGAGGCAATCAGGGCTCTATTAACCTGACTAACCCTGACTCTCCCCCCCACCAACCCAACTGAAATGGATCATTCCATGTTTCACAGCACACGCCTGCCGTGCACACGCTGAAGCAGGCAGGCTGTGGTCGAGGCAACGGCCCAGTGTGTGCCCACCCACAACAAGACTCCCAGCCGGTGTGTGCTACGAACGACACCGCGACGTGCTAAAGTGGAAAATGGACAACCGTCACAGCTGGTTTCCCCGTCACTAGAAATAATAGCCTCGGGTTCAGCCGATGTCCTCAATGACACGAGCACCAGTGGAGTGTGAGCGCGTGGGCCGCTGACTTCACCTGTGTGCTGCAGGACGCTGGAGGTTCTGCCTGCGTTTGAGCCAGCGAGGCTGCCTGTGTCCTGGCCTGCCCTGCTGCACTGCTCCCTGAAGCACCAGTCTGACTGGCACTCCGGATTTTGGAACTGAAGCTCCGGGACACTGGAGATGTACAGTGTATTTGTAGCATTGTACATGTACAATATGCCTATAGAGTAGTGATCGAGTACACATGTGGCATTGTGAATGTACAGTATGCCTATAGAATAGTAGTGATGTAGTACACATGTGGCATTGTGAATGTACAATATGCCTATTGAGTCAGGTTCTGTAGTTATGTTACCCTCTGTGCACACTGTAGTCCGTTTCCTGGTTTTTCCTTTCATTCTAGTTAGTTATGTGTATTTAAACCTCTTTGTTTCTGTCTTTTGTCGCCAGATTGTTGTGTCGTGATCACACTCTCCAGCTTTTATTTCGGATTGATTTCTGTTACGACCTGTTCTGTCTTAGACTTCTGCCTCTTGCTTTAGCCTTTATTCCTCTTGCTGTTTTGTTTTGACCTGTAGTTTCATAGTTTCGTGTTTGTAACCACTCAAATACCCCTGAGAAATTGCTGTTAATGAAGATGTCTGCTGTGCTGTGTCTAGTGTCAGGTATTTGCTTCTGAGCTTAATGATCACTTTGTGTGTGTGTACCAGGCTTTCTCTCCAGACGAGGGTTCCATTCCTCATCTTCAGAGTCGCTTGGCTCTGCAGCCCTTGCCAGCATGGCTCTCCGAGATCGGGGCCCCCTCATGAAAGCTGGAGTAGGGGAGTTCAGCCCTAAGACCAAGAAGAAAGGTCAGTAACTAACGTTCAGAAATTCAGACCTAGGTACTATCTATTTTCTAGGCACAAGGAATAAACTGCAAGCCTTTGCAACTACAACAAAACACACTTCATAATTTATGTAATAAAACATTTTATTTTACGAATATTGAAAAACATTTTTCAACTGAGTAGAGGGCAGAATGAAGTGTTTTGGTACTTGTCAGGAAGTACAACCTTGCACTGAGAGCATCTTACCAAGGGCTAACATAACTTCATGGTTCCTCTTGATGCTTCTGAATCGCACTTTCTCACATTTCTGCAAATTGGTCCACTCAGTCTTGGAGAAGTAAACTTTGAGCTCCTCTAATTTATCCTGGAACAGGACCAGAGAGAAGAGGAGCTATAGATTTAGATTTAACATGCAGTAAAAGATCACCAATTATTTGCTTTCCCTGGAATACAAGTTTGGTTGCTTTAGCCATAGCACACAGGGCTCTGCAATGCTCCCATTTTGGAGCATTTGCTTCTTAAAAGTGATGTGTGCGTACAGGATCAATAATTTTGAAACACATTTCTTCATAGAGATGTATTAGTGTGTGCGCATACATGTTTCAACTTAGGAACACATGTGAGTATAGAGCCCTGACAATGAGAATCTCAACTTGCCAAATAACATTACCAACTAATGCATCTACGATGCAATAGCACCATCTACAGGTCTTGGGCTTCAACTGTACTTGTCAAATATTTTTCGTTGTCACGTTTGTAGCCAAGGACATTTCTGCATGGATCCCCGAACTGCGATTCCAAATAAGTTCAGTTTCGCATCTTGAGTGTTGGCTAGATTCGACCACAAGTGGTAAGAATTATTGGGATATAGCCAAAATCAATAAAACCTTGTAAGTTACCTACATAAGCTTGTTAAAGAATGTAAATAGAATATAATTCACAATAATGGATATATACTTTGCTTGTGTTAAAATGCGAATGTAATCTTCACATCTAGCCAGCAAACGATATGTGCTAAACAAACAGTTATGGAGGCGGCTCAACTTCAAGCTACTAAGTTACGGGAAAGCACCAAGATATCGCTAACGGCTGCCTCCCACCTCAACGCCTGCCACCTTGACTGATCGCTTAAGTGAGCGTTACGTTCTTACCTCATCTTCCGAATCCATCTCTGGCACCTTTCTGGCTGTGGTTTAAAATATGTTAAGTGTTAGCCGGGTAACATCAACATTTGGAAAACGACAATAACCAAAAATCCTGCCTAGGTCTGCTGACTTTTGCTGAGTAAAACATAAACGTTAGCTCGGTAACAATATTCGTATTTGTCTAAATGTCAGACTAAATAGGTAGCTAGCTAAGTTAGCTACTAATAATGTAGGGACTGATAGTTAACCATAACCATATAACGTTTGCTAGTTACTGACGTGAATGGTGTTCGCTAGCTATAATAGGTTTATTAATGTTAGAATTTCAGATCAGCGAATTAGCTAGCCTGACGTTAGTTGGCTACTCGCTAGCCAAAACGTGAGGAGTTTATTCGTTTATTTTGACATTTAATTTGGCTAACATTTTTCACGATCGTTCACTGGGGAAGCGGACAAGTTATGTTTAATTAAAATATTTTCAATTAATTAAAAAAACTTACAGATTTCTAGTGCTGTCGAGTCGTAACAAGAAATCGGATCGAAGTGAACAACAGCTGAAAAGGCAAACGATCCTCTAACCGCTCCTCTAACCGCTCCTCTCTTTTTTTTCTTTTTTGCCCGCCAAAATGGAAATCTTGCTGATGTCACCACAGGAGATCAGTGTACGCTAATGAGATGGGGCTCTGACAGGTAAACCGTGCAACACATTTGTTATCTGTAGGAGGCCGAAACAAAATATCAGAAATCTGATGTGGCCGACTAAACACACCCTCAATCACCCTATTTACAGTTTTGGATTACAAGTCAAAAGGCTATACAGGGTCTCACAGCGGCAACACCAATCCCCGTCAAAAGCAATTTGAACGGCACCCTGGAGCAGGTCACAGAGACGTTTTACCAGGGTGGAGTCTTAATGTGACAACTGGGCTGCCTTTTTTTAAAAAAAATTTTATTATTATTTATTTATTTATTTATTTATTTATATATTTTTTGCTGGTCCGGTTTCTCTCCAGATCCACTCTTTCTTCCTCCCTACCTAACTAGCCAATATTCACATTTCACTGCCAAAGCTACTACGTAGACCGAATGACATCATTACGGAATCATATTATATTTTAAAAATTATATTATGATACTAATTAATTTCAGAATCTTGAGGTCATTTTTCGAACTCAAAACAGATAATCAAAATTCATGTTTTCCCGAAACTCTAAACACTCTTTCAATTGCTTGGATTTGGCTAAATAATTTGGAAAAATAATTTGTTCACTGAATTGACACATTACATTTGAAAATGGTGTTTTCGTTCATTACAACGCATCTAAGTACCAATGTATCCAACTACTCAAAATGATTCATAACTAACATTACATCTAAAGCATAGTTTTATAGAAACAGATTACTTTAACAGCAGTTTATGTTTAGATCATGAAAGTTTTAGGATAAATAAATCGCTCAATCAAGCTTTTTCCAAAACTGGCGACAGCAACTTTTATTTTACAGTGAAATTAGGGGTAAAAAATAAAGTATCCTTTCCAGAACAACTGTGGCATCACGTTTTTGAGTTGGTTATTGCATATTGTATGATAAATCGCTGGGCATTCATTGGTATTATTTGAACAGGAGGTGATGATGCCTGCAATTGGTGTAAATTTCACCCTCATGAATATCGTATCGTATATCGCCATTGTTGTCTAGGAGCAGATTTTTTTCGGTCGTTTGTAAAATATAATTTGATTACATGAGCTTAACGTACTGTACAACAATTTAGTTGGTCCGGAATTAGTAGCAGTATTGATGCATTTGCCCAAAATAATGCTGTCAAGTTGAAATACCTATACTGTTATTGAGTTTTTTCCAATATTTGCGAAGTGTGTTTTACAAATGATGGCAAAGATGACAGCTGTGAGTCTTTCCCTATAATTTCTGATGTTAGAGAAGAGAACACATGCAGAACTTTTCAAGATTATTGATATCCTTGGGTCTGCGTGCACGGCCCGATGTGTAAGATGGAGGTTCCAGAGCTTCCTCAAGGTTGCAGCTCATCAGCAGCACGGTGTGGCCCAGCCCCTTCCTGTGAGAGAGTTCTCTCTGCTGCCCTCAGGAAAGTGGTCCCTGAGCGCACACTCCAAAACCTCACGTTTTAACGACAGCCGTCTCCCTTAGGTTATTTGGGTTTCCAGAT
Source organism: Conger conger (assembly GCF_963514075.1). Taxonomy (NCBI): domain Eukaryota; kingdom Metazoa; phylum Chordata; class Actinopteri; order Anguilliformes; family Congridae; genus Conger; species Conger conger. Next base: position 8,056,507 of record NC_083778.1, on the reverse strand, counting down.
AAGAAATAAATAGAAGGAAAAAGTCATTTAAATGGTAAATGGTTGGCATTTATATAGCGCCTTTATCCAAAGCTGTACAATCAATGCTTCTTATTCACACATTCATACACACACCCACACAACCACAGCGATCGGCTGCCATCCAAGGCACTAACCAATTTAAGGACGCACCGTTGGACTTTAGCCAGCCTGGTGCACCTTACTTTTTTTTGTTGCAAATTTAGGATTGAAATGCATATAGGTGTATATTGTTTTCTTAAATGCGTGCATTTTATGTGTGACTACATGCGTGTTTGCACGTGTGTACGTGTGTACGTGTGTGCGTGTGTGTGTGTGTGTGTGTGTGTGTGTGTGGGTGGGTGGGTATTTGTGCAATTCCTTGGTTACAATGGAGTGAACAAACATGCACCCCCCCTCTAACATTGGTCCAGGTGGCAGATGTCCCTGCAACTGCAAATGCCAAAACGGCATTACAGCCGGTTACCTCTCTCGCCCTCTCACACATGCACACACTCACACAGACACAAGCACATGAACACATTCATACACACACACTGACGCACACAATCCCACTCCCACTCCCACACCCACACAGTTCCCCCAACTGTTTGTGTCACATACAGTAAAACTCACTCATACAGTCAATCACTGACTAATTTCAGAACCTTGAGGTCATTTTTCAAAACTGTCGACTCAAAACGGATAATCAAAAACTTAACTGTGAACTATCAATGCATCCAACTACTCAAATTCTAACTGTAACATTACTCCTAAAGCAGTTTTGTGGAAACGGATTCATTGTAACAACATTCCGTGTTTAGATCATGAATGTTTGAGGATAAATAAATCAATTGACACCAATTACTTTCGAAGAGGATCTTTTTTATGCAAGATTTCATCACCATCCATTGTCACAGTTTATTTATTTTTTTAAATATATGCCAGTTAAAATGCATGTATACTTCCACTTTTACAGAGTTACTTTGAGAAACAATGAGAACTAGGGGCTGGACAAATTGTTTATTGATTTGCCAGGCGGTTAAGTGAAGAAGTAGGAACTCTGAGTAGAACGAATATGAGCTATGGCTTTAAGTATGTACAACAGGATTAGTTATCATTTTCAGTCGCTTCAAACACGGTTTGATTCATTCATTTGCTTGCATAAGAAACGTTTTATTTCTGTAATTTGCACGGTAACATTGACAAAACAGTATAGGGTAAAACATAACTGCGTGGACTAATAATAATTATAACTAAAATCCTGGATAACCTGTGCCTAGCGTCATTGAACTTGTAGACTGCTGTGGATTTGTTGAAAGCTCGTGGTTATTTAAAATCAGACGGTTTGCTTTTGTCAGTAAAAGTTCATAAGTTTTAATTTAGATGCTTTGAAAGATGATTAATTTGACTTTTAAATTTGTGTGATTGATTGCTAAGCACATTAGAGACAGGTCTTCGTTTGTTTTAAAAAGTTTCCCCAAAAAGGGGTCTGCTGAATTCAGAAAAAAACGCAGCAAACTTGTTTGCTCTTACTAAGAGCAAAGACCATATATTGATAATACCATCAGTTATATCAAATGAAATAAAATGGGGAAAGATTAAACATTTAATTAATTGGTATTAGGGGTTGAGAGAGAAGGTCTGACCGTACCTTCTCTCTCAACCATACTCCCGTATTCTGGCCATGGGACCTAATATAGGCTACGGCTTGCTGTAGCTCCACCCACTGGGTAACCTCACCCACTGGGTAACCTCACCCACTGGGTAACCCCAACTCTGGCACGATTCAATAAACTGAACACATGGTTTTACCACATAAATGAACCAAATAAGCAAACTCAGAACAAACCAACATATTCAACAGTTTGCAGACCACTCGGTGTTTGTCGTTTCCATTAAACCACCCCTGCCTACGTGGTCTTGTCCACTCCACACTGCGTTCTTGCTGCTGGTGCCCACCTGTTTTGGGCTGAGGAGTCTGACTATCTGCACAGCCTGCACGAGTTGCAATCGGGCTAAATTTAGCAGTTTGTCGGGAAACGCAGTCTACCCATGCCATCTGTCTGTCAGGAACCTCACACACCTGCGCACCTTCCCTTAGCAATGGGTGGACGAAGCGATTGAAAATGAAACCTGTTGTTTGTTGTTGAAAGCCTGTGGTTATTTCAAATCATACATTACATTATTGGCATTTGGCAGACGCTCTTATCCAGAGCGACGTAGTTGATTAGACTAAGCAGGAGACAATCCTCCCCTGGAGCAATGCAGGGTTAAGGGCCTTGCTCAAGGGCCCAACAGCTGTGCGGATCTTATTGTGGCTACACCGGGATTAGAACCACTGACCTTGCATCTCCCAGTAATTTACCTTAACCACTACGCTACCCCACACGCTATTTTTTTTATTATATATATTTGAGACAGTAGAAGTTTCAGACGATGTCTTTGTTTCAAAGATAGTGACCCCAGAAAACTATGCGGCGAAATAATAAAAATAATGCAGCCATCTGCCATATACAGGCCATGGGGCCTAATATAGGTTAAGGCTTGCTGTCACCCCACCCACTGGGTAAACCCAACTCTAGCGCTATTCAAGAAACTAAGCACATTTTTGTCAAATAAATTAACCAAATAAGCAAACCCAAAACAAACCAACACATTCAACACTTTTCTCTCATGCAGACCACTGTCCATAAAATTCCCGTGTTTGCAGTTTCCGTTGAAATACCCCGGTCTACGTGGTCTCGTCCGGCCTCGAAACACTCCAATTTCCACACATTCGTACGGCCGCGAGATTTCCCAGGATTTTCAAGCATTTATTTTATACATTTATTTTATACAAGTGTGGTCCACTTCCCACACTGGGCGCAGTGGTACGGCCTCTCTCCTCTGTTCGGTTAGGTCAGGATTAACATGGGCATTGATTAGGGCTAAGGGGTAAGTCCTATTTACGTCCGATTTTTCTAGTCTTAAAACAAAGCTGTTAAACAGGTCCATTCAGAATTGCAGGACACCAAAACCCTGCCCTGGGTGAATGGGGTTAAAGCAGCGATACAAAATGATTAATATAACATCATATTATAAGGTAGAAATGCAGTCAGTGGTTTCTGTAAGCAGTACTACCAACCTCATCCAGTTGGAGTGGGTTTCTCTCTTGGCTCACAGAGATAATCTTCATCTCTGGGCTCCTCTTCCTCAGTGTAGCACACTTTCTGCGTGCCGCGGAGCTTTTCACCACGGACGTAGATGTTTGCCTGCTCCTTCTGCGATTTCAAACGCTCTTTCTTCGATCGTCCTGAAAGTCACAGAGCAACGCAACTGTGGCCGAAATACAACAGACAAACATGCTAAATATCAAATGTTATTTTGTGTGTTGGGTCTTGAGCCACTCCGAGTGGGATGTGCTGGAGCAATATTGGGAACTGATGAACCTTGTGAAATGTGAATATTGGCTAGTTTGTTAGGGAGGAAGAAAGAGTGGATCTGTAGAGAAACCGGACCAGCAGAAAAGGTAGCTCAGTTGTCACATTAAGACTCCACCCTGGTAAAACGTCTCTGTGACCTGCTCCAGGGTGCCCTTCAAATTGCTTTTGACGGGGATTGGTGTTGCCGCTGAGACCCTGTATAGCCTTTTGACTTGTAATCCAAAACTGTAAATAGGGTGATTGAGGGTGTGTTTAGTCGGCCACATCAGATCTCTGATATTTTATGCTTTCAAATTATTTCCTTTCAAAGCATCTACAAAAGATATAATTCTTTATTGGTTTTTCGAATATCATGCCTTACATGCAGAGTTAATACATCCCGTACAATTATGCTGTCAAATAAAATGGCAATATGAACCATTTTTCCAATCCCATAATATATTACAAGTAAATTGCACAGGATTCATGCAATCAGTTACTTAACAATGGTTAATCAGTCAATAATCCTAGGCATTTCTTTTTAATAAACACATTTAGGGCATGAACCAATAAAATTTATGGTCAACATGTGACTGACAAAAGCAAACTCATTTTCACATCACCAGCACAGGTTATCCAGGATTTTTAAAATTATTATTATTACTTGTCCATGCAATGCAAAGCATTGGAGAGAAAGCCTGGTACACAAACAGCTGCAATATACCACACACACACAAATGAGAAATGTTGGGTTGTAAAATAGCAACTACACACAGCAGACATCTTCATTAACTGTGATTCAGTGGCTAGAAACATGAAACTACGTGTCAAAACAAAAAAGAAATAAGATAGATACTTTATTCATCCCGAGGGAAATTGTAGTATAAAAAATAAAAGCTGGAGAGTGAGATCAGGACACATAATCTGGCGACAAAAGACACAAAGAGGTTTAAATACAAGCAACTAACTAGAATCCAAACTAGAGACAGGTGGGGGAAATGACAGTAGACAGGAGACAGATGAAACGAATTAATGAAAAGAACAACCAGGAAATTGACTACAGTGTGCACAGGGTAACAATACATGGAAACTTAGACAAAGCTAGACATATTGTACATTCACAATGCCACATGGGTACTACATCACTACTCTAAAGGCATACTGTACATTCACAATGCCGCATGTGTACTATATCACTACTCTATATGCATATTGTACATTCACAATGCTAGATGTGTACTACATCACTACTCTATAGGCATACTGTACATTCACAATGCCACGTGTACTACATCACTACTCTATGCATATTGTACATTCACAATGCCGCATGTGTACTACATCACTACTCTATAGGCATAGTGTTCATTCACAATGCTACGTGTACTACATCACTACTCTATAGGCATAGTGTTCATTCACAATGCTACATGTGTACTACATCACTACTCTATAGGCATACTGTACATTCACAATGCCACATGTGTACTACATCACTACTCTATAGGCATACTGTGCATTCACAATGCCACATGTGTACTACATCACAACTCTATATGCATATTGTACATTCACAATGCTACTTCATTTCACCTGCCCAGCCAACCGCCAACCCCTACAGACACTGTGCAGATAGTCAGACTCCTCAGCCCAAAACAGGTGGACACCAGCAGCAAGAACGCACACGCCTGCAGCTCGTGTGGGAAGAGTTTCAGTGTGGAGGGAAACCTTAAACGGCAATAGCGAACTCACACTGGGGAGTAATGTAATGTAAAGATAGCTACGAAGTCACTCTAAAAAATATTTTGGTGAAAATCCATTTTCACCGTCATTAAGCACCATGACCTTCACTTTAACTTCCATCAAACAAACGACATTGTTTTAGAATGCGGGAAAGGGCCTACCGACATTTCGTAAGCAACGAATATTCCCTTCATAAGTTTTGTCGGGAATCAACAAATGCAAACATTCACTGTTTGTAAAAATACTCATTTCACATCGGTTAAAACTTCGTTATTACAACTCTGTATAGTTTCACTCACCACCGTTCCACCATGCGTACGCTACCTGGTTCTCCTGGGAAATCGCGCGGCCATACCACCGCGTGAAAATAGTGGCGTTTCGCGGGCTGCCAGTGGACGAGACCACGTAGACAGGGGTGGTTTAATGGAAACGACAAACACCGAGTGGTCTGCAAAGTGTTTAATATGTTGGTTTGTTTTGAGTTTGCTTATTTGGTTAATTTATGTGGTAAAATCATGTGTTGTTCAGTTTATTGA
>NC_083778.1:8043327-8045827 GCF_963514075.1 Conger conger | reverse complement strand
ACGTGATAACACAGTCATCATGTAAGTTATGTGATAACACAGTCATGATAACACCCACCCACGGTGGCGGCGGTCCCGGGGTGGAAACAGTCATCACAGAAGCGGCGCAGGAGGGAGGTCTTGCCCACACTGGAGTTTCCCACCAGCACGATCTTAAACAGACGGTCCGGGGTGGTGGTCACGACCTCCTCCTGCGTACGGCACACACACAGCCGTGAGTGCGGGGTGGATAGGTGTTCTGTTCAGGTATTTTAACAGCGTGGTGTCAGTGAGCAGGGCTGTGTTGCTTTAGAAGACATGTTCAGCTGCAGGAAGTATCAGAGCAGTGGTCTGGGAACTGGGAGTACATCTTCGAATGACTTCTATGGTAAAATGAATGGCTGAGTGAAATTACTTCTATGGTAAAATGAATGGCTGAGTGAAATGACTTCTATGGTAAAACGGTGCAGCGATGTCAGTTTGCTCCTCCTTACATGCAGGACGGTTTCCTTGCCGACAGGCTGTCTCCGTGGGGACGGGGGGGTAGCAGGATGGCTCGTCTCCAGGTCAGTGTGCTCCTGCTCTTCCTTCTGCTCCTCCTCCTCCTCCTCCTGCTCGCTCCAGTCTTGCAGCTGGGACTCGTAGCCGGGTTGCAGCAGCTGAGGGAGGGGGTCCTCCTCGATGGACACGATTCGCTGGAGCCGGCCCCGCCCACTACTCGGGTCCGGGCCAATCACGTCCTCCGAGCGCCACCTACTGGAGCCGGGGGGCGTCTCCTCCTCTTCCTCACTGTGAAGAGGGGAAAACATTGTTTTCCAATACTTTTAGGTTAAATATTACATTACAATAATGGCATTTGGCAGACCCTCCTCTTATCCAGAGCGACGTACAGTTGATTAGACTAAGCAGGAGACAATCCTCCCCCTGGAGCAATGCAAGGGCCTCTCTGCGCGAATGCCTACCTTCCTCGCCGTGGCCTCTCTGTACTTTTCACAGCACTGAGAGCAGGCCTCTGCCTTCGAGAAGGTTTCTTCAGCGAGTTCTGAAGAGAAACCAAACGCCTAAAGTTACGGTGAAATCTAGAGAATAGTAATCCAATACTTTGTTGTACTATTCATCAGTAAGTCATCATATATAATTATTTAATAGTAATAATATACTCGTCATCACTAATAGACATAATGATTCATGAAGAGTAAGACACATGAGCTGATACAGTGGGGTCCAAAAGTGCTTCTATTTTGCATTTTTTCATTACAAACGACATTATCAGCACAATTATCACAATGTGAAAAGTTTAATCTTTGAACAAAATTAATTTCAGAATTTCTTAATGTTTGGTATGACTCCGCAAATTTGTGCAAAACCTGATGATTCATGTTGTCCCAGCATACATTATTGTCATTTGGCAGACGCTCTTATCCAGAGCGACTTACAGTTGGTTAGACTAAGCAGGAGACAATCCTCCCCTGGAGCAATGCAGGGTTAAGGGCCTTGCTCAAGGGCCCAATGGCTGTGTGGATCTTATTGTGGCTACACCGGGATTGGAACCACCAGCCTTGCGGGTCCCAGTCATGTAGCTTAACCACTACGCTACGCTATTGTCCAGCACTCCTTTTCAACTTTCATTTGTTTAAACTTTTTCAAAATCCTAAAACCTTCTGTTTCTTTCCATCATTACAATTCATCATTACATCATTCCCCCACCCCAGATTTTCATTTCATCTCAGACTTTTGGACCCCACTGTAGTTCCTTCATTAACCTCCTCATATTCTTGTCATCCAAGACACCTGGGCCTCTAAGCTTAAAGCACATAATTAATGTTTCAGTTTGTTTGCAATAATTATCTGTACATATTAATGACTTTAAGAACAGGCAACATGGATAATATTTTAGTCTCTTGCAGGGTGTTTGAACCTCACTGTGTATGTCGTGTAGTGTGATGAAATTAATGAATGTACAGTGCTCTCTCCGACTAAATTCAAGACAGAGTTAGTAAGACGGTATGTCAGTTGGTTTGAATATAGTCTGTTGCTGCACATTTTAACTCACCTGGTAGCACACGTCTCGTTCATCTTGCAAGTGTTTGTTCATTTCCCTGGGCGGTGTTTAGAGGAAAGACACGTTAGAGCTACGTATAACTTTATTCAGCTTACTGAGTGAAGTATAGTTTGGAAAATATCCACTTTGAACACCAAAATACAAAAAAATCTTTCAAAAAAACATTAAACCATACAAACAAACAAATATAGGAGGAATTCAAAATTTCTGTACCCTTACTAGAGACCTATGCTATAACATATAACAAAACACTGTGAAAACCTGCTGTTACATCACTGTATTCGTGCTGAATTTCTTCCTTAGTTCCCGCAGTAGCGGTGACATACTCCATGGAGCCCACCAGGGGGCAGCAGAGCTGCGTGTTTGCTTTACCTCAGGAGCTCCAGCTGTTTGAGCAGACTGGCTCTCTCTCTTTGCATCCCCTCTGTCACTCTGTACAGCTCCCTGTGGCAAAAAACA
>NC_083778.1:7920827-8038327 GCF_963514075.1 Conger conger | reverse complement strand
AAGATGCATTTTAAGAGTATTGGGAGGCACTCATCAAGTGTTCCCTGGACTGCTCTGACCCTGCAAACAGTCTGTCCAGAAGGGGCCCACAAGAAATTCAGTTTTCTTTCGAAATTAGAAAATAAATCATTAACAACACAATCAGGGAAACGGGCGAATTAAAGTTCAACATCTCGTCTCCGATTTCTCTCAACTGGTCCCGCATTCACTGAGACTCCAGACAAACTCTTCTGAACATGGAAATCTTCCACGTCAGTGTGAAATCGCCAGAAACTTCACTCGCATCTAACCCTACGGGACCAGGAAAACAAGAGAGTGTTTGACCGATGGTCATGTAGCCCAGTAGCTGTGCTCTTACTCCTGGAACACGTTGCCGGCACCCAGGCTCTCCATCAGCATGCTGAAGTGCCTCTCCTCCTCTTCCTCACTGCCCGCCGGCTTCTCCTCCCATTGGCTCTGGTACAGTTCCGCCCCCTCCCCCGGTCCCGAAGTCGTCTGACCAATCAGGAAGTGGCCTGGGACAGAACAGCGGATACTCTACAAGTGTTAAAGAGAGGCTGGAGCTAGCACTAGCTTCTGCCACATGCTGTACACACGCGCAAGTAAACAAGTCGCTTTGGACAAAAGCGTCAGCTAAAAAACTCATTATTATTATTCTTATAATACATGTCAGCTGATGTGAATTTGCTTATATCTGTGTCCCCCAGGTTGCTGTCTATGTTATAGGGGTATTTGGCATTACCCTATTGTGCTCAGTCAAGCCTTCTGTGCCTGAACGCTGCTGGTGCACACAGGTCATGTGACTCAGGGTCATTTGACTCACTGAATCCCGAGGAGAACTCTTCCAGCGTGAGGTAGCCGTTTCCATCGGCGTCCAGCGTGTCAAAGACGTTCTCCAGCTCGTCTGCAGTCAGAGGCAGCTGTCCACCGAGCCTCTGAAAGACACAGATTACATTACATTATCGTGATTGAGTTGAGGCTTTTATGTGTATGTGTGTGTGTTTGTGTGTGTGTGTGTGTGTTTGTGTGTGTGGGCCTGTGTGTGGGCCTGTGTGTGTGTGTGCGTGTACCTGCATGTCTCTGCGTGTGATGAATCCCTTGTCCTCCATGTCACAGATGAGGAAGAACTCGCGGGTCTTGTCCTGCATAGCGCTCAGCCCCGTGTCCTGGCCCCTGCTCTGAGCCGGCCCCGTCTCCAGCACCCCCAGCCTGGGCTGGCCCGGCCTCACCCCCCCGCTGACCTCTGCCATGCTTAAATCACAACCCTCTCTCTCTAACCGTCTCTCCCTTACTCTCCCCCTCCCTCTTTCACACCGTTACTATCTCCCTCTCTCTCCCTTACTCTCCCCCTCTCTCTCTGTCGCCCTCTCTCACACCTATACTATCTCTTTCTTTGACGGTCTCTCCCTCACTCTCCCCCTCACTCACTGTCTCTCACACTCTCGCCATCTTTCTTTCACGGTCTCTCACTCTTTTGCCATCTCTCACTCCTTCAGTCTCACTCTTTAACTCTGTCACACTCACTCTCTCAGTCTCTTTCACTCTCTCACTCTAAATTATGACAGCAGAGCCTCCTGACCACGCTGTTGCTCCTCATCGCTTAGCAACCTTCTCTTTAATCAGCCGATGAAGCCTGGGAGAAAGACACAGGGAGGAAATCTTCAGAAACAGAAACGCGTCTCTGCTGCCCGGCACACAGCTGGGAAAGTGAGCACCAGGAGTCACTGCCAGGGGCGTAACCAAGAGCCCTGTTCCTCAAGCGTTGACATTTTCCACCTGCCCCTTACCTGGGAGTCAGGTGTGAAGACCTGACTCACACCTGACAGTCTGGCCAATTGGTAGCACTAATTGTTCAGTTCATGGGCAGGGAGGAATGAAAACCAGGGCCAGATTTGAGGGTGAGATGTGACTATCCCTGGTCAAGAGACTAGGCTGGGATGTGCTCTTTCTCCCTTTCATTTAGTCACCGAATTGAGGATGAATTTTAGGGCGTGCATACTGCGTTAAATTTGAGAAAGTATTATCAGATGACATATTAAATACCATTCACACGAAATGAACGCGGCATTGGTAGTCTCCGCTCGTCCGCGGTCTGAACACAGTTCTCCACAGCGGCAGGACGAGGCCCGATTTCACAACGGACTCTGTTCCTCATGAGCACAGAGGAACAGTGAACAGTGGAAACTCCCGCTAAAACAAACAGGATGTTACACGATCGCGACACCCTCTTTACACATCGTGTACCCAGGACAGTGGTGACACGGTGGCGAAGATCCGCATAGCCACCACCAGAGTTTATCTTGGACAGAGACCAAAAAGGCACACGCTAGCCTTGCAGCAGGCCCTGCTGTTCAAGTCCTGCGGGATCTCCACAGGAAGGCAGGCCGTGGATGCGAGAGACTTCGGTGCAGTGCTATGAACTACAACCGTCACTCAACACTTGACTTAACGTGCAATTTCGCAATTCGAGTGTTGACCCACACTCTCAGAAATGAAGTGACAGTGGAGGACATTTGTATTCTTCAAGCTTCAAATTTCCCTGAAAGTGCAGTAATGTTCTCTTTGGGTACAAATGATTACGTTTACCAAGCAAAAAAGGGTACAAATTAATTATATATTGCTGCCTAGGTGTGTGTACAATTTTAACTGCATCAGTGAAATACTTGTGAGGGACTTGGATTAATTTATTAATTCATGCATTCAAGAGTCATACTCCTAACATTACATTACATTACGCGGCATTTAGCAGACGCTCTTATCCAGAGCGACGTACAACAAAGTGCAAATCAAACACAAGAACAAGTGCAAAAGTGGACCTGAGAGGACAGTACAGTTCCGAACCACAGCCTGCCCTCATTGAACACACACACACGCACGCACACCCGTTGCGTAACCAGGAGTCGCGACTTCCAAAATAGCCTCTCTGACACAGGGTACAATTTTACGTATCTTTCAGGTACCGCCACAGTGACAAGCATGTGTACCTTTTTTATGTTTCAACCTTTACTTCAGAGAGTGCAGGATCAAACAAGCCTTAGTCTATTGGCTCAAGTATTCCTACTGAAGTTGTCTTCATTTAAAAACAAAGACCCTGTCAGTTGATGAAACATGTCCCAGAAACTCCTGTTGTTTATATTGTAGTAAAACACTTACGGGAATGTGTGAGTCCGGGCTGAAGTTATCTAGTTTGATTAAGGGCTCTTCACGTGAGTGGCTGAACACACTGGGTGGAACGCTGTTACGACCCTCTCTGCCCACACACTCATTCAGCTTTGAATACAGTGAAAATGTTGTGTAGGGCACGGGTTTGACTGTACTTGCCCCACCCCATGAGAACTAATCAAGAAACAACAAGCAGAAAGTTTAACAGAGAGAGTTATAGTGGGTATAGCATGAATCAACTTTATCAGAGAGAGTGAGAGTGGGTACAGTAGGCAGTGTGTTTATCAGAGAGAGTTAGAGTGGGTACAGTAGGCAGTGTGTTTATCAGAGAGAGTTATAGTGGCTATAGCCTGCAGCAAGTTTAATTAACAGAGAGAGAGAGAGTTGGAGTGAGTCACTTTTCCTGCAACTGTTCTTAAGCACCATAATTAATCTCTTAATGCAGTCACCTCCCATTTAATCTTTCGTTTCGCACGAGTCTGAACACATTTCAAGTTTATCCAGTCAAACAACAACCATTAAAAATATTTACTTCGAGTGATTAAGGTGGCAACAACATATTTGACTTTGACAATCGCAATCGCTTAAAACGAACGGGAAATTAAGAAATGATTATTTGTAATACATTTTACAATTCAATTCAATACACTGCATATAGTGACAAGCACTAACGACGGCTACGCGCAAAAAGCTCAGCCAAGTTATAATGTCAGCACTTCCACAACAATGTAAAACAATTTCAATTCAGCGGCACAAGAACAGCCAGGCAAACTTCCTGATCAGTAGCCCCGAATGCGCAATGGGTGACCGACTACTGTTGCACAGTCTCCTTACAAACGTACAAAACATATCATCGAAATGCACGAAGAAACGCACTACTAACTTTGCTTACAAACATCCCGATCATCTTCAACCCGCAGAAGGAATCTTCCAGCTCGCATGTGTAACGTAAAGAGCAGTTACAAGTCTATATCTGAATAAATTGGTGCCGTGCACACACAACGCCACCTATGGAGGTGCACAAGTGTAACTTGATTGAGGGTGGGACCTAAAAACAAAGATTGTGCGGCGCATGGTAGCCATGGCAACAGTTCGGACAGTTCCGCGGACCATCTCTATTTCACAGGAAAGCGTATGAGCGAAGTGAAGCGATTAAAGTAATTCCGAACGCATCCCAGAACCGTGAGCAGACATTTGACGTCTGGATGTGTCTCTCTCTGCTTTCCATTCCATATACCAGGCAAAATATGTCACAAAACAGAAAAAAAATAAGACTTGGTTTGTCAGATAACAGAAACAATATATAGTGGGCTCCAGAATTATTGGCACCCTTGATAAATATGGAAAAAATATAAAGTAGAACGAAAATAAAAGAAAGTAAAAAAAAAAAAAAAAAAAAGTACTTGAAAGTAAAAAAACAGGTTTTTGGCACGCCTGGTGTAATACTTTGTGCAAACATCCCTGGCATTGATGACAGCCATAAATTTCTGATAAGGTTAGAGGACACATTCGGAGGACGTGACTCTTGACTCTTGCTCCATGCATAACCTTTCAGAATCATTTATATCCTCGGGGTTGCGCTTATGCACCCGTCTTCCATCCAGACCACAGGTTTTTGATGGGATTTAAGTGGAGACTGGGATTGCCATTGCAGAACATGGATGTTGTTTTCACAAAGCCATTATGTGTGGATTAAAGCATTGATGCATGTTTGCAGTCTCGCTACTTATGACCAAGTCTAAGCTTCCTAGCAGAGATAACGAGATTTACGAAAAATGTCCCAGTACTTTGTTGAATGAATTGTGCCATTGCTCTTAAATAGTGCCCCAGGACAACTGGCAGCAAAACGTCTCCAAAACATCAATTACCCACGGCCATATTTGACAGCACTCGCGTCCAGTCATACTCCCAATGATGTTTGGCAAACACCAGACACTTGGTTTTGTTTATGGTTGCTCAGCGAACACTTACTTCTTGCCTCCCTTCCAAAGAGTGTTGGGATGGAGGTTGTGTTTCATGACTATTTTTGAGACTTGCAGACCCCAAGATGCAGCCAATCGCTGCCATTCTTGAACCTTGGGTCGTTGCCTCCCTCACCATCTGTGGGGACAGCATGCACTTGCCTCCTCTTCTTGGCAAGTTTGCAACCACCCGTCACACTGTGAAGCAAAAAGCCTTGTGAATATGCCGGAAAGGTCACATAAAACATCGAAATCCACCATCTTCAGTTTTCAGATTTCAGTTTCCAAACTTCCTCCTTGGGTTTATCTGAACACCAGTATACTGGGGGTCTTCAAAACCAGGCTCGAAACAGTGCAAGACACTGTTTAGATTTTAGGTAGACTAAGCAGCAGGCACACTTTAGTTGTAGGACAAGGCGAGCATTGCTGGGCCGAATGGCCCGTTTTCGCCGTTGTGTTACGTTATATCGAGGAAAATCTGGCAAACCTTTAGCTCATCATAGATAAACCGTGGAGCCGTGGTTTGAGTGTGTCTGTAATGGTGAAATTAGGAAACTCACAATGAACTAAACACTCTTAATGAGCTCTTTCTCTCGTCAAAGCACCAGAGGAGAATATTCACTAAATTGTTCATTATCGTCAGTGTACTTTTTCCTTAGGCGCTGCTGTCCTCTCCATACCCCAATACCTCAAAGAAACGAGCTTGCGAATTATTCCCGGCCCCTGGCACACTCGATATCATTCAGGCCCTCGGACCACTCGCAGACAAAGAGACGGATGAACCCGTGATCTCCCGCATTGTGTTTACAGCTGGGTTCTGTCAAGAGGCTTATTAATCTCACACGATTCTCCACTTCAAAGCAGCCGCTTGATTTCATTATTCGGCCGCTGGCCACGATCCTGACGGGCACGGGGTCTGCAGCTGTCCGCACGGGAATCCCTGGAAAAAAGCAATACTGAAACCAAAATGAACATACAATGTTCTTCTAAAAGTTAATCAATCTCTAAGGAAAAAGGAGCTTATTCAGAAAAGCACTGTGTCTAGATAAGATAGCTTCATTAATATCGCGCTTTTCTCACATTCAAAGCGCTTTATAGTGATGAGGGGGAGCTCGCCTCAACCACCACCAACGTGCAGCACCCACCTGGGTGATGCAACGGTGGCCATTTTGTGCCAGAATGCTCACCGCACACCAGCTGGAGAGGGAGAGACCTAGTTATGTTTTAGCCAATTCAATCAGGGACCGGAGAACCCCCTACTCTGTATCAAAAGTGTCATGGGATCATTAATGACCTCGGTACCTCGGTTTAACGTCTCATCTGAAAGTCTAGTGTACCAACTCCTCCAAAACCACTGAAGTTCACATTTTGTTAACAACTGTTTTGGGGAGTGTTCCACACATTCCCAAATACTGCTGTGCCTTTTCTTTATTCAAAAATGTGCAACTGGCAAAATTCATGAAAAAGCAAAATGTACACATACATATGGTTAGAGTACAAAATTCATAACTTTATAATGTTAATGTATTTCCCACTGTATTTATTTCCACATGTACTGATGTATTTACAGGGTAATTTATGGTAATGTATTTATTTCTGTGTTGATTAGCCAATTTCATCAAAGCCAGTTGGTGGGATCGAACTTTCGGTTGGTTTGAGAATGGATGTCGATTTTACCATCATGCGGAATGATGACCGAGGACTCTGTGTTTGACATTCTGTGTTCTCTTGAGGGCTATACAGATGTGATTAAGATGATATTGGCACTTTTGCGCCCATTCGGGACAACATATTCACAAACTTAGTATTCAGTGTGGAATTTCATAGAGCCTCATAAATTAAATTGGCTGCGTCCTACAGCAGTTGTAAAAGCAGGTTTTAAACATGCCGGCACACAATGTTACTAAGGTGCACTGCACCAGCTACACTTGTTCTTTAAATCACCTGGTGCTTGTTGAAAGCTGGAATAGACAGATCAGAACTGAATGGGTGGTTTTGAGCAGTTTCTAAAAAGAAGAGGACCAAGCGAATGTTCAATCCCATCCATTGGCTTTGACGACGTTGGCAAATTTAATCTGAAAGTGAAAAATAGGTGTGAAAGTTGGAACCATAAAAATATTATAAAAAGCATTAATATTTTCGTACCCCTGGACCCTGATTTGGGAAGCTGTGTGAATCACGACGGGGTGCCTGCGGTGTCATTAAAGGGCTTCTCGTGGTCTGCTGCCACCTTGTGGTATACAGTGAAGGTACACTGAAAAAGAATTGTCGATGTTCTGTGACACAGACAATCATTCACCATCCTATTAAAAAGTGAAAAACTATTTTTAGAAGAACAGAATAGCCTACCTCTTTAAAGGGCGAAAAAAAGAAAAACTCAAAACCGCAACATTTAAGCAGACACGTCAAGTTTACATTTTAAACCTGGGCATTGCAAAACAAAAGCCAGACATATTTAGATTGCGCTAAATGGCTGCTTTATTCCGTTTCCGCCTGATAGCTTCAATTTCAGTCCGAAACGATAACCAAGAACGTGACACGTTCAAACACCGCATTCATCGGCTGGAGCAAAGACGTGGTAAAAACACCATTACCCAGGACAAAGTGGCAAAGGACTAAATTCTCCTCTTCCGTCAGCCCAGCATTCAGTCGCATGCCCCAGAATGGTTTCATTTCACAGGGATGTGTCTACAGCTCCCAGGCCGGCTGAACTCAGGTGTGTGCTGTGTTTACCTGTCTCAGTATCATGGGCGACCAGGCCCAGTGGGGGGAGGGGGTGACAGTTAAAAAGCTGTCGGTCACTTGGCCTGGTTTTGGGTCTTATTGTGGATTTTCTGAAGGAGGTACTCCATCCGCAGGTTGAGGCAGGGCTGGCCCTTCCTGGTCTTTTTACACAGCATCTGGTAAGTCTGCACCTTCTTCTCCTCGTAAACCTTCAGCGCCTCTTCTCTCTGCTGTTTGTTCCGCCAAGCCTCCTGCGGAGCCAGGGAAACAAACTCAAATTAGAGTGGTCAACACCCCTCAAGTCTGGCAGCCCAAATGTTCAAATGTTTCCCGCCTGGATTACCTCCTAGCCGGCCTCCCAGTGTGTGCCATCAAGCCCAGAATGCTGCAGCCCGCCTGATCACCAGTCAGCCCAGGTCGGCTCATGTCACCCCGCTCCTCATCGGCCTCCACTGGCTTCTTATTGCCGCACACATCCGATTCAAGGCCCTAGTGTTGGCATTTCAGGCTGCTAAGGGGACTGCCGCACCTAACATACAATCCTTAATCACTCTCTACTCCCCAGCTAGACCCCTCCGGTCTGCCAGCTCTGGTTGCCTTATGGTTCCCTCACAACCAGCACCTGGCGGTCGAGCTGCACGTTCACGCCTGTCTTCCGTTGTGGTTCCTCAGTGGTGGAATGACTATGGTAACAACTTACCAGCATCCATAAGACATGCCAACATGCCATACAGTAACAACTTATCAGCATCCATAAGACATGCTAACATGCCATACAGTAACAACTCACAAGCATACATAAGACATGCTAACATGCCATACAGTAACAACTCACGAGCATACATAAGACATGCTAACATGCCATACAGTAACAACTCACAAGCATACATAAGACATGCTAACATGCCATACAGTACCAACCAACCAGCATCCATAAGACATGCTAACATGCCATACAGTAACAACTCACAAGCATACATAAAACATGCTAACATGCCATACAGTAACAACTCACAAGCATACATAAGACATGCTAACATGCCATACAGTACCAACCAACCAGCATCCATAAGACATGCTAACATGCCATACAATAACAACTCACGAGCATACATAATGCTAGTTTCAATGTAATACTGTAATGCGATTGATAGTCACAAATGTGAAATCAATATATGCACTCATGATTGGTAAAATGCACTTCGATCCAGATAAATCTGATGAACAGACATGCATAGACAATACATAACCATCTAGATATATGAGAGTATATTGTTGTATGAAGCCACTCACTGTTTGAATACACTTAATAAAGCCACTCACATTCCTATGCACGAAACAGAAAGACCACTTGAGGTCCCCCGTGAGCTGGAATGGTCCGAGAGGGGAGCAAGGGTTTGAGGAGTGGGTCCTGCGAGGAAATGGTGGGTGGAACATATATTTTTAGAACCACACTGATTCCACAATACTAAGCCCAATTGGTGTCAAACCAATCAGAGTTTACTATCCTAATCACGTGTTATGAAGTTATTGTGGCGTGAGACACCTGTTTGGTTTGAAATAATAAAATTAGGAAATTGTATAAAAGCCTGTTTGTAACTTAACGCATTTTGGGCCACTCGGCACACCACAGCTTTAGGATCGCTGTTAGAGAATAAAGTCTGATATTCTGGAAGATTCTGCCTCATCCTTTTTATTGAAAAACTTTAAAGAAATTCGACACAAAGTCTGGGAATATTTGTTTTCGATTGGAAAACCACAACAATTTCATACAGTAACAACTTAGCAGCATCCATAAGAAATGCAAATATGCCATACAGTAATAACTTACCAACATCCATAAGCAATGCTAACATGCCATACAGTAACAACATACTTGACGAGATGGAAAAATTACTAGCACCAAAATAAAGTGCTGTTACAACATCTCCAATGACTTTTTATTTTTTCCTGACATTTAAGTCACATTTCCACATTTAAACCACATTTCAGATAAACAACTCCGTCCCCAGCACACTGCAGACGTCCATGTGGTCGGAATAGCTGCCGGTGACATTCCGGTACCTCTCGGAATTCTTCAGGGAAATATAGACATGTGAGGACACTGTTCATGAACATCACTTTGGAATGCTGAAGTAAGAACTCAAAACCATTGTCCGGTTCTTCTGATGATTCTCAGCTCCTTGCTTCGGGTGTACGTGAGTTCACAGCATCAGAATGTAAGAGACCAGCGTCCATCCCAAAGCTACGACCAAACCAAACAACTAAAATACAGTACAAAAACATAAGAACTACAGTTTCACCAAATGTCGTCCGAAAGCACCATTGTAAGAGAGAGCAGCAGTGAGATAAGTGCATGTGTTCCTGTGTAAGAGTGCATGTTGTTCACTGTATCTTGGCACCCTGAAGATGCCTATTAACAGAGTCATTCTCCATTCACCACAGGGCTAAGAGGGCGTTTCTGGAAGTACCATTTCACTTTTCAGAGGCAACGGTAGCAGTAACCTTTTGGGAAAACACAACAAAATCATTATAGCCACTCAAAACATCCATCCATCCATCCATCCATCCATTATCACCCGCTTATCCAGAATCGGGTTGCGGTGGCAGTAAGCTAAGCTGGGTATTCCAGGCGTCCCTCTCCCCAGCAACACATTCCAGCTCCTCCTGGGGGATCCCAAGGCGTTCCCAGGCCAGGAGAGATATATAATCTCTCCAGCGGGTTCTGGGTCTACCTCGGGGTCTCCGGCCAGTTGGACGAGCCCGGAAAACCTCCAAAGGGAGGCATCCTGAACAGATGCCCGAACCACCTCAATTGGCTCCTTTCGAGGCGAAAGGGCAGCGGCTCTACTCCGAGCTCCCTCCGGATGTCCGAGCTCCTCACCCTATCTCTAAGGCTGAGCCCAGCCACCCTACGGAGGAAGCTCATTTCGGCCGCATGTATACGCGACCTCGTTCTTTCGGTCACTACCCAAAGCTTGTGACCATAGGTGAGGGTTGGGACGTAGATCGACCGGTAAATCGAGAGCTTCGCCTTCCGGCTCAGCTCCCTCTTCACCACAACAGTCCGGTGCAATGCACGCATTACTGCTGACGCTGCACCGATCCGCCTGTCAATCTCACGCTCCCTTCTACCCTCACTCGTGAACAAGACCCCAAGATACTTGAACTCCGTCACTTGGGACAATGACTCGTTCCCAACCTGGAGGGAGCAATGCACCGTTTTCTGGCAGAGAACCATGGCCTCGGAATTGGAGGTGCTGACTCTCATCCCGGCCGCTTCACACTCGGCTGCAAACCGCTCCAGTGCATGCTGAAGGTCACGGTC
Source organism: Conger conger (assembly GCF_963514075.1). Classification (NCBI taxonomy): domain Eukaryota; kingdom Metazoa; phylum Chordata; class Actinopteri; order Anguilliformes; family Congridae; genus Conger; species Conger conger. The sequence goes on along the minus strand of NC_083778.1, from coordinate 8,027,152 downwards.
CGATGAAGCCAGCAGAACCACGTCATCTGCAAAAAGCAGAGACGCGATTCTGAGGTCACCAAACCGGACACTCTCCTCACCTCGGCTGCGCCTTGAGATCCTGTCCATGAATATCACAAACAGGACCGGTGACAAGGGGCAACCTTCGCGGAGTCCAACACCCACTGGAAATGTGCTTGACTTTGTGCCGAGGATGTGGACACAGCTCTCAGTGTGGTTATACAGGGACCGGATGGCTCGTAACAACGGGCCTGGTACCCCATACTCCCGCAGTACCCGCCACAGGGTTCCCCGGGGGACACGGTCGAAAGCCTTCCCCAAGTCCACAAAGCACATGTGGACTGGATGGGCAAACTCCCATGACCCCGCCAGCAACCCCGCCAAGGTAAAGAGCTGGTCCACTGTTCCACGACCAGGACGGAAGCCACATTGCTCCTCCTGAATCCGAAGTTCGACCATCGATCGGAGCCTCCTTTCCAGCACCCTAGAGTAAGCTTTCCCAGGGAGGCTGAAGAGTGTGATACCCCGATAATTGGAGCACACCCTCCGGTCCCCCCCTTCTTAAAAATGGGGACCACCACCCTGGTCTTCCACTCTGCAGGTACTGTCCCCGACCTCCACGCAACACTGAAGAGGCGTGCCAGCCAAGACAGCCCAATAATGTCCAGAGCCTTCAGCATCTCAGGGCGAATCTCACCCACACCCGGCGACTTGCTGCTGAGGAGCTTTTTGACTACCTCAGCAACTTCCGCCAGGGATATAGTTGCAGATTTCCCCGAGTCTTCGGGCTCGACCTCTTCCACAGAGGACGTGTTGTTCGGGTTCAGGAGCCCCTCGAAGTGCTCTTTCCACCACCCGACAACATCCCCAGTCTGGGTCAGCAGTTCTCCTCCCCTCCTGAAAACAGCCTGAGACAAGCCCCGCATTCCCTTTCTGAGTCGTCAGATGGTTTGCCAGAACTTCCTCGAGGCCAACCGAAAGTCCTTCTCCATAGCCTCCCCGAACTCCTCCCATGCCCGGGTTTTTGCTTCAGCGACTGCCGAAGCCGCAGCCCTTCTGGCCACCCGGTACCTGTCTGCTGCTTCAGGGGACCCCCGGGTCACTCAAACCGCTACCTTCCATTTGAAATCATCTCTAGCAGTACACTGGCTTTGTGAGTCTGTCTCGCGCAGTTTGGAGTACTTTAAGGCCGCCTCTTCCAAACAAATGTTCAGCTCCTCTTGCGCAAAAACTAGAGCAGATTAGACAACTGCAGCAGCCAAAGGAAGTGTAACAGGTGACGAGAGGATTCCTGGTGACCAAGTTAACAAGCAGAGGTGAAAATGCTTCTCTTTTTCGGCCTCTGTGCTACTAACACAGACAAAATGTTCAGCACCTAGAGATGTAAACACTGTAGTATGAACTCGCCAGTCTCCACAGCAACCAGAAGCTAAAGCTCCCGCATTTCTTCTGCCCTCTCTGAGGCCTGGGGAATTTCTGGTGCTAAATTAACATTTATTCCGTAAATATTAATTGAAGAGATGTGCCCTTTTCATTGGCGTTACACCATTATGAATATTCCAGACCCAGCTAAAATGGCTGCCATTGCATTGGTGGTATTTGAGGTGAGCTTCCCCCTTATTACTGTGTACTCAGACAGAATATCAGAAAAGGGACTGAAATGTTGTACTAGTGCACAGGGAAGCCAAGCAAATATCCATCAAAATGAAATAAGTTAAGAGTCATCGCAATTCCCTGATTTAACATGATTAGTGAAACGGGCGAAAAATCTTTTTGACCCAAGAGCACGAGTATACCTACTAACACACACACACACACACACACACACACACACACACACACACACACACACACATATATATACAAACACACACACAAAGAAATCATTCCATAAAATCCACTTATCCTCTAAATGGTGCATTTTTAAATCAAGTGAACAATGTAAGAGCTACGTTAAATAGTTTTGTAAAAAGGTGTTTAAAAGGTAGTGTCAGTATGATTCTCTCTTATTTAAAATCATACTGGGTTGTCATCAGCAGCCCCCTCCTGCTCTACACATGGACTCAGACGGTGGGGTGCAGCACACAGACCCGTCCCTGGCTCAGTGCAGAACCGCGGTATAGCGTGTCGGGTCAGCGAAACCGCATTAAACCTGCAGGCCCCGCCCACTAGGATGATGTCCTAAAAGCCACGCTCCCTTTACGCAGTCTCCACCCCCGGCTGAGGGGGTGTGGCCACCGCACTGGGACCTTCTGAAGGGGAAGCAAAACACACATATTCAGTGAGAAAGATGAAACTGTGAAAAGACGAAATATACATATGGTGAATGAGCTGAATGGCAGGTTCTCATCATTATGTATTCAGCTACATTCAGCTGGGATGTGGGTGAAGATGGATGTGGATGTGAGTGAAGATGGATGTGGCTGTGAGTGAAGATGGCTGTGGATGTGAGTGAAGATGGCTGTGGATGTGAGTGAAGATGGTTTTGGATGTGAGTGGAGATGGATGTGGATGTGAGTGAAGATGGATGTGGGTGTGAGTGAAGATGGAAGTGGATGTGAGTGAAGATGGATGTGGATGTGAGTGAAGATTGATGTGGATGTGAGTGAAGATGGATGTGGGTGTGAGTGAAGATTGATGTGGATGTGAGTGGAGATGGATGTGGATGTGAGTGAAGATGGATGTGGATGTGAGTGAAGATGGTTTTGGATGTGAGTGGAGATGGATGTGGATGTGAGTGAAGATGGATGTGGGCCTCTTCCCTGATGCAGTCCCTCATCACACTCACCCGTCTCCCCAGCCCCGTTACTCTGCCCAGCCCCCGGGCCCGTCTCACAGTAGCCCCCGCCGAAGGCCTCCTCATACCCGGGGTCGTACTGCTCCTCTTTGATGGCCAGCCGCTTGGCATCCTCTGCAGAAGACCAGAGAATTAAAATGTTTATTTTGTATTCATCTTCAAAGCATTCCAGTGTAACCAATCATCCTCTCTTGAAGTACCAAGAATTTCTGAAAATAGAAGGTTCTCAAAAGGCACATAACTGGAAAAAAAGAAGGGAGGACCAAAACTTAGAATGACAAAATGTGAACAATGTGCACGTCTGAGTGTATGTCACAATGCAGTCACGCTATTCAGTGCATCAGTTTTTGAAAGCTATTTAATATACTTTTGCACCTCCTAAAAATAATAAAGGTTCACCTGTTGCAATTATGATTGTTCTTCCTTGTTCCCTAAAATGGATGGACCTCTGGACACATTTTTTCTAGCCCCAGTAGCATGCTGGGTAATGTAGTTTTAACCTCCTCAGCTGTGTGCTCACCTTTGGCCAGGTCCAGGTCAAAGGTGTACTTTATTTCCTCCACTTCCTTGTTCTTGGCCACGCCCTTGAGCTGGTCCCTCAGGTCCTTCAGCTTGAGGAAGAACTGCACCTTGTCCTGGGCGCGGGGGAACTGGGTACAGCGGGCACTCGACGAGGGCATCAGGTAGCACACCTGCCGGAAATGTGGAGTGGTCAGAAGCTGCTGATCATGTGACTCCACTTACAGACGACCTTCAGCGATATGTGTACGCGAGCGAAACGGATAATGTTCAACGAAAAGGATAATGATTGGAGGGACTTTTGACAGACATTTGATTGACATACACGCCTATTGGTACACAATAAACAAGGAAGTAGACGGGGGGGGAAAAAACTATGGTGTGAAAAGTATTACAATTTTATACTTTTTTTTTTATATATACATATATAAATATATATACATATACAGTACTGTGCAAAGGATTTAGGTAGGTGTGAAAAAAATGCTGTAAAATAAGAATACATTAAAAAATAGAAATGTTTATTTTTATCAATTAACAAAATGCATGAACAGAAGAAGTGAATGAACAGAAGAAAAATCTAAATCAAATAAATATTTGGTGTGACCACCCTTTACCTTCAAAACAGCATCAATTCTTCTAGGTATACTTGCACACAGTTTTCGAAGGAGCTCGGCAGGTAGGTTGTTCCAAACATCCAGGAGAACAAGCCACAGTTCTTCTGTGGATTTAGGCAGCCTCAAATGCTTGTCTCTTCATGTAATCCCAGACAGACTTGTTGATGTTGAGATCAGGGCTCTGTGGGGGCCATACCATCACTTCCAGGATACCTTGTTCTTCTTTACGCTGAAGACAGTTCTTAATGACATTGGCTGTAAGGTTGGGGTCGTTGCCCTGCAGCAGAATACATTTGGGGCCAATCAGATGCCTCCCTGATGGTATTGCATGATGGATAAGTATCTGCCTGTACTTCTCAGCATTGAGGAGACAATTAATTCTAATTACCAAATCCCCAACTACACCTGCAGAAATGCAGCCCCAAATGGCAAGGAACCTCCATTATGCTTCACTGTTGCCTGCAGACACTCTCCAGCCCTTCTTCTACTGCTCTCCAACCCTTCGGCGAACAAACTGCCTTCTGCTACAGCCAAATATTTAAAATTTTGACTCATCACTCCAGAGAACCTGCTGCTATTTTTCTACACCCCAGTTCCTGTGTTTTTGTGCATAGCTGAGTCGCTTGGCCTTGTTTCCACATCGGAGGTATGGCTTTTTGGCCGTGATTCTTCCATGAAGACCACTTCTGACCAGACTTCTCCGCACAGTAGATGAGTGTACCTGCCAATTCTGAGCTGATGGCAAAGGGAAATAAGCATGATGTGTCTCATCTGCTGCACTAAGTTCCCTTGGCCAACCTCTGCATCTACGGTCCGCAACGTTACCCGTTTCCTGGTGCTTCTTCAACAGAGCTTGGACAGCCCATCTGGAAACCTGTCTGCCTTGAAATTTCTGCCTAGGAGAGACCATGCTGATGCAGTATAACTACCTTGTGTCTTGTTGCTGTGCTCAGTCTTGCCATGGTGTATGACTTCTGACATTAAACTGTCTTCAGCAACCTCACCTTGGAAGCAGAGTTTGGCTGTTCCTCACCCAGTTTTAACCCTCCTACACAGCTATTTCTGTTTCAATTAATTATTGTGTTTCAACCTACATATTAAATTGATGATCATTAGCTCCTGTTTGGTATAATTGGTTAATCACGCACCTGACCATCTGCCTGCGAAATCCCTGACTTTGTGCAAGTGTACCTAGAAGAATTGATGCGGGTTTCAAGGCAAAGGGTGGTCACACCAAATATTGATTTGATTTAGACTTTTCTTCTGTTCACTCACTTTGCATTTTGTTAATTGATAAAAAATAAACGATTAACATTTCTCTTTTTGAAAGCATTCTTACTTTACAGCATTTTTTCACACCTGCCAAAAACATTTGCACAGTACTGTGTACTTCAAGACGAGTTTGTTTGGTTATGAGTGACTTCGACTCCACTCCAAGTCTGAGGGCACAAACGTGCCTGTGTAATTCAGCTGAAATCATCTTCACCTCAGCAGCCCTGGGTCCCTACCGTCTCCGTGTCCGGAACCTTCTGCGGCTGTACACCAAACTCCAGCTTCTTCGGCTTGAACCCGAAGATCTCTCGGCTGAACATTTCGTAAATACCTGAAGACAAACGGACAGCGGTTTATTCTGCCAGGTTTAACAGCTAGAGATCTGATGAGGTTAAAATCCTGAACTATCAAGATTTATCGGGGAGAAATAATCAGCTCTACTCACATTTGCCATTGAAGACTGCGATGAGAGGCTTGTATTTTTTCAGTTTCTCCACCAGAGTCTTGCCGCCCTCCCGCAGCTCTTTGCTGCAGGGGAACACATCGAACAAGCGAGTGCTCAGTGCATTGGGAATTCCCCGTTTACAATTTATAGATAATTTGTCTCATTAAAATATTTCACGGTACAGTACTTTTGAAAAACAGGATTATACAGAACTACGCAAAGAGTGGATCTTGTGCGTTGCTGCCAGACATTGGATTGGGACCAGTTACTTAACCTCTGTCTGATTGGTGTTTTTACAAGAGTAAAAAGTATGGGCCAACCAGGCAAAGGGGGAGATGTTCTATTCCCGCCCCGTCTTACTTTGAGAGGTCCTTGCTTCCCGGAGTGGTCCTCTCCACCATGTTGGTGAAGCCGATCCCATACTTCTCGGGCAGAGACTGGTCGTGCATGTGGTTGAGCTGGACTTCAGTGATCCCCGATAAGAACAGGCACTTCCCTGAAGGCGGCAACGATAATATTCATTAATGACCGAGTGACCAAAAATAAATGTAAAAGAAGTTAATACGATACATAGCAAACAAAATGGGAGTCTGCTACTTACAGAAATGGTTTCCTGGGCCTGGAAACCACCGTCCAATGTAGGCCGCCATCAGTCCAGGATTGATTCCAATCTGACAAGAAAACTCAGTGTTAGCAATTGACCAATCTGGGCAACATGGCTCAGGCAGTAAGAGCAGTCGTCTGGCAACCGGGGGGTTGCCGGTTCGATCCCCCGCCCGGGCTGTGTCGAAGTGTCCCTGAGCAAGACACCTAACCCCTAAATGCTCCTGACGAGCTGGTCGGGGCCTTGCATGGCTGACAATTGCCGTCGGTGTGTGAGTGTGTGTATGAACGGGTGAATGAGAAGCATCAATTGTACAGCGCTTTGGATAAAGGCCCTATATAAATGCCAACCATTTACCAATCTGCAGTCAATACAATCTTCTGGCGTCTCACAATACTACAGGAATATGGAGAGACAAAAGTTTAACGGAAGAAACTTGCTCGTTTTTACTCGTTCACTATTTGGTTGTGTTTTGTATTTTTATTTGCTTGTACTGTACGGTGCTTTGCGCTTGGGAAAAGCATTTCACAAATAAAATGTATTATTATAATTATTGTTATTATTATTATGATATGAAACACACTTCAGAAAGGTAGCTCTGTTGACGACAACACTCTGGTAGGATTTTTTTTTTTTTTTAAGTCCACCTATAGCAAGGCTCCTGGCATGAGAACCAAAAGCGCACTGTCAGAAGATAAGGCAGACTCACGATGACAAAGTCCAGGTTGTGGGTGAGGATGTCCTGCAGGGTTTTGGTCATGACCTCAGCCTCCGTCATGCCCTTGAATCGGTCCACCTTCCGCCTCACCTTCTTGAAGGCTTCATCGATCTTCTGCTCTCCCCCCTTGCCTTCTTTGCCCTTGGTCTTCTTGCCCTTCTTGGGCTGGGGGCCAGATTTTGGCTTTGGTTGTTTCCCCACTTTCGTCTTTTTGGGCTTGGGTCCTGGCTTGGGCTCCTTGCTCAGAGGTCTTCCTCTCTTCCCCCTAGTCTTCATCGGAGCTGTCGAGAGAAAGAGGCAAGGCCATTAAACCCCCTTAAGCCAGCCACAGGACCCACCAAAGAGTTGGCTAGTCTAATGCTATATTAGCATCTACTGTTTCTCGAGCTATTTCTTGTACATGCAACTTTTGGGGGTGGATTTCTGGACACTTTCAAGCTGCACTCATTAAAACCACATATCTCAATCGGGGTTTAAAATATCACCAGAGGTTGACTAATCTGCATTTAACAAGTCTGTTTCCGAGAAAGAAAAAAAGAAACCACCGCTAGCTGTGTGTTTTTATTTTTGGTCTATTTTTTTTTACACAAGCAAAAAACATGGCTACTAGTGATAACCAATTACGATTTTTCTCTACCTGACTGTTTAAGTCAAACTGGCAAATGATTGTTAACAATGTCCCTCTCTGTAGAATATAGTTTTATATTATAGGCTGTTGTAAAGACTCAGACAGAGAAGCAGATGAACGTATTCTTGTGAAAGTGTGAAATTCTCCTGGACTTTTGGTGGCAGGCCGGTGTGTTGGTGGAATTTTATTAACAAGTGATGGCTGGCTCACTTTTATCAAGAATTTTAATAAACAGCAAACAAAAAGCAGCAAGCGGCTAAATACGCCAGCTAAACGAGAGCATGTCAATTCAGTGACTTTCCAGAATACCTTCAGCTGGTGCAGGAGGTTCGGCGGGAGTGGGTATCTCTTGGTGGTCACTCATCTCAATCACCACTCCGTTGCCACCGAGGTCCTCTATGATGTTCGCTGCGTTGGCTATCTGCATGCCCTCGACAGCGGAATTGACAAAAATAATATAATAGCTAATAGCTGTGCCGTTGTAACATATGTATAAGTTTTAATGTAACACTTTTCAGTCTAGCGTATCAGATTCATAGAATAACAGCGCTTAGACGAGGACGTTGTTCAGTATATGAAAAACAACTAACGTTAGTTAGCTAAATACATTTAAGTCATACGAATGTGTTTTATATTTACATTACAACGTTAGCAGGGCGCATAGTCAGCTAGACAGAAAACTAACACGTGCAGCGTGGTGTATGACGCAAGCTATGTAAATTACGGGAGCCGGTAACGATGCTCTTCTTTATATTTACCCTGCAAGCGTTACGCTAGTTTGCTCAACAAATGCAATAATATTATGCTAACGTGAAATTGATGTAACAGATATTTTTGCAACCTAACCTCGCTATTGTCGTTGTAACACTGCCAGCTAACTTGGCTCTAAATGAAAAACCACCGAGCTCTAAGGAACCTCGCTACTACAGCTAACGTTAGCTTCAACCTAACGTTACATTTCATACATTGCAGACATAGCAACAAAGAAATGGTTACTCAAATGTATTAGAGGATATTGCCAAACTCGCAAGTAACAAGTTCTTACAGCGACCACACTTTATTCAACGAATGGCCAACTGACAGTTGTCTTAAGTCGGCTAGCTGGCTAACAGTTAGTTAGCTAATAATAGGCTATGCGTCCGTTTATTCAAGCTAACTAAGCCAAGCACACGTAAACACACTTGTCAGTTGCATACCTGTTAGAAATGCACTCGGAATGTGAGTTTTAATGAAATTGAAGTAAATGATAAAATAAAACAAAGTGACGGGGATAACGCCCCAGTACGGACACAAAGCGAGCTTTCCAAACCGACCTCAACTCAGCCACCGGAATGGTGTGACGCGTGCATGTGGGAGTGGATTTAGGCAGCGGAACTTTATTTTTATTTATTTTTTAATTGAAATGTTATATCACTGAACCCCGTATACGCTCTATGATTAAAGCAAAAATGCAAGTGGCCATGGGATAAAGGGTATAGTCGATAGTGATATTACAAGGCATAGAAAGGGGGTCCTCAGTGTTGGCTTGTGACAGATATTTGTGTAGCAATGTGACTTTTATTTAACATTTAAGTTTGCATTTTCACGAGTCAAAATGTTGCTGGATACATGTTAAATTAGCGTTTCGACTAGTCATAAATTAACTCCATCCGTTATGTTAAAAGGGCTTGCCATAGTCTCCCTAGTAATCACGTGAATTAAAGTATCTGCGTTGGCATGGGTAACAAATCCAACAATAGACTATCCCAGAGGTGCCTGGTCAAATGCCATGTAGGACGAGTATGCAGGTTTTCATTCCATTCTTCAGCTTGAAGGTGTGTATCTGGTCACATATGGACCTTATATCTACAGCCCTTGGTAAAGGCATTTACACTCAAGCAACTAGACAAAAAAAACTGGGCATGCTGCAAATAAAACCTATTGTGCTAGATTGCAAATAATTCGTATGAAATGGGTAACATTTATTGATTTAGATCCAGGTGAAACAATAGACTCAATTGGTGAGTGTGGAGTGTGGACGCCACACCAGTGAGGTACTCCAGACATCTATGAAGGGTACCACAGCAAATGCTTGAGCCATTTACCACCATCTAGTGGCAGCATGGGTAAATGTGCGAATCACAGGTGAATGAAATCTAGAAAGTGCGTAATAGTCGGAAACGGGACTGAAATGGCAATGAAAGCAGCAGACAGCGCAACTCCAACTTGAACAGTAAAATCTATAGGCCTAATCGTCACAACACGCAAGAGTAATTAACATACATATTCCATTTGTCACATTTGCCAAATCATGCCAGATACACCTTGGCGGCAATAGAACCCACCACCGCAAATATACTGAGAATCGCCGGATTAATTTGCATAATATATTAGATGATGTTTGTATAGAGCAGGGGTCGGCAACCCTGGTCCTGGAGAGCCGCAGGGTGTGCTGGCTTTCGTCTCCACCTTAAAATAAGCAACCGATTCAGACCGGAGAAACCTGGGGCCTCATTTATAAAACTGTGCGTAGGATTCACGTCAAAAGGTTGCGTAGGCATGAAACCCAGGACGTGCGTACGCACAAAAATATTCTGATTCATAAAACAGTGCACAGGCACGTCCCATGCCAGTTTTCCTTTATAAATCACAATCAACTCTAAATGTGGCGCACCTTTGCCAGCTTCATGTCCCGCCCACAGTTGCCTATAAATAGGCAGTGAAACACCCCTAATGAATATGCATTTCATGAAGACGACAATGGCAAACGCTGAAAAGAAGGCCAAGAAAAGGATTTCAGCCATTTGATTGCCTCTGAAAAGCTACAGGTGTGGGAATTATCCTGATTGATTGTAAATGACGAACAGTTCTGCACAACGAATGTGATGACGATGATAATAATAATAATAATGATAATAATACACGTTATTTGTCTAGCACCATTGAAAACACAGTTACAAAATTAAGAGATAAAACGAATAAAAATCCATAACAATAAACACATTATAAAACATAATATATGAATATGATAACAATATATGAAACTATGCACTCGTATCTGCTCGACTGACACATTGTAAACGGCATCAGTGCAGCGTCATTTGTCCGACTGTTCACCATATTATTTATGAGAATACATTTAATAACATGAAGTATTGTTTAACAATTTGTCTACATATTTGAGGGATTATTTTACAACAACATCTCCGTTTATATTTATCATCCTAAATCATATTTTTTGGGCACTTTAGGGAGCATCAATCAAACAGCTGTTTGTTTATTTGTTTTAAGAGAGGCTTTTATCCGTTTTAGCAAATTAACTCTTCATATATGTTACGTGAGAGGTAATATTTCAATTTATTTTACACAGTGGTATCAATTTCACACCATTTCTCACGTTTCATCCCATTGCCATCGGAGTCGCAGTTTCTCATTTCTCCAGTTAATGTGCGTACGCATGGGTCAGAGTTTCCGTGGAGGACCGCACATTTTCCCGTCAAGTTCGTTTTTTATAAATGCCAAAGTTTGCTTAGAAAGTGGCGTACGCATTCTTTTGTGCATACGCAACGTTTATAAATGAGGCCCCAGGTGAGGTGAGTTAACTGTGTAATCAACGGCTTTCATTGATCAATTAATGCCAAGTAACAACGAAAGCCAGCACACCCTGCGGCTCTCCAGGACCAGGGTTGCTGACCCCTGGTATAGAGCCACGTGGCAAATGTAGCTTATCTTGCTTTGTGTTCAATTTGCCCGTGCTGTCCCAAGATTGTCAAGGATTGAGTACTTGTGTAAAAGTCATGAATAAAAAAAACATTGAAAAATAAACAAATAAATAAATACTGACTGTGACAGGATATCTTTAGTGTTGTGCAGTAAGGTTTTTTTTTTTTGCCACCTAAGCATCATATTTGACATGAAAATGGAACTGCATCACCTAACCTACACAGAAAACAAGAATGAAACAACAATGCGATGGTTTGCAGTAGACTTGAAAGACTAAAACCGACAAATGCAAATAAAATTAAAATGTAAGGTTCAAACAGTGAATACATTTCACTGAGGCTTGAGAGTGAAGAGCTGATTTCAGTGGAATTGTGCAATCCATTAAAAAGATTTTGTAGATCTTAGCTCAGACGATTACATGTTGTGCCTGGTCACGGCTTATTGTAACAGACAAAAAAGGGGAAATGAAAACATGTGCAAAGCATGAAAACAAGCAACAAACAATGACTTCCTCCATTTTCAAAATATTTTTAAATCACATTGACTATCAACATGTAGTGTCTACATCGCTTGTAACATCTGAAATAGCAATTTTCAGGGACTAATGAAAAACCCACAATAAAATACATATTTGGTGCCTTTTTAATGCAAGAAACATTGAACAAGTGTTCAACAGACATGATTTTTTCCCCCAACCGTGAGCCAATTACGTTGGGCAGCAAAAGAATGAGGTAGTCTCAATGTTTTTTTATCCCCTTTTCAAATTCAGGTAGAATATGGAACAGGTTCGTAGGTTTTCCATTTTTAGAAAAATAGCCTCACATTTATTTTTCTGACCACCATTTTTCCCCCCATAACATGACAAAAACGTAAAACATTCTGTCAGGTTAACCAACTGTAACACAATCTCCTCGAAAACTTCATTGTGATCACATGGTTACAGAGTCCGACCCCGTTATACAGTGCCAGAGGTCTTCTCCTCCCAGAATGCCCTGCTGGCACAAGTACCCTGAGTCCAGGGGGGGGGGAAAAAACAAAAACAAAACGAGAAAAGCCTTGGCATGCCTCGGGTTCATTTCAATCGCTTATTTTATCCGTGCATTTACCAGTGTATTTTAAAGCATTTCATCCCCTCGGTCCTTAATGCTTTTATGAGGACACGGGAACACATCCTCGCCGGAAGTATTGATCGACCTGCGGATCCACCTCTCCACTACCGCCACCTTGGTAAAATCTCACGGCTTCAAACTTGACGCTTGAAAGAGTAAATGACGTCCCATTAACACGATACACGGTTTCCTCAACTCCTCTGCCCTCCCCCTCCTTTTCCTTGCGTCCTCCGTTTGGTGGAGCGAAGAAAGCGCGGGAAGGATGCGAGCAAAGGATGAGAGGTGAAAATAAGCGATTGAAAAGCACTCCCGGACTGGCTCGAGGGTGGAACCATGAATTGCTACAGAAGTTAATAAAATATCAGCACACCGCAGTTTATATATGACTTCCCTAAGGAGTGATACTGTACCACTGTGAAGGGTAAATGTAACAGCCGCTCGGACCGCGGTCGAGGTGTGAGCAGTCTGGACAGCGATTTTACGCGCGCGCGCAAATTCCAAAATACATCAGCACACTTTGAGAACCAATAAAAGACAGTTTCTGCGGAAAAAGTCCACTATCCTCTTTAAAAAATCGCATAAAAAAACGGACACAAGTCTCGCGTTACGTTAAACAGTTATAAGAACAAACACAAAACAAATAATTATTTTTCAAATCTACCGTTGTTAAAAAAATAAGTGTCAAAAATGGTAAATCAGTCCACTTCAAATTCCTTGTGACCTCTTCAGTGGTTCTGCTCCTCTGCTGCACTGAGAGAGAACAGAACTAACCGTTGCCAGAGAAACTGGGTGTGGCATACTCAGCCACCTGGAGCCAATCCTCAAGCATCCGTGAAATTCCTGGGAGGAGTTTAGTGAGGCTCCATCCCCTTGATGTAGTCTCCCCCCCTACTGGGGCTGTGTGCTGCTGCCAGCAATGTCTGGGATCTGATCAGCAAATGACTGCATCATCCACTGGCCATCCAGGACCCGTCCCATTGATGTTAGGGGTGTAGCTTCTGTACTGGGTATAGCTTGGAGGGGGGGAGGGGGGGAGGACATTATCAAACCAGAGGAACTGAGTGTTCAGAGATGTGTGTTAGACAGTAGAGTGAGAGATGTGTGTGTTAGACAGTAGAGTGAGAGATGTGTGTGTTAGACAGTAGAATGAGAGATGTGTGTGTTAGAGAGTAGAATGAGAGTTGTGTGTGTGGTGTTAAGACAGTAGAATGAGACATGTGTGTGTGGTGTTAGACAGTAGAATGAGAGATGTGTGTGTGTTAGACAGTAGAATGAAAGATGTGTGTTAGACAGAAGAATGAGAGGTGTGTGTGTTAGACAGAAGAATGAAAGATGTGTGTGAGACAGTAGAGTGAGAGATGTGTGTTAGACAGTAGAATGAGATGTGTGTGTTAGACAGAAGAATGAGAGGTGTGTGTGTTAGACAGTAGAGTGAGAGATGTGTGTTAGACAGTAGAATGAGAGACGTGTGTTAGACAGTAGAATGAGAGACGTGTGTTAGACAGTAGAATGAGAGATGTGTGTGTTAGACAGTAGAGTGAGAGATGTGTGTTAGACAGTAGAATGAGAGATGTGTGTTAGACAGTAGAGTGAGAGATGTGTGTGTTAGACAGTAAGTGGGCCGTGCCCCGTGCCTCAGGCTCACCAGTGTCTCCCGCGCGCGTCTCAGGGTAGGAGAAGCTGCAGTGTCCGTTGCTTTGCCGCTCGCTCGTCCCACAGGCCCCGCTGAACGGAGGCTCGTACCCAGGGTCATGCTTCTCCTCCTTAATGGTCAGCCTCTTGGCATCCTCTGGCATGGAGACAGAGAGACAGAGAGAGAGAGAGAGAGAGAGAGAGAGAGAGAGAGAGAGTTCTGTGAGACACTGCCACCATCTCAGGGGGGCATTTCACAAAGTAGGATTACAGAGTTACTCTCGAGTAACTTCGAGTGTCTTCCCGCGAGGGAGGGAGTTATTTCTGGACTAAATTTGTTACGTGCAACAAGCAAACTCGACAGGTGCCCTGCATGGGAGGACAGACGATGAAGAAACCAAAACAGCCCCTCTCCGCTCGTCTTCACGCATGAAACATTGCATTATGGGATTTCCCTTCTTGTTGGGAGCTTGCGTTTTATACGTGAGGCGGGAGGGAGGAAAAAAACGAGGGAGCAAGGGACTAAAATTACTCTCCCCTCTTTCTTTCCGAACCGAACCTGGGGTGGCCTCCGTATTTCATCCTGCCATTTTGGAGATTGCCCCCCCTCGAAGCAAGGGAAGGGAACATCAAGGAGAAAGCATATCCAGCTAAAGAAAGACCTCCGGTAGCTTTTAAAACAAGCACGTGAAAATATACGGCCTGCATCCTTTTTGCATTTTTCCAGGAAACCAAGACGAATCAGACGATCGGGTGAAAGCATTCCCTTCCAATGACAGAATGATGACTGTTGTGGCTGTGCAGTGTTGTGGCTGCCCCCCACAGGCGCGCTCACCTTTGGCCAGGCCCAGGTCGAATGTGTACTTTATTTCCTCCACTTCCTTGCTCTTGTCCACGCCCTTGAGCTGGTCCCTCAGGTCCTTCAGCTTGAGGAAGAACTGCACCTTGTCCTGGGCGCGGGGGAACTGGGAGCAGCGCGGGCTCGACGAGGGCATCAGGTAGCACACCTGCCGGCAAGAGGGAAGGGCATCTCTCCGTCAATCAAATCAAATCAGCAGTCAATCGAATCCACAGCCTTCAATCAAACACAATGACGTGCAATGTTAGGTTCATCGGAGCCAAAATGGCCCCTCGGTGCACTTTAGCCGTTACGCGTGACCAAGGCACTGGTCTCAGAACTGGAGCTGGTCCCCCGGGGGCTGCACTATGGCTGCACACTGCTCATAACATAGTAATTAGGATGGGCGGCCTGTAGCGTAGTGGTTAAGGTGCGTGACTGGGACACGCAAGGTCGGTGGTTCAAATCCCAGTGTAGCCACAATAAGACCCGCACAGCCGTTGGGCCCTTGAGCAACGCCCTTAACCCTGCATTGCTCCAGGGGAGGATTGTCTCCTGCTTAGTCTAATCAACTGTATGTCGCTCTGGATAAGAGCGTCTGCCAAATGCCATTAATGTAATGTAACGTAATGGGTCAAACGGAGCACACATTTTGTTGCTTAAGAAGGCAATGACAATCACGAAGGATGGAACTGAATAAATCCACAGCCGTCAATCAAATCCTCAGCTGCGTTCCTTGTAGGTCCGTCTCAGACCCCGTGGGGACTTTAGGACCGGGTACTCGAGCGTATGCATTTCGGGACAGGGTTACGTTTCGGGTAAGGAGGAAATCAACTTCACAACACATATCGACCTTAGAATGTTCCTTTTCTACCCCATTTCCTGAAGCAAGACTCAATCCACAGAGTGTTTTTACAGTTACTCAGAGAAAGTGCGATGGCAGAGCAGCCACTGAAAGGTGGCTTTTACATCCCGACGTTCCCAGGGCGCGTGCCTTACCGTGTCCGTTTCCGGAATTTTGTGAGGTTGCAAGCCGAAGTCCAGTTTCTTGGACTTCACTCCAAAGATCTCTTTGCTGAAAATTTCATAAATACCTGAAGAGGAAAAAAAAATGTATCTGTATCTGTACAGGGCATTCTGAAAAGACAGAATATCAGAAGACCTAACTACTACACGTTTCATTCATATTCATTCAGTCCTAACCCAAGGACTTTAATTTAACGCTGCAAAATTCACAACTGTCAGAGACACAGTTCAGGTGGTGAACAAGTGAAGGCACGACTTTTCTGTCTCTTACACTTTCCGTTGAAGACCGCTATGAGGGGCTTGTATTTCTGCACCTTCTCCACCAGAATTCTGCCTCCATCGCGGAACTCTTGACTGCGCGAAAAGAAAACAGGAGGAGGCCATTTTGAAAACGCATCAAGTGAAAATGCATTATCAGCAAAGCAGTGAGAAACACATGCACAGACACATGCATTTTCCCCTACATTTGGGCTTTGGGGAGATGAGCAAATATACTGAAGCTCTGCTTCCTAACCCCATATGGGCGGATGCGACCTGCGCATTACATCTCCCTTAACATTGTTGCATTTGATCATATGAGCGTTTTTCCAAGTCACATGACCGTTGAAATGCATTGTGATTCCTCAGCCTTTCTATGGGTTTTCTATAGGGCACCTTAGCCAATAATGGGTTAAACTGCCCCATCCACCATCTTACCTTGTGAGGTCCTTGCTTCCCGGAGTGGTCCTCTCCACCATGTTGGTGAAGCCGATCCCATACTTCTCGGGCAGAGACTGGTCGTGCATGTGGTTGAGCTGGACTTCAGTGATCCCCGATAAGAACAGGCACTTCCCTGAAGACGGCAAAGATAATACTGCGTGTATCTCCAATGTTTCCTCATTCATTCACCCGATCTCTTACAAACCGACAGCAGGAATGAATCGGATTTCATGGGTCATCGTCATATAGCTCATGGTGACAGTGCTGTGTGATAATCCCGGGAAAATCTTATAAGATACGATCGACAAGATGAAGCGGGGGGGACTTACAGAAATGGTTCCCGGGGTTAGGGTAGTGGCGTCCCTTGAACGCGGACAGCAGTCCTGGGTTGATTCCAATCTGTAAGATAATGTTGTCATTTTCCAGCCGCTCGCACCTTTTTAATCCAAATTACGTTTTGAGCACGGCTCTCCACATCCGACCACCTGACACCCATCTCAGCCTAACCGGATCCCACAGGAACACAAGCCGTGGGCTGGGGGTGGCCTGTAGCGTAGTGGTGAAGGTACATGACTGGGACCCGGAAGGTTGGTGGTTCACGCCTCGGTGTAGCCACAATAAGGCTATCGAGCCCTTAATCCCGCATTGCTCCACGTGTTATTATCCCCTGCTTAGTCTAATCAACCTACATCTCATTATTGGCATTTGGCAGACGCTCTTATCCAGAGCGACGTACAGTTGATTAGACTAAGCAGGAGACAGTCCTACCCCCTGGAGCAATGCAGGGTTAAGGGCCTTGCTCAAGGGCCCGACGGCTGTGCGGATCTTATTGTGGCTACACCGGGGATCGAACCGCCGACCTCGCAGGTCCCAGTCCTTTACCTTAACTGCTACGCTACAGGGAGCAGTCGGGGGGGGGGGGGGGGGGGGGACGACTCACGATGAGGATGTCCAGGTTGTAGGCGAGGATGTCGGGCAGGGTTTTGGTCATGACTTCCTCGGGGGACATGCCGTTGAAGCGGTCCACCTTCCGCTTGACCTTCCCGCCGCCCTCCTGCGGACGCTCCTGCTTGGCCTTGGCCTCGTCGCCGGGGGGCCGCCCCCGCTTCCCCTTCGCGGGGGCCACGGGGTAGACCAGGGGCCGCACGCGGTGCTCGTCGCGGTCCACGAAGTAACCTGCGACGCGCCGAACCCGGGGTTTCAAAAATCAACTTAATTCACCGGAGTCATTCACCATAGTCACTCACCATAGTCTTAGCCATAGTCACTCACCATAGTCATAGCCATAGTCACTCACCATAGTCATAGCCATAGTCACTCACCATAGTCATAGCCATAGTCACTCACCATAGTCATAGCCATAGTCATTCACCATCGTCTGGGACTAGCCATAGTCATTCACCATAGTCATAGCCATAGTCATTCACCATAGTCATAGCCATAGTCACTCACCATAGTCATTCACCATAGTCATAGCCATAGTCACTCACCATAGTCATAGCCATAGTCACTCACCATAGTCATAGCCATAGTCATAGCCATAGTCACTCACCATAGTCATAGCCATAGTCATTCACCATCGTCTGGGACTAGCCATAGTCATTCACCATAGTCATAGCCATAGTCACTCACCATAGTCATAGCCATAGCCATTCACATGTATGTGGTGTATTGGTCAGAGCAAGACGATTAACAACAAAAACAATTTTAAAAAATGAGTCAAAAGGACAAATAACATCCGCTAAATACTGAGAGCGGAACGGGAGGGCGAACCTGGAGCTGCTCCGTAGGGCGGGAGGGGGTACCCCTGCATTTGGGCAGGGTGCTCGTGGGGGACGTAGGGCTCTTGGTGTGTGTACGTGGGCTCTTGGGGAGCGTACGTGGGCTCTTGGTGGACCATCATCTCCGTCATCACCCTGTGCTCCCCCGGCGTGTCCATGAAGAGTGCATCTTCGGCCATTTGGTGGTACGGCGAGACCTGGAGAGCCTGGACATGCTGGGTGGCTGGAAACCTGCAGGACAGAGGCAGAGCGAAGTTACCGGAGAACAGTTTATGGATGGGGGGGAGGGGGGAGGGGCTACGGGGCACAAGCTGAGGACGTCTAAACCCTGAGCATTTTCTGTTTATACATTATCCATAATTAATCACTAAATTCGAAACAAACCGACATGATATTGAGAGGGGGGGAGGGGTCCTGTACACAAAAGAGGTTTGTTTTCCTGTGCTGGCGGTCTACACTATCGTAACAGCATGTTACGGTCCACGACAAGTGATACGGGCTTAAATCCCAAATTGTGACAAAAAAAGAAAAAAGAAAAAAGCGCTACACGAATCGATGTTTGAAGAACTCACCAGTGCTGCAGATAATCCGTAGGGACCGTCAAAGATGCATACTGCCTCTCTTCCATCTTAATGCTGGATTTACTTGAACAGAATAAAAATATACATATTGATGTTCCAAATCGGTAGCTAACCATATCCCATCCTTTTGTGTTTGTTAAAGTACTTTGCTAACTAGCAAGCTAACAAGTTATACTAGCCGGCTCAAGGCGAGTGAAAATAAAGGAGTGAAAATTTCATTCTTCTCACTTTTGCACCCTCGAGCATACCAACTTACTTAGTTTAGCTAAATAGCTAGTAGCTAGCTTCGCTAAAAACAATTCAAACATTAGCTAGCAAGCTAACTACCCCCAAATTAATGCAAGAGAAAAAACACGAAATCAGCGAGCAAACTACACAAGTATGCACAAGTTTATGAAACATACCTGCCCTGTAAAAATATGGAAACTGCAGTTTTTCATGAAGAGGTCGAAGTAGTTTCTTAAAAACGCTAAAAGGCAAAAAAGCTGATGATTCCATAAACACAAAAATCACACAATGAATGTTCAGTCCACTTTGACACCAGAAGCTACCATTTTCGAAACTGGGAGGGTACATCAAATATATTTCCGAGGCTATATATAGGTAAAATGCTATAAAGTCCCATATTTAGCTTTATTGATTAAGTATAATTACGCTACTGATAAAGTATTACTGTAAGATTGGTTTGAAGGACTTTCCAAGCAAAACACAATGTCGCCCATGGATTTCTGAGGCCCTGTTTGTTGGTTTCGCTCACTTGCAAATATTTGAGTTCCGGTGCTTTGTGCGATTGGCTGAGAATACGCAGGATGTGTCGTTTGGAACGGTCGGGAAGAGACGGGAAAACGTGTTTAATACATTCAAAGTGTTTCACAGGTATAGTAATGTCAGTTATTTTACCTGGTTAATGTAGTTATAATATATCTTGAAATATAGCCCATGCGAGTGGCTTTAAGCCGTTAACTGTGACGAATATCTGCCATGTGTCCTTCCTTCCAATGTTAAAGGCAAACGAATGTCATACTTGTGTTGTGATAAAGCCTCATAGACCAGGTTAATCCACGTGTTTCGTGCACTAGACGTGACAATCATAAACCCCGTGATAAATGTATTTCAAATTATGAAGACATTAGTGTGAATCATATCACGTGGTTTAACCGTTTTTAATCAACTAGTTCCTATGACGCTATCGCCTTATAATTTTACCAATTTAACAATTTCCTCCTGTAGAAAATGCCTGCTGGTGTGTCCTGGCCCCGCTACCTGCGGACGTTCGGAGCCAGCATCTTCGCCATGTTTGCCGGGGCACAAGCGGTCCATCAGCATTATAGACCTGACCTGGTAAGAGTCCTCCTAACCCGGCTGGTGTTACATTTAAAGTCTTCCCCAACTCTGGTCCTCGCATCCTGCCGACTGCGTGTGCGTTGGCTTCCACCCCCAGGCTACCAGTTGGTCTCGACTGAGCTGATCAGGATACAAAGTGTTTCTGCAAGTCACTCATGTGGGGCAAAACTTACCAACTTGGCTAAGGATGGCTGAAGTGCTGTATAGACAACCATTTGTGTTCCCTGAAAAATCACCACCCTCAGTCTTAGTTCACAAAACAGAGCTCAGAATGAGATCATTTTAATTAACCAAAACAACCTATGGGTTGGAGACAATCTACTCAAGGGGCGACATGGCTCAGGCAGTAAGAGCAGTCGTCTGGCAGTCGGAGGGTTGCAGGTTCGATCCCACCCTGGCTGTGTCAAAGTGTCCCTGAGCAAGACACCTAACCCCCAAATGCTCCTGACGAGCTGGTTGGTGCCTTGCATGGCAGCCAATCATGTCAGTGTGTGAGTGTTTGTATGAATGGGTGAATGAGAAGCATCAATTGTACAGCGCTTTGGATAAAGGCGCTATATACATGCCAACCATTTATCATTCACTCAAAATCCAACATCCTGTTCAGCTGCCCTTTTTGTGTTTCTTCAAACCATCTATGTCAGAGGTATCCAATCTTATCCTAAAAGGGCTGGTGTGGGTGCAGGTTTTTTTTTTTTTTAAACCCAGCAGTAACACACCTGATTATACTTAACTAATCATGGTCTTTAATCAAGACCTTGATGAGTAGAATCAGCTGTCTTAGTCCTGTGCTAAAACAACAACCTGCACACACACCGGCCCTTTCTGGATAAGATTGGACACCCCTGATCTATGCATCTTTATTACCCACTATATAGAGTATTGTGCGGGGGTTAAATTTGAGCAATGCCATTACAGATTCTGTTTCCAAATGACTTCATTTTCCCTTCAGACCATTCCGGAAATTCCACCCAAACCTGGGGAACTGCAGACTGAACTCCTGGGTCTGGGACAGAGCAAGAACACTCCTTCCCAAAACTGATTCTCTCCCGATTCCCTCCCTGGAAAATTGTCATGTATATATGTACAGTTTGGATACAATGTGACCCATATTAAACATGATTGGATATTTACATTTGTTGTGCTTTTTTAAATTTTATTTGGTTTCTCAGATTCTAGCCATGAAAACTGACAACTTGACTGGCCAAGATAATCATGTTGCAAGTTTACAATGAATAACATTCTGCACCATACCCACTTTCCAATGCACGCAAGGGGTTCATGCCGAATTAGGACTTCAATTACATTACATTACATTGCATTAATGGCATTTGGCAGACGCTCTTATCCAGAGCGACGTACAGTTGATTAGACTAAGCAGGAGACAATCCTCCCCTGGAGCAATGCAGGGTTAAGGGCCTTGCTCAAGGGTCCAACGGCTGTGCGGATCTTACTGTGGCTACACCCGGATTAGAACCACCGACCTTACGGGTCCCAGTCATGTACCTTAACTACTACGCTACAGGCCGCCCCGTCAATGCCAGTGCCAAAATGAAGAAGCTGGCACTGTTGATTGAGCTGGCACAAGAATATGGAGGAAAGTAGTCTGTGTGGCATCACTGCAGCGTTAAAGCCAGGAGGAATCTCCTCAGCCATAACGTCCCAGCGAGGATACCATGAGTCCAACAAAAGGCAGCGAAAATAACTTGCCAAACCATCCCTTTCCGGAAACATTTAATGGTTCACGCGACAGGATGATAGCACTCCATAATTCAGATCAGTTAAATATTAACAAATTTACAATCATGAGGAATGTAACAAAAAAAGAAAAGGCGCCTCTTAAAAAAAACCCCCCAATCCCAGGTAAGATCCCCACAGCCCCACCCCCCCCCTTAAGTGTTGATTGGCTCCTCGGCTCCACGGCTGCCGCTGGGCAGGGTGATTGGCTGCCAGGTTACAGTTCCCGCCCCTCTGCAGGTTGACGATTGGCTCCCGGGTTCCAGTCCCAGCCGCTCGGGGGTGATGGTTGGCTCTGTGGATTCAGTCCTGCTCCCCTGTCCCTCCCGCTAGCCACCGACCGGTTTTACAGCTCGTCTCGCTCTGTGGTAACCTGGAGACAGACGGATCAACATCAGCACGCTGCAATCCAGGACGTGCTTCATGAGGCAGTGTACAAATGTCTCAAATTTCCCCCACCAACATTACATTAGCCATTTAGCTGACACTTATCCAAAGTGAAGGGGACAATTCCCCTCCCCTCCCCCAAGAGCAATGTGGGGTTAAGGGCTACACCGGGGATTGAACCATCAATCATCCAGGTCCCTCGGCTACTTGGCAATAGGCTTGCCCAATGATGTCTATTCTCTAGAGCTTAAACTCCAATTTCCACACAGTTCTCCTTGGCTGTGCTTTTGAATCAAAGCACTTGGCAGCACACGCTCCAGTATGAGAAGAACTGATCAGAGATCAGTCTTGGGATAGAGGACGATTTGAGCCTGACCCATCCCGTCAGACACATCCAGCCCTCGCTTACCGTTTCTTCCTCATCCTCCTCAGCTTTGACCTCTTCTTCATCAACCTCATCTTCCTCTGCTGGTTCTTCTGGCTCCTCCTCCGGCTCCTCCTCTGGCTCCTCCTCCACCTGCAAGGGGGAGGGAACGGATGAGGACACGCCCACCACAAGAACTTCCCCTGATTGCACCAATAGGGGCCCGTTTCTATGGCGAGGAGCAGTCAGTCAGTGACAGACAGGGTAAAGGCTGCTCACACGCCAATCACCAGCGTTACTATGGTCAGATAACTGGTGAACACTGGTGGGTGAGAGAACGGTGAAAGTTTTTTTTAAATGACCGTGTACAACAACTGGACACCGGAGATAAAAGGTCCCATATTGTACGCATTTGCAGTGTTTTGCTTTAGGTCATGAAATCAATAAGACGTCCGTTTTCTGTACTTAAAAGCACACAATCTCCATCCAATTTTACATGTCCATTCCCCAGTGCCTCATGGCCGGTGAATGGACATGCTGGACCATGCACAGGCCATTTTAGTGACCATCTTTAAGGCTTATTGACATCAACAAACCTCTGTTCTGATTGGTCGGCCAGCTCCAACAAACTGAAAGTCTGGATTTGTTCTGGCTACAAGGTGGGCTATGCTGACGCAAAGGGAGCATAAAGCCGTCCGAAAGGCTCCTTTAAATTCATATTTTCTCCATACGGATTGTCTGGATTTATGCGAGGACTGCATTTAGACCCTTCCACGGGGTTTATAGCGCCTTAAACCTCCTTACAATGATTTAGCAGTGGAATCGCGTAGCAAAGGGGAAATGTCATTTTCCACAACAGGGGACCTGAAAAGCCGCCGTTGGGAGCGTTCAGTGCATTGCGATGACCGCGCGGTCAGAGCCGGTCAGAGCCGGTCAGAGCCGGTCAGGAGCGGTTCTGCGGGCACCTGCGCATCCACGTCCACGTTCAGGCTGAGCCTCAGCATGCGCTCGATCCGGTCCCCGTACAGCTTGGTGTCGGCCAGCTGGTACCCCGACCGCAGGGTGGCCGTCTCAAACAGCACCACCGCCAGGTCAGAGGCAGTCTGGTCCTCAGGGTCAGTCTGCAAAACACAAACCAACAGGCTTTACACTTCACGGTCCCTGCAACACACTTAAATTCTGCTCTGAACACAGTCCCATGCACCAATGGGACCAACCGAATTAAATGCATCAAAATAAAACGAAACCGAGGGCCATGACCCCAACATACGACCTGCATTCATCAAGCACCATCATGCTCTTCTGCAGCCCCCCTTTTAGGAACTTGCCACTGGGGCTCCGCCTTAAACGGGGACTGGATCGAGGTCCATTCGACTGCCCCTGAAGACCACCGGGTTAACCCTAGACCCACCAATCCGAGACTCGCATTCAAATGTGATCAAATTACCTGGACCCGCTTCAGCATCTCCTTGATAAGAGGGTGTTTGGGGTTGATTTCCAAGGTCTTCTTCTGACTCGCATAGTAGCTGGAAGAGAAGATATACTTGTCAGAATAGCACACGCACAGAGTATGGTTTTACAAGCCTCACGGTAGCATTATCCCCCCCCCCCGGGGGCGAAACCGCCTGAAACGCACGACATCCGCGCAACTCACTTTGTGGAAATGTCCTTTCCTGTCTGGTAGGCTTGCGCCTTCATGATCCTCTCCATGTTTCCGGACCACCCGTACTGGCTGGCCACCAGGGCGCAGGGAGAATTAGTCAGCCTCTGGGACAGCACAGCCTTCTCAATCTGGAGAAACGATGAAAACAAAATGGCTGTCAACGAAGCTGTGGGGCACTGGCGGGGGGAGGCTTCAGATTAAGAGCGTGCATGTAGCCCCCAAGCCCCATTAACCTTCTGCCCATTTTCAGAGGGTCTAAAACAGAGGTGAGCAATGAGGGCCATATCCGTTTCTGGTTTTCATGCCAACTGCTGGACTTAATTGGCTCTGACATTTACATCATCTGGCATTTTTGCTAAATTCCTTCATTAATGCATTAATGACAGTCAAAGACTGCTCATGTCCCTGTATGATATGGATTCATGGTGACCTAATCTGAGTGAACTAGTGTTGCTGCATATGGCCAATCACATTTAGCCAGAGTAATTGGCGGAAACAAAAACCTGCATACGCACCGGCCCTGCGGGACCCGGAATCGCCCACCCCCCCGGTCTAAACAAACAGAAGGGACACCAAATTACCCCCCCCCCCCAGTGTCGCCTGCCTTTCACGTTACCATGTCTTTCAGGGACTTGTCCTTCATCCAGGCGGTGAGCGGCTCGTACTCCTTCTCCAGGGCCTCCCGCCGCTCCTTGGCCTTCTCGCTCTCGTCGAACTTGATGCCCTCCTTGGCCACGTTCTGGAAGCGCTTGCCGTCGAACTCGGGCAGGGCCTGGATGCAGTACTCGTCCACGGGCTCGGTCAGGTAGATCACCTCGTAGCCCTTCTTCAGCAGCTTCTCCACGAAGGGAGAGGACTCCGCCTGGGGGAGGGGGAAGGGCAGGATGAGGACCCGCGTGAAGCTTCACTCCGCACTACAGTCAAGTGGAGAGGGCCCATTTCTTTTTTTAAACAACAAATAAACAAGCAAAAGCGACCGAACTTAACTATACAAATACTGCTTACCGAGCCAACTAAAAATACCGAAACACAACGTAAATCACAAATACAACAATTAAGGTTCACAGGGAGGTAGGGGGGGATGCTGCTTGAAGAGGTGCGTCTTCAGTTTGCGCTTGAAGGTGGGGAGAGATTCTACAGTTCTGACCTCAACGGGGAGTTCGTTCCACCACCGTGGAGCCAGAACAAGCAGTAGTCGTGAGCGTGAGGTGGAGGTTCGGAGAGGGGGAGGTTGAACGGAGGCCTGTGGAGGCTGAACGAAGAGGTCTGGCAGGGGTGTAGGGTCTGACGATTTTTTGTAGGTAAGCTGGGGAAGACCCCTTAACTGCTTGGAAGGCTAGCACCAATGTTTTGAATTTGATGCGAGCCGTGACAGGCAGCCAGTGGAGGGAAGTAAGCAGGGGGGGGTGACGTGTGAGTATTTGGGAGTATTTGGGAGCGAGAGGGCGACAACGGCAGCCATTTTGGCTCACCTCCTTCCTGTTGGTTCCGGCCATGAAGTAGATCTTATCCTGCTTCTCCTTCATCCTCTCCACGTACTGCTCCAGGCTGGAGACCACCGTGTCGCTGTGCGACGTGTGGAAGCGCAGCAGCTTGGCCAGACGCGTCCTGTTGGAGTGGTCCTCGATCACGCCCAGCTTGATGTTGGTGCCAAACTCCTTCCAGAACTTGTCGTTGTAGTGCTCCTCGGCGATCTTCTTGATCATGTCCAGGGTCTTGCGCACCAGCTTCTTGCGGATGACCTGGGGGGGGGGATCAAGTTTAGCAGTTTGATAAGGAAGCCAAACCAATGGGGGAAAGGTGCATTTAGCAACTGAATTCATGCAGTATACTGTGAATGGATGCAATGCAGCGTCAAGTGTAGAGGGCTTTCCCCTGAAGTCCTACCTTGAGCAGTTTGTGTTGCTGCAAAGTCTCTCTGGACACATTCAAGGGCAGGTCGTCTGAATCAACCTGAGAAGAAATGAAACGGAATGAATGAATGAAATGAAGCCCGTTAGACATAACGCTAAACAGCATTTTAGTTTTACCTGCCCCCCCCCCCACTCCTAAACTCAACCTCATTATTTTAGTGGCTCTTCCCATCCACAAAGATGAGATCGAATGAGCAGCAGCTTACCACGCCCTTGACGAAGTTCAGGTACTTGGGCATCATGTCATGGAAATCGTCGGTGATGAAAACTCTCCGCACAAACAGCTGTGGAAAAGGGAGAGGTTTACCAACAGGCCTGTGGGAGTTGAGGAAGTACTCATTACAGTCTAGGTTTGAAGACCGTCAGTTTACTGTGCAACAAAGCACAGCCAGTAGTGAAACCGTCGATACCGAATGCACTTGGACCAACCGCACACCATCCAAATGCAAATATTATGGAAATATAATACAACCGTGACAGCGCAGTGAAAGGAGCCCTTACATCACATCCCAGTATCTGAGTTTGAGGCCAGCCAATTTGCTTGTAGGCTTGTAGCATGTCGGCCATCTCCCCTTTTATCCCCTTATTGTACTTTGTAGTTTAATCTAGGACTGTCGCAGTATTTGTATTTATTTTGGTACTGCAGTTACTGACCTAATTCCTAACGGACCGTGCGTGCTAGATTCAACGTTCATGGTTGAACAACTGATTCTTTGTGAATTGTATCCGACCGGTTCTGTAGTTGTTTTCGAATGTCGCTTCGGATCAAGTGTAACTAATCAATGCTGCTTTTCCAGCACTCAGTGGGTCAGCTGTACACAGGTCACATCGGGGGTGGGGGTGGGGGGGCGCACCTTGATGAAGTCGTTCTTCTTGGAGCCGTATTCGTCGAACAGCCCGCGGGGGGCGGAGGCAGGGACAAAGAGGATGGACTTGAAAGTGACCTCCCCCTCGGCGGTGAAGTGGATGTGAGAGATGGGGTCATCAGAGTCCTGCGGGGGGGGGGGGGAACAGTGCGAACGGTGAGCACAGGAGTGTCACTCAAAGCCGTGGGCACTGACCGCACAGACAGGCCCCTCTCACAAATACACCAGACTCATACGGCCTCCTTGTGCTCAAAAGGCGGTGGGCCCTTACCAACAGAGCTTGGAAACGCAAATAAAACAAAGAGCTACTCATGCATTGAATGGCTTGCCAAGACAAACATTAATGAGGGACACCCTTTGGGTACACTGAAGAGCCCTGCCGGATGCCCTGTAGACAGTGGGTAAAAATCAATGCAGCAGAATCGCCCGTTCTCATGGTCCTCCGACTGTGGTTTCCCCAAACCCGGAGCGCGGGGACGCAGGGGCAGGCATACCCGGGAGAAGGTCTTGTAGAAGGCCTTGTACTCGTCCTCCTCCACCTCCTTGGCGGGCCTCTGCCAGATGGGCTTAATGTCGTTCATCAGCTCCCAGTCCCACACGGTCTTCTCCACCTGCGGAGAGGAGACACAGCCGTCTGACTCTGGCCTCCCCACTTTCAGATGCCCCGCCAGCCAATCGTTCCTCTGCATTCAAAAGCTCCAAAACCCATTCAGAGGCCAACATCCAACCATCCCTCCCCATTCAGATGCCAACAGCCAACCACCCCTCCCCATTCAGATGCCCCAACACCAATCCAGTACAGGCAGCCAGTTTCACTGTTAATGCTTTCAATCAAATAAAAATAATAATAATAATTTCGCTTCAGTGAAATTAACTTCATTTTCATCCCCACTAGCCAAGAGGGCTGGGGCGTCAGATACGCCAAAACGTCCAGCGGTTCAACGCGGAGGCCCTCCCACCTTCTTGGTCTTGGGTTTGTCCTCCTTCTCTTCCTCCTCCACCTCGGCCTCTTCCTCCGCGGCCTCCTCCTTCTCCGGCTCCTCCTCCTCGTCCAGGGGCTCCTCCACGGTCTCCGTCTGGACAGGAAGTGAGAGAGCGAGAGAGCTCAGCGATTGGGCACCGCTCCCTGGCCAGACAGACAGACCACCCAGCACACCGGGGACCGTCTGCTGGTCCGCCGTCCCGTCGCAACATTTAGGGGGGGGCGTCCCAATACTAAGAACATCCTGGCAGAAGCGGGGAGGGGCTCACCTTGCTACTCCACACGTAGATGGGGAAGTTGATGAACTGCGAGTACTTCCTCACCAGGTTCTTAATGGTCTCCAGCTCCAGGTAATCAGTCGCTTCCTCCTTCATCACCAGCCTGTTGGGAAAGAGGGGCGGAGCTTAACCAGCTTCTAACACCCACTTCCACACAGCCCACAAACCACCTATATACACGCACACTAGCACTGGGAGAGTGATCCACCATGACATTAGATTCTACTTTATTAGCATCGCCTTCTCAGACAATGAAAGGCATCGTCTGTATCTGACCCATCCCAGCTACTTGAGAGCAGTGGGCAGCTTCAGTGCAACACCCAAGGGCAACTCTTGGTCAAGGGCAACAGCAGGAGAACACACACCCCGACGTGCCCGTCTTAGCAAGCACAGGCAAATTGGACTGTCTAGGATTCGAACCCGAAACCTCCTTGCGTGGCACTAAACCGCCACGTCACCGCCAATGCCGAGGTCGACTCACGTGATGGTGGTGCCTCTGCCCAGTGTGTCCCCGCGCGGGTCCTCGATCACGGAGAACTCGTTGGAGTCCGACTCCCAGATGTGCTGGGTGCCGTTGTTGTGCTTGGACGTGACGATGACCTTGTCGGCCACCAGGAAGGCCGAGTAGAAGCCCACGCCGAACTGGCCAATCAGCTCGGAGGTCGACTGGCCCTCCGTCTGCATCTCCGTCATCTTGCTGAGGAACTCGCTGGTGCCCGACTTGGCGATGGTGCCCAGGTTCTTCACCAGGTCCTCCTTGGTCATGCCGATGCCCGTGTCGGTGATGTGCAGCATGTTCTTATCCTTATCGGACTGGAGAGCGATAGAGAGAGGTTACCACCATTTCGGTCCATGAAATGACCTGTATACAAGCTGAAACCCATTCCTTGCATCCCTGTGTATCATCGTAATAATGTGCTTCAATGTCCGGGTGGTTTGATAACATGCAAATTCAGACTGAAAGCCATACATTTGACCAGCGGAATGCGAGCAAAGGTTTCTGCATTGCAAATTCCAGGCTGGTCTGCAAAGCTTGCAGCATCAGGTTGAACAGCAGCCAAATAGAGTTTGAGCGACAGCAGTCTGCCAGACCTCTAACAAACTTCAGTGGTGCTACGGTAACTCCACCCACCTTGATTTTGACAGTCAACTCCTCGTTCCCGGCAAGCGCATCATCATTGGTCAGTGACATCAGCCGAATCTTATCCAGGGCATCAGAAGCGTTCGAGATCAGCTCCCTCAGGAAGATCTAAAACCACAAAAGAGGTGTAACACTAAACGGCAGCATTGGCAATCTCATGGTCTGCCTGCTGACAGTAGTAGCCAACCAGGTTCCAGGAGATCTACCATCCTGTAGGTTTTCATTTCCGCCCCAACTTCACTCGACACCCGACTCTAAAAATCAGCTCAACGAGAACACTAGCTGTTGAGTGAGGTGTGCTTTGATAGGGTTGGAGTGAAAACCTACAGGAGTGTAGATCTCCAGGAACAGGGTCGGTTTCCACAGCTTTAAATTGACCACTAGAAGCCGCAATAGAGCACTTCATCACACGGTGGGTCAGGCGGTCAGGCAGAACGTCTCACCTCCTTGTTCTTGTACAGGGAGTTGATGATCAGCTTCATCATCCTGTTGACCTCGGCCTGGAAGACGTGCTTCTCCGCCTTCTCCCGGATTTCCTTCACCTGCGCCGCGCTCAGTCCGTCCAGCTGGATCGCCTCTTCCTCCCTGACGCCCGGAAAAAAGGAACCGGAATCAGCCCTTTTTCCCCCTCCCTCCATTCCCTTCCTTTGCAAGTCACCACCGCCGCGCAGAGCACTGACACAAGGTCAGTACCGCCGCCCCAGTACATGCAAATCACTGGCATTACCGGGTCGAGACACCTGCGTGTACAGGTCACATGACACGGGGCGAAACCACCAAGTTTCAGTCCCCCCCGGAGCGCACGCTGCGTTTGAAACCACCAACCACTCATACTACATTTCAGGCTGATTTTCGTTTCAATATCGTACGAGCAGTTTGCCAAGTATGCGCACCTGCTCATCATGCAACCGCGTCGCCTTAATGACCGGTTTTACAGCCCAGAGTGCATGCCGGGAAGGATTCGAGCGACTCATCCCCCCCTCAGGAGGGGTGGGAGGATGTGAGCGCAGGAAGAGACAGGCGGAGGATCTGTGCTCCGTCCTGCAGCGAGGGGGTTATAGGGTTAGAACACAAACCTCTGCACCACCTCATCATCGGTTCTGGACCCGTCTCTGCTCTTCCCCAGGTCCTCCTCCACGGTCGCGTCCACGTCCACGTCGTCGTCCGCCCTGACGGACGCTGGGGAACACAAGCATTCCAGACGGTCAAAGATGCGCGGCTCTCTTCTCCAAAACGCCCACACAACGCCAACCATCGACAATTGCTTCAGATTTGCATAAAGGGACAGTTTTTGCATGCAATGTAGGATATTTTGGGTACTTGTGTTTTTCAGCTTGTTTGTTTTTACAATGGCTGGTATAGGGACACACAGGGTCAGGTTCATACACTAAACAAACACTAAATGCTAGAGGGAAAACTCCAGGAAGAGAACAATACATTGAAGTTGATTTTCAAGTTCTGATAATTAGGTTTGAAGCCAGGTAGCAGGCCTCGCAATTTGAACGTACATCCCAATGTGCCTCACACAGGGCTCACTACACCGCGCACAGGGCACTTTCAGAAAACTGTGTGAATGTTACGTGTGTCTGCGAGAGCACTGTCACCACATTTTCCATAATAATTATGATTATTATTGCATTAGAATTGCATTAGACTATTGCAAACGCTCTCAACACAGTTGTGTCAACAGAACCGATAAGAGGAATACAGTTCACCTTGAATTACACGGGCAGACGGTTCCGTTCCAGCATTTCCAACCCAGGGGAAGAAATCTAGAATAAGTCCCCGTCTCCCAACTAAAGACTTTACAATTGCTTGCCGAAGAAACGCAGTCGACTTCAGCTTTACTAGCTAACCTATAACATATGAAGACACTTACTGTGGTGCGACTTCCCATACGCTAGCGGACCCCAACCAATTAAGACAGTTGCTCGCCAACTTCAGCACAGCATGCCCAAATTACCGAAGTAGATGAGTATCACAGACATACTGCTTTTACTAGGAAATATTTTTCGAAGACACCCATCAACCTCAGGAGCCCGAACATTAAACGAAATGAAACAGATCGGCCTTTACCAGGCTAATAATACAGGAAGAGACCTTTTGCGGTTAACGAGTTGACACTTGGCTAACCAACTAAAACTAGCGAATTGATCATTTAGACTGTGCAATCAGTTAGCAATTTCTGCTAGACTGGACATTGTTTCTTAAGGCAACCCAAGAAACTTCTAGAAACACGTGTGAGGAAAGGCCGGGAAAAGCCTCAAGATCGGTGCCAGTAACCCAAGTAGGGATGTCGTAGGCTACTCAGAAAGTTAATTAATCTACGGCAATCTTAAACCAGATAAAGCACAAATTAAACGATAGATTTCACATAATAATTTAACCGACAAGCAAGCGAGCTGTATGGTTGGTAAACCTAAGTTACGATAACGTTACTGGAGTCAAGTTCAAGTGGATAACGACGGCAGCGAAATAAATAAGATAGTGCATTACTTACAAAACGCAATAAGAGCACAAAGGAGACCGATGATCCACACTTGCCTCATACTTGTTAGATTAAGTATGTAACGCTGATTAGAGCTGTGATTCTTATAAGCGTCTTTCTATGTCATCAGCCCCGCTAAAGAACTCAAACTATAGCCTATGTCTCTTATCTTGTCCCTTTATTAAAACCCAAGAATGAAAGAGGCGGAAAAAAAGCTTTTGACCAATGGCCACAGCCCACGCACAACAAGCAGCCAATCACGGAACGATTTGTGGCTGCGGTCTCCCAATCCAAGCCTTCCATGTCCGACTTTTTACGTCGAAATCGTGGCTAGATTCAATTGGCTGAACGACATTTCATCAATGAATGAAAATGTGACGAGTGAATAGACGTATGATAATGTTTCATATAATTACCACATAATCCATACTAACACCAATATAAAAAACCGACCCGAATATATATAAAAGGGAAACATTGATTGAACGTCATGGCAAGTACACAAAGGCTGACATCCGGGTAATGCAGGGTGCCGGACGTTTACCTTGACGACTACGTTGCTATGGTTTTCCAATTATCGATAGCCAACTGCATTTTGACTGTGCAGTTCAACATATGTTCATGCATAGGTTAACATGTCAAGCATAGGCTTGAAAGCTAATTGTAGCAGGAAACGTTTTTTCTAAACCTTGCTGGGCTTTTTCAACCAAGCCAACTTTTAGTTTTTAATCCACAGCTTTTGTTTCTTTCTGCAGGCTTGTACAGATACGTGTGTGCTGCACAGACGACCTATCAAGACATAACAAATACTTGTAAGTTGTATTTTAGACCGCATGGTCGACATGATACTTTCGTGGGTGTTGTGGGTTTCAGCAATATTTTATTTAGAAAAATTATGGTACGGTAATGTCAATTTGTTTGAGAATACACATGTGAAATATGTCAGAAATTACAATTAGTATTTGGAAAAAAATCAGCGCACAAACTGATGTCAGGGAGGGACATTCAAAGGCAGGATGATAAGCCATTACAAATTCTGGTATTTGTGAAGCACCTTTCGCTGAATATGTGAGTTTTTCGTCAGTAATCAGTGTAATTATTTTACATAATAACAATCGTAATAAAAGTAACAATAACAATATGTGTAAATGTCTAGGCGTTTGAATGACATGCAAATTCAGACTGAATTGAATTCATTTGACCACTGAAGAAGAGATACTTGCTCCCATACAGAAATGTAGCACTCCAGAGAGAGAGAGGGAGGGATGTCTCTGCAGGAGGAGGGCAGTGGTTCTACCCTGCCAGCTACAGCTCCTCTTCAGCCCTTCCTGAGCTCCGTCCCCGAGGACCTCCACCAGGAGAGGGAGTACCTGCGGGCTGAGGTGTTTCCTCACCTGGACTCGCTGTGCCGGGCCAGGGGCACCTGCTTCAAGCCCGTAGAACTGCGCTGGAGCCGGAGAGGAGAGAGGGATGGAGAGGGAGAGAGGGAAGGAGGAGAGGGAGAGAAGGATGGAGTAGAGGGAGAGGGAGAGAGGGATGGTCCCCCTCACCGCCGACACCCCATCTCCTCCCAGCGGTTGAAGATCTCCCTGGATCTCGTCGGCAACGCCCCCTTCTTCCTATGCATGCTGGGACACCGTTACGGGCAGTGCCGGCCCGAGGGGGCCCCGCCCCTTCCTGCCACCCAGGAGACGGGGCGCGACCCGCCCTCCCCCCTGGAGAGGAACCTCTACACAGCCGGGAGGAACGGCTACCCCTGGGTCCTCCAGGGCCGGAACCAGACCTGCAGCTTCACCGAGCTGGAGGTCACCCAGGCCCTCCTCACGCACGGGCCCGGGACCTCATTCTTTTACTTCCGGGACTACTCCTTTGGGAAGGATGAGGAGGAGGAGGAGGAGGAGGAGGAGGAAGGGCAGAGGGAGTTGCTGCTGAGCGTGTGGAGCAGCCAGTCGGAGTACGAGAGGAGGAGGGCCAGGGAGCTGAAGCTGCGGATCGCGGACGGCTGTCTGCCCGTCAGGTTCTTCCGAAGCCTCTCCGAGCTGGGACAGCTGGTCCGGGCAGACTGGGTCCGGATCATCGACCAGCTTTACCCGCTCCACGTACAGGCCAGGAGCTTGGGTGAGTCAGCCCTTTTTGTATAATAAATGCACATTTAATGAGGTGCGACAAGGCAGTAAGAGCGGTCGTCTGGCAGTCGGAGGGTTGCCGGTTCGATCCCGTCCTGGGTGTGTCGAAGTGTCCCTGAGCAGGACACCTAACCCCTAAATGCTCCCGACGAGCTGGTTGGTGCCTCGCATGGCAGTCAAACGTGTATGAATGGGTGAATGAGAAGCATCGATTGTTGATTTCTTTCAGACCCGCAGGGCTTGTTGGAGCACTGGTGCCATGAAAGTGCGGCTGAGCACCTGTGCCGCACGTTTGTCCCGTGGGCTCAAGCCGAGCGGGCGCTGGAGACCCTCGACTCTTTCGCACTTTCTGCCGTCTGCGACCCCGACATGCCGGAGACTCGGTTAAACAGGTGAGGCGCTGAGTAAACGCCAAATGGCTCAAAGCCGCTACGGGAGAGCGGCTTACCATCTTGACTCCCCCCCCCCCCCGTTTCCCCTCCTCTCAGCGAGCAACAGGACCGGGAGAGCCACGCGTCCATCCTCCTCCTCTGTGGTGCAAGGGGTTGTGGGAAGTCCGCCCTGGCTGCTTGGTGGCTCCAGCAATTCCGGAAAAAGAACCCTGGGATACCGATCGTTCCGCAGTTCTCGGGATTCTGTTCCTCCGGCGCTGATGTCAGGTCTCTGCTGAGGAGTACCACCTTTCTACTCCGGCAGGCCCACTACGGTATCACAACACCTGAAATATGAGCGCATATGCTACACACTTTACTGATAACTATGGACAGACATCAGTGTGGGTGTTGTATGTGTATGTTGAGAGACAGCAGTGTGGGTATTATTTGTGTATGTTGATAGACAGCAGTGTGGTTGTTATATGTGTATGTTGTTGATAGACAGCAGTGTGGATGTTGTGTCTGTTGTTGATAGACAGCGGTGTGGGTGTTGTATGTGTATGTTGTTGATAGACAGCAGTGTGGTTGTTATATGTGTATGTTGTTGATAGACAGCAGTGTGGGTGTTGTATGTTGTTGATAGACAGCGGTGTGGGTGTTGTTTGTGTATGTTGTTGATAGACAGCGGTGTGGATGTTGTATGTTGTTGATTGACAGCGGTGTGGGTGTTATATCTGTAGGTGCGCAGGCTCAGTGGAGCGAGCGGGTGGAGGAGAGGGTGGAGCTCGGGCCCCTCCCCCTGGTGGTGCAGGCCTTCTCTGCAGCTGCGGCTCTCGGGCCCTGTGTTCTGCTTCTGGACGGACTGGATCAGCTGACCGACACCCTGGGACTCTCAGCACAGCAGGTAACCCCACCTGCGCAGGTAACACCACCTGCTCTACCTCACACAGCAGGTAACCCCACCTACACAGGTAACCCCACCTGCTCTACCTCACACAGCAGGTAACACCACCTACACAGCTAACCCCATCTGCCCTACCTCACTTTCCTTAGTTTACACTTACTCTCCTGACAAGACAGTAATTTTTTGTTTTATTAACTGTAATACATGCAAAGATATACATTATTTTAGAGCTCTAGTCACTTCAAGCAAGAGATGGAATATTATATTTGCAAGGTAGACAAACACATAACCCATTAAGGAGGAGAAAAAAAGTTGAAGTAGAGTGTCTTGAGAGACAAAAACAAGTTGCACTGAAAATATTTTAAATATTTATTTTATTTTAATAGAATTTCCCTTATGGGAAGAGAAACACTGCATAGCGCTCAGGGAAGCCAAAAATTCAATGTACTCATCTGAGAACACAGGGTCTGGGGAGGCAGGTGAATGGCCAGAAAGTGAATGATGTGCCAAGCCTCGCGATAGCTTCTGATCTTTTTTTTTTTTTGAAAGGTCAAAGAGCTGCAGTGGCTTCCTGAAACGCTGCCCTCCCAATGCAGGCTCATAGTCACCACCACCTCCACAGACCTGTCCTACACGTCTCTCGTCTGTAGACCAGACGTGCGGGCACTGAGCTGCCCCGGCCAATCAGAGCCCGTCGTCAGGCGGACTATCCTGCTCAGCCACCGGGGCCTGCCCAGCGTGAGCGTACCCGAATCTCTGCTGCAGAGCATTGTGGGTAAAAGGCCGGCCCTCCTGCCGGCCCCCCTGGCCATTCTGGGCTCGGAGCTCCGGACCTGCGGCGTCCTGAGAGAGGAAGAGGAGGAGGAAGAGCTGCTCGAGCGGTACCTGGAGACGGAAACGTTGCCGGAGCTCTGGGCACTGGTCATACGCCGGTGGCTGAGAGACTACAGCTGGGTGGCGGAGACGAGGACCGGGAAAAGAAGGACAAAGCTCCCCTACCCGCCTGAACCCGCAACCCCGCGTACGTGACACGCCCGCGACACAGCAAACGTCGACCCCCCCAGCAAACAGCGTCAGAGATACAATTATTATTTGTGAATTATTCAGGAATTAAATGAATGCTAGTCTTTGTGGGCTTACGTGCCGTCGCATACGCTAACGCAAACATCAGCGCTCACTTATTTCCATTTATTACAACGTGCAATAACCTGGGCCATGTAAATGTATATGCACAGCTCTGTGTTGTTAGTTCTACGTTGTTCCTGCTGTATGTTCTGTTAGTGCTAGTTGTGTTAAGTGTTATGCTAGCTCTATGTTGTTGTCTTCCGGGGCCGAATGCACCAACCTCACTGAGGCAAATTCCTTGTCTGTGCAAATGTACTGGGAGGATAACCCTGATTCAATCTGAGGTAACGTCATTTGAATATGTCCGTAACCTCGCCCCGCTCCAGAATTCAGAGGCTGGGTGTGGGACACCCTGTGTCTGCTGCACGTGTCCCGTTCAGGCCTAGGGAAGGAGGATCTCCTGCACTGTTTGAGGGTTCTGGGGTACCGGAGGGCCCAGCGGATCCTGCCTCAGCACTGGGCCCTCTTCCGTACAGCCGCGGGGCCCTGGATCCGGGAGAGCCCCGGCGGTCAGCTGACCCTCACCCACCAATCGCTGGGCCAGGCTGTGGAGCTCCTCCTCCTGAGTGAGTGGCGGACAGGGCTGAACGTGCCACTCCACAGTGAAAAGGGGGCAGTCAGAGAACGAGGGCCGTGCCCAAATATTTTCAAGGGAAGACGTCTAAATTCTCACACGTAAACGAAGTTGTGTCTGGACATACTGTTATCTTTTGTATTTCTGGTTATTAACATAGTGTGCCGTGTGGTGCAAGAAACCTTAAAATCTTGAGGGTAAAGGCATCCAACATTGAAGTAATTGTGTGAGACTATTTTACGACACTACTGATATTTATTTCGATGAACTTCCTCTGTGGAGCTGTCAAAGGAGCTCTCAAACCTAAGGGAAATGTATGAGGGAGGATATGTCTTGAGATTTGGGGTATAAAGATGAAATCGTCGCTGTGAAATGTCTGATTATTAATAGCTCCATGACTGTACAATTTGTTGCCTTCTGCAGAAGCAATGAATTATTTAAGTGCGCCTGTCAGAAGTGAAATAGGGGAAGTTAAAATTGGAGTACATGTGAACAGAATAGAGAGTCCCTTTTCTTAGGCGTGACTAATACCTGGTTTATCACCATTAGTCATTAGTCACTCAGAAGAGTGCGGTGAGCTTTCGGAGGTAAGCGTGGTGAAGCGTTTGATCACACAGCGGCTGGCTGATGTTTTGGGGCGCTGGGTTTTCCAGAGAACGGGGGTCGGAGCAGGAGGGCGTACCGCAGGGTCCTGGTGGAAGGGCTTCAGAGAGGGGACCGTCCCAGCTGGAGCCAGGCCAAGGTGCTGGAGGAGGTGGCCTGGGGCCTGGAGCAGGGCAAAGCCTGGGAGGAACTGCACGCCCTCCTGACTGATCCAGAGTCAGTGTTCAACTCACTCACAGTGATTCAGAGTCAGTGTTCAACTCACTCACAGTGATTCAGAGTCAGTGTTTAACTCACTCACTCTGATCCAGAGTCAGTGTTCAACTCGCTCACAGTGATTCAGAGTCAGTGTTCAACTCACTCAGTGATTCAGAGTCAGTGTTCAACTCACTCACAGTGATTCAGAATCAGTGTTCAACTCACTCACAGTGATTCAGAGTCAGTGTTCAACTCACTCACAGTGATTCAGAGTCAGTGTTTAACTCACTCACACTGATTCAGAGTCAGTGTTTAACTCACTCCTACTGATCCAGAGTCAGTGTTTTACTCCCACTGATTCAGAGTCAGTGATTAACTCACTTCCTAGCTTCATAGATGCACGTTCAAACAAAGATATTTGTAAACATGTAGAGATAACGTATACCGTTTCCTGCTCCAGCACCGTAGAGCTCCTGTCCAGGAGTCCAGTCCACTTTCAGCTGAAGACGGATGTGGTCAGGTACTGGACCCGGCTGGGCCGGGCGGGCTATGATGCCCTCACCTCACTCCAGGGACTGCTGGCGCCGGGACAACCGGGTCCTATGAAGGACCGCACGGTCACAGGTAGCGTGAACACTGCAGCTCACCTGTGACACCGCCCCTGCGGTAAAGGACCGCGGTGGGGGACAAAATTCAGACTGACGTCTGTGTCCGTTTTGCTCGTAGGGGTCGCTGGGTCCAGCAGGAAAGACGCGGCCTCCCACAGGACTTTTGTTACCGAGGTGCAGAGAGATGGTGGAGGTAAACTCAGTTCTGCGACACTTATCATTTTCCCATTAACCTAGGTTTTTTAGGTTCATGGTCATATGACTGATTTCACATTTTAGTATGCATTTTGTTTTTACATATAGGCTGCGTTTGAAACTGCATACTGGCATACTACTCTTGCTAAATTTCAGGCCGATTTTCACTGAAATGTAGTAGGAGTGGTGTGCTAAGTACGCGGTTTTCGAACACAGCCAAAGTGTTACAGTGTAGAACAGTGGTAGCTGACCCTGTTCCTGGAGATCTACCGTCCTGTAGGTTTTCACCTCCAACTCAAACAAAGCCACACCTCATTCAACAGCTACAGATCTCTTTGAGCTTCAGGTGTGCCAAATTAGGGTTGAAGTGAAAACCTTTTGGACGGCAGATCTCCAGGAACAGGGTTGGGCAGCCCTGCTCTAGCTGTTGAGTGAGGTGTGCTTTGTTAGGGTTGCAGTGAAAACCTACAGGATGGCAGATCTCCAGGAACAGGCTTGGGCAGCCCTGCTCTAGCTGTTCAATGAGGTGTCCTTTTTTAGGGTTGGAATGTAAACCTACAGGATGGTAGATCTCCAGGAACAGGGTTGGTGACCACTGGTGGAGAACATGCCAGAGCACTTAGTTATACGCATTGTGCTTCATGTGCTTCATCTGGTTCAGGAGGACTGTGGCGCAAGCATTCTGTTTTATTCACTTCTGCAGCATTCAGTGTTCTCCAGGAGCCAGAGGTCAAAGGTCGAATCATGGCCTTCTCCGCCGAGGTCCTGTTTGGTCTGGGGAAGGTTCCGGAAGCAGAGCAGACACTACTGCAGATGGAGGCTCTTCTCCAACAGGTCAAAGAAGCAAAAATGTGACATTATGTTCAGAAGCAAACCACCATTGCTCCACTATAATTACAACAGCACAGACAATTATTTTTGCAGAATTCGTTTTTTTGCAGATCAGTCAGAGAAACTGTCTGTTGACCAATTTATTGTAAGTTTGTCCTTCATTTTCTGCCGATTGACTACTTCCATTTTGTTTTCAGTCCTTACACAGTCAGGCCATCCTTGTAAGACAGAATTTCGATCTCAGTGGATTTTCAATCCTGCTAAAATAAAAAAATATTTTTAAATTAAGATATGACTTTTTATATTATTAAAAAGAAGAGGAAAACTGTAAAAAAAAAAAAAAAAAAAAAAAAAAAAAAAAAATATTTGAATAGACAAGCAATAAACAGTTTGCCCTAATTAAGGCTCACCGGAGCCTGTGCTCAGGGTAAAACTATCTTTCCCTGCAGGCCGTGGGGCCAGAGGGGGGCGCTGCAGTCGCCCTGCTGCACGTCCAGCACGGCCTCGCGGAGCTGAGCACGCACAGTCACCAGCCCCACAGAGCGGAGACGCACTGCAGGAGCGCGCTGGAGTCCGCCCAGCTCCTCATCACCGCGCACGCGGAGGAGACAGAGCATGCGCAGCAGCTCAGAGGTAATGTGAACGAACTTATGTCGAGTTGATTACGTGGGACCAGAGGGGATTTAAGTGTCTGGTCATTTTGTGTGGATTCAGTGTCGGTTGTCAATTTCCCCAGTGGTGAATGTCTATAACTACAGTACTTGCTCAATCATGGCCCCATGTGATGACGAAGGTATGAGATGATTTTGCCATTTAAACGATCTTGAAACGCAGCTAGCCTTTAGGTACAACTGCACAACACAACAACCTTCTGGGAATGATTTGGAAAATGCAACATCCATTACTACGCTAGCTAGCTAGGCTACCAGTTGCACTGGTATTTTCAAGAGCACCGAGTTAGGCTTCAAGTAACGTTAATGTTTTCACGACAATAACTAAGTTAATGTTAGCAAATGGCTATCTATTTACACACAGATAGTAGGTAGTTCTCGTCATAATTTAACAAAATATAACAAATGTTCAGACATTAGCTTGTTCTAAAGAGCAAGAAGACCAGAGATAACAGTCACAGAAAGGCCTGCTACAAGTTACTGGGCTTACCTGTCGCGAAGAAAGGTAGCTAACCAGTTTTCAGCCCTTTTAAACTCCCTAAGCTTTCTCTGCTGCGCAAAAACCACATCGATGTTCATTCTTGTCTTTCCACGAGCTTTATCATGACACTTTCGCAATGAATATCGGGGTTTTTTCCGTCCATTGCTCTCCGGTGCAGCTCGGAGCACTGCTAAGTTCACTTGAACTGAACTTGAACAATTGTTGCCCTGTAGTGGTGAAATTCTACAACTGCATTTTCTGCTCAAATACCGAAGAAGCGAGCCGCGGTGGCGCAACAGGCTAAGACGCAGCAGACTTGCGGTTGCAGTTTGCTGCAGTTGCACACCGGATTCTCGGTCCTGCCAAAAGCCAAGTTTGGGGCTCGCGTGGGGCAGCAATAATTGGCTCGCTGCTCCAGAGGGAGGGACTTGGCAGGGTTATTAGATCGCCGCACAATAAGCACCTCGGGCGCCTCGGAATCACGGCAACGGGCAGGAGACGGCTTGAAGAAGGCGTGTCGCTCTCATTCGGGCCGCCGAGGGACGGGGTACGGGCGGTACATCTAATACGACTACCTCCAATTGAATCAGACGAGGTACAATTGGCTACCAAATTGGGAGAAAAAGGGAAAAATCTGAAAAAAAAACAATTAAAAAATTTAAAAAAAATACCGAAGAAGCTACCCCATCTAATGCTGCCCCCTAGTGGTGAACTTCTATGATTGCATTACATGCTGAAATAT
The DNA here is from genome assembly GCF_963514075.1 of Conger conger. NCBI lineage: Eukaryota > Metazoa > Chordata > Actinopteri > Anguilliformes > Congridae > Conger > Conger conger. The sequence goes on along the minus strand of NC_083778.1, from coordinate 7,985,589 downwards.
AGCTCAGTTCTCAGGAAAAAAACTGTTACTAGTCAATTTCCGCCCTCTAGTGGTATATAATTTTATATAATTTAAAATAAAGTGAATTGCAGTAGTGACCCAATCATGGCTCTGCCCCCAGACAAAAAGCACAAGAAAAATAGATAATTATGTAAAGATTATCTAAACAAGCGGTTCCCGTCTGTTGCTGCTGAAATACGACTGAATTCTATGGCAAAAGCAGAACTGGTAAAAAAAATAATAAACTTAATAAGCAAAAAACACAACAAAAAAACACAAGAGAAGTTGCAATGAATATCTAGTGGTGCTGCTCTAGTGGCAAATTTCTATAACTACATTTTCTGGTCAAATATGACTAATTTCTTCCGAAGAATGCACAAGAAACTTTTACATTACATTACGTGGCATTTAGCAGACGCTCTTATCCAGAGCGACGTACAACAAAGTGCAAATCAATCACAAGAACAAGTGCAAAAGTAGACCTGAGAGGACAGTACAGTTCCGAGTCCTAGTGTAAACATACAGAAATTCAGAACCCTTGAAGAGTACAATCAACATTCAAACTAGCATACCACTGTTGGCAGCTAGAATACAACAACAGCCAATAAAAACAACAATACCTATACAAGTAACGATATCTATACATAAGTGCCATTACGGTCTAAGGCTAATCACAGTGATTGTGAGTTGGGGGGGGAAAGGTGTAGCCTGAAGAGATGGGTCTTCAGTCTGCGCTTGAAGGAGGTCAGAGACTCTGCCGTTCTGACATTCACCGGGAGGTCATTCCACCACCGTCGGACCAGGACAGACAGCAGTCGTGAGCGTGAAGTGCAGGTGTGGCGAGGGGGAGGCGCGAGACGGCACGAAGTGGCAGAATGGAGGGGTCTTGTTGGTGTATAGGTCTTGATAAGGGATTGAATATACACAGGGGCTGATCCTTTAACTGCCTGGTATGCGAGCACCAAAGTTTTAAATTTGATGCGAGCCATAACAGGCAGCCAGTGGAGGTTGCTGAGCAGGGGGGTGACATGTGAATGTCTGGGAACATTGAATACCAGACAGGCTGCAGCATTCTGGATGACTTGTAGAAATTAACTGAATAAGCACTGCCGCTCAACAGCTGCCCTCTAGTGGGGAACATTTTAGGACGGATGGTTCAAGTAATTCATTTTATTAATTTAAATGTATTTCTTTGGGTATGACCGATGCTGTGTGGGCTTGTCCTGTATTCCTATAGGTCAGTTGCTCTGCAAGCTGTGCCAGCTGCTGATAATGATTGGCTGTCCTGATGAGGTCCCTGGGATTCTGGAGGAGATCGGAGCTGTCAATCATGCCAGTGCCCACCCCTGCGCGGAGGCCACAGTGCGATTTCTACAGGGACTCAGCGAGTCAGTGAGAGCTCCCCACAGCCCAAGCACGAATCATACTGTAGATACTCATTGTTTGCCATAGTTTTACAATGTTTTTTTGCTTTGTTCTGCGCCTTTACATAATAATTAACCGAGTATTCAATTTGAAGTTTCTTGAACTACATTATGGCTTTACTAAAATGTTAGAAATATGATTTGTATTTATTCAAAAGCCGAAAAGCATTAGTTTTTAACAGTGTGACTTCGAACTGTAATACCCACAGTTCACCAAGAGGGGGAGACATACGATGCGAGACAGTAGTTTGAATTGGCGTCTGAAACTTAGCTGGGATTCAGAGGTCAACTGTGCACATTCTAAAAATATTTCACTCAACTGGACTGCACTACAGGAAATTACATTTACAAAGAATGAGCGAGGAGACGGGGGAGGGACTGATGGGACTGATCTGAGATCAGTGTTAGTAAGAATGAGCAGGGAGAGAGGGAAGGGCTTAGGTTGAAGGACTGATCTGGGATCAGTGTTAGTAAGAATCAGCAAGGAGAGGTGGAAACTCTTCGGGTGAATGACTGATCTGAGATCAGTGTTAGTAAGAATGAGCAGGGAGAGAGGCACACACTTAGGGTTAAGGACTGATCTGAGATCAGTGTTAGTAAGAATGAGCAGGGAGAGAGGCAAACACTTAGGGTTAAGGTCAGTTCTGCAGGCGGCAGGGAGTGAAGGAGTAGGACACAGTCATAAAGACACGCCCTTCTGATGTTCAAGGCTGCATCAGGGGAGCGAGGCCGCTGCTGAACGCTTCTTTCGGGTCGCCCTTGCCACCAGGGGGCGCTGGTACGGCCCCGAACATCCGCTGGTGGCAGAGGTGGAGGAGCACCTGGCCGACGTTCTGGTGGGGCACTGCAGGGAGACCGAGTAAGGATCTTCCTCCTCATCCTCATCCTCTTCCTTCCCGTCTTCATTCCTACAACCGTTGTAGTCCTTTGAGTTGAAGTCAAGTTGAAATCAAAATTCACTTTTCCCTCTACTTAGTAAATTCTTCAAAACCATACGAACGCGTCTCAGCATCTTCGTGTGCCATCGTGTTGATCAAATGTCTGTCAATTTTCTGTCCCCGTCCAATCAATATCCCTTCACACAACGAAGCGCATTCTTCCCCCCAGAGCCATAGGTTACGGCCCTCCGTCCCCCTGGTCAAATCCACTCCCCGCCCTCCAAAAAAGATCTGTTTCACTCGTCTATATGTCACATCGTGGAAGCTAGTACTGCTCTAACTTCTGTTTCAGCTCGTCTTAAACATTATTGCATCGCCTCAACTGAATTATCGCCTCTAGTGGTGAAATTCTATAACTGCGTGTTCTGCTCAAATACCGAATAAGCGGTCGCCTGTCTACTGCTGCCCTCTGGTGGTGAAATTCTACAACTGCATTATATGCCAAAATATGTCTTAGTTGTCAGGCAAAAAGTGCTACTAGTCAATTGCTGCCCTTTAGTGTTATGTAATTCAAAATAAAGTTATATAATTGCAGTAGTGACCCAATCACGGCACTGCCCCCAGACAAAAAGCACACTTGTGTAGCATCACCTCTGTAGTATTTCAAGGTTAATGGTTTAAGGGCGAGGGTCACAGGCGGCCCATTGTCAGACACCATCTCACAGCGCACAGTGTCGGAGCAGCGAGCAGCAAGGCTGTGATCTTCCCTCAGGGTCAGCCTGGGCGAAGCAGCGCAACTCTACCGGCACGTGCTCCAGGTCAAAGGGCAAGAGGCGGGGCCCCGCCCGCCGACATCGCCACTGGCGCGGCCGATCGGATGCAGCCTGGCCGTCACCCTGGTCAAACTAGGTGGGAGCGGTTTTTTTTTTTTCCAAGAGTGCAAACGTTCTGATGTCGGCCTGTATTTGTGTGGGAGGAACGGAATTTGCCTCGACGCTGTTTCAACAGTCCCGTTGCCAAATCGGCCTGTTCTGAAAGGTTTGTTTTGCGTTTGTTGATGAATTATTCTGGGCAGTGAGAGAGTAGGAGTTCCCTCTTTCCTCCGGTGGATATCTGGGTGCCCCTTTGCCCCTCCTCTAATGTGCATTTCCTTCCTCTCCGACAGGGAAACTGCTCATGGGAGACAGCAGCCGTGCTGAAAGGGGAGAGGCGGTCGCTCTCCTGGAGAGGGCGTTGGACCTGAGAGTCCGCCTGTTGAGCCCTGACCACCAGCTCACCCGGGAGGTCGCAGAGTGAGGCCCTGTCAGCCCCGCCGAACGGCGGCCATTTTAGATTACACTCACAAGCGGGACGTCGGTTCCTTTTTCCGAGCTGACTGACGCAGAATTGACCCCTGACCCCCGACCCCCGGGGGGAAACCAGGCTGAAGGGCTCCTCTTTTGTGCCCGCAGGGTTCTGAGGTCAGAGGTCAGCGGGTCGGGAAGGCCCAGCACCAGGCTGGGCTCCAGGTCCGCGTTCAGCGCCGAGAGGACGCAGACCGGCAAGAGCAGCAGGTCCAGGTCGCCGGGCAACAAGGACGACCAGTCCCGTGCGCTCACTGACACTCCCTATCCCATCCGGAGCCAGAACCGGAGCTGGAACCAGAGCCGGGCGTCCCAGAGACCCGGGACCGCCTGCCAGACCTCCGTGTTTGGACCTGGGAGCAGCATCAGCGATCTGGACCCGGCACCCCGAGTGCATTCCCCCAGCAGAGTCCTGCACAAGTCCGCCTGGTTCCACCTGCCAGGCCGGTACCCCATCAAACACCCAGAGAGACAGTTACACCCCCCCAAGACAACCACACACCCAGAGAGACAGCTACAGCCCCCCAAGACAACCACACACCCAGAGAGACGGCTACACCGCCCAAAAACAACCACACAACCAGACAGACAGCTACACCCCCCCAAGACAACCACACGCCCAGAGAGACAGCTACACCCCCCCAAGACAACCGCACACCCAGAGACACACACACACACCCCTAGCGCGACTACACACACGCACAGAAAAACACACCCCAACGCAACCACACACCCGGAGAAACAGAAACGCCCCAACACAACCACACACCCAGAGAGAAAAACACCCCCCGATACAGACAGTGGGGCACAGCACGCCACAGACAGACGGACGGATGGAGACAGACAAACAGGTGCTTGTAAGGTGCATTATAAGTTGCTCTGGATAAAAGCGTATGCTAAGTGATTGTAATGAAGCCCCAAAACACCTGAATAGACACCCATCCCTTTACCCAGCGTCTCCTCTTCTGACTGGGGTGAGCTGTGAACTCTCTTACATTATAGTGATTAATAGGAGAGCGGTTATCAACCAGACCTGGCTTCAAATCATATTCGGCTTTCATTACAAAACTTTTCTGCATTTGACTAACCTTGCCTGGTGTACTGGAGCAAAATATATTATCCCAAAAGTGTAAACCCCTGCCCATCTGCTCCTCCTTGCTGGCTCCGTTGCACCAGGCAAGATTAAGAGAGCACAGAAAAGTGTCTGAATCCAAAACAAATACGGTTTGAACCCGGGCGTGTTATCAACACAGTGCTACAAACACAGAACGGAACGTTCTGTTGTGGAGTCAAACGCACCCTCCATCGAATCGTTTAGGATGAATCAGGCCACAGCTCTGCCCCAGTTCATCATGATGGCTGCCAAGGTCATTACATTACATTACATTACGGCATTTGGCAGACGCTCCGCACAGCCGTTGGGCCCTTGAGCAAGGCCCTTAACCCTGCATTGCTCCAGGGGAGGATTGTCTCCTGCTTAGTCTCATCAACTGTAGGTCGCTCTGTATAAGAGCGTCTGCCAAATGCCAGTAATGTAATTTCATGTAAATCCCATAATATGCACGAGTCCAACAGTGGCTCACTGTTCTATGTCATTGAAGCCCTCTACTCTTCTTTGGATCTGTCGTCTCCTGTACGTCTCTTGTACATCTCCGGTGTATAGCAAAAAACAAAAGATATCAACCATGCTGTTCTAATACTTTTGAATGTAGCTGTTCCTTTTGTAAGATCATGGTTTTATATGACTAAGCTGATAAACTTGGTATGATGGAAATGATGAGCAAAAAAAACTTGTTGTTAGTACCAGGACATGCTATGTATGCTTTTGTGTTGTTACAGTGTAGCCAGTGCTGTTGTAGTATAAGAGTGCAGAAGAGTTATTTTCCATAAATCGTAAATCGTAGGTCATGCACTGAGACTGAGGGGGAAATCATTGCGAACCCTGACGTGGAGAAACCCAGACGTGATAATAAAGCTCTTTACAGACAAGACGGAATGTCTGATTTTCACTTTTTGACAACTATCGATCCTTTATGACTTTGAACCGATTTCTTGAATCACGCCGTTAACACTGTATCATCCCATCCCAGTTCGAAAAGTGTGTTTCCACATTACACTGCTTATTTACGGGCGTTCGTAAGAAACACCTGGCTGTTGATTTACACACAAACGGATCAAAACACAAAAAAAGATTCAGAATTAATGACGTTTATCTAGAGTTAATAAAGAGGATGAAACGATCAGTGACAAGTAAAATATCGTCTTCACAGGCTATAAGTGTTTTCAAAAATACACTATATATTCATTCATACGAATAATAACTCGTGCTTTTCTTGAAGCGTCCAGTATTTTCAGTTGGCTCTCTTCGAATGGAAATGTGGCTCTTGTCCAGCAACTGAAGTCAAAAGACAGTCGAACGAGTCACCTTCTCCGATTACCCATTGTGACATCTCATTGGCTATGCAATGCCTTTTAGCGAACCAGAATCCAGTGTGCTTTGTTAGTGAAGAGAAAAGAAACGTGCATTGTGCCATTTTTTTGAGGAAGTGACGTTTCAAGCGCTCAGCCAGTCGAATTCTATTTACAAGGGGGAGAAAGCGTCGGGTTGCGTTACATGCTCTGTGCAAGGGGAACAACCCGAAACGCATGGGGTACGCAGGACCCTGAACGGAAGAGTCATGTCGCCCTTGTCCAATTCTTTTTCTCGGCTGCTTAGAAATACGGACAGTTTGCATCGACTGCCGGTTTCTTTAAACGCGTTGCACACACAAAGCGGAGCAAGAAGTCAATGCGACCGACCGCTTCGCTCATGGAGAACCAGATCTTGGCTGCAGCGGTTCGGTGCGTTCGGAGTTTCAAGGAGAGCCGAGCGGGACTTGGTTGCCTTGACACAGCGTTGCCGCCCCCAATGTACGACGGCAACGTTTTGCACCTCTTCTGACAGCGGCCAAGACATGACCAACTGGCTGTGGTCCGTTTACAATGAAACCAAAAAACAGACCGAAGGTACGGAAATACTGATATCATTATTTGTGGAATAGAAACGCAGTGTTAAAATAGATTGGGGTATTTAGAAGACGAGTAACTTGTTTATTTTCTTGTTGAACGGCTGTCAGAAATCAGAACACGGAACAGACGGCTTATCCGCATGCAGTGCCCTCCAATGTTTGTTCTGTCAACAGTGGGATTATCATTGCAAAAATGAATGACATGACATGCTTTCTTGTTTGTTGGATGATCACTTCCAGATATGCAGCGAAAGAACCAGACACATGTACAGCGAGATTACATTACATCGTGACGCCACGACTCAAAATCGAAAAGCAAGGCGATTGTCAGAATTATTTTCCTCCGACTTTTGCATATATGACGATTTTAGACCAGCGAAGACTATATGGGTATTCCATTCCAGTAAAAACACTGTAGATAGAATTTGAGAAGTAAACTGACAAGACTTTAAGAAAGAAAGATTTTAAGATGGTAATAAATTATAATGACATGGTAATTATCGACACAAATCAGTGTAGTGGGCTTAGTCTGTTTCGCATTGCCTGTTTCTCCAATTCCTCTGCAGGGATGTTCTCGTGGTAGCACGCCTCCTCCTTGGAGTCAGATTTTTCCCAGAGAACAGTAGTAACCCAGTTTCTTTCCCCTTTTTTTCTGCAGAACCCTAAAAACATACTCTCTCAGAATCCCTCTCTGCCGTCTACTCTCCCCCCCCCCCCCTCTCTCTCTCTCTCTCTCTCTCACACACACACACACACATACACACACACACACACGCATACAGATAATAGTTCAAGCAACTGTATGACAGTTCTGCTAACCACTGCCACACACTGACCTCTGAGAGGCATTCAAGATAAATCTGGATTACATAAATAATGTCTTTATGAATATTTGCATTTCCAGTTAAAGAATGTCCAGAGAGCCTTTAAGTTCTTATTCTACTGGTTGTTTGCTCCATTCAACGAATAAATAATCTCGCAAGATTGCTGGGGAATTTGGGCATTTCTGCTGAGGGGAAAGGTTCAGACAAATAGCGTCTGACAAACAACGAAGCAAACTAAACAGTACGAGTGACCATCTCCGCATGTTTGTTGCATTCGGCAGATTTGATACCGATATTATCGAGCAGCTTCGTGAATCCGGACACCATCTTCGCCAACAACGAGATGACTCTGGAGGACATCGAGGTCTACGGTTTTGATTACGACTACACCCTGGCTTTCTACTCCCGCCATCTGCACACCCTGATCTTCAGCATCGCGCGAGACATCCTCATTCAGCAGCACAGGGTCGGTTCCCCTCACACTCCCCCCCAACTCATTCTTACTGGTCGGCTATTTAGTTTTTGTCAATGCGTCACTTTTTCCCACTGTGAAAGTGCCAAATGTCAATGTTTTTTTTTCTTGTTCTTGTTGAGCGGTTTGGGGTGTTTCAGCTGCCCGGCTGCCAGTTCTCAAAAGCGATCTAATTGTAGGCTTGGGGAACCGGACATGCCTGAAGTTTTGAGCTAAATGGGCCAAGGCAGAATCTCTGCAATGACTCAGGGGCCGTACTGTTGAAATTAGCGGATGTAAATGAGCAGTGTATGATTTTACTACATTATATTTCAGTGCTTAACCTTCACGGCTTTGCGTAACCAGTTATGTGAACATACAGACCAGAGCATTTCAGCTGGGATTGATCACAAAAATAAAAAGGTCACGTATAAAATCAAACCGCACGTCTCAAAATAAGCTTGTCCTCAACCCCGGCCACTCAACTCGTTCTCGTTTTTTATATTTCAAATTCATTTTTACCGTTTTGTATCTTTACATCTCCGTTTTTTGGTAGCTGTCACCGGCAAGGAAAAACCTATTCCAGGTTTGACTGGTTTTTGACTGAGCCCATTCTGTTTATTGTTTCGCTTCGGTGGAGGATTCTAGCATTCGCTTCTTCACCTCCGCCATTGCAGTAGCTGGATGTATAGTTATCATGTAGACGCTCCCGATATCTAAACCCACCCCACCGGCTCTGTAGCCCCACACACCCCTCCACCCTCAGAAAAACAGCGCCACGCCCAGAAACATCCCAAACACATTTTATAATAACGAATACAGGTGAAGGAGCACAAATCTTGCACTTTTGGCGCGCGCAGAGACAGCGATAGCACAGATATACCTCGGTTATGCACGGTTATATTATAATATTTCCAAGGTAAAAATGCTGCATGTAAATATAACTTTAATGCTACAGATTGATCAGTCAGTCCAACAGAAAGCATGATAGAACTAAGGGTTTTGATCTTTCATCCCAGTGATTGTGTCCTGGAGGACGAGAGCCTCTTCTCTTGAATCGTCCTCTCTTTCAGCCGGTTTTCCCTCTCCCCATAGTACCCAGACGGCCTTCGGGAGTATGACTACATCCCAGACTTCGTCATTCGGGGCCTGCACTACGACGTCCAGAAGGTGAGTGCAGCTAAAAGGCAAGGGGAACTGCCCACAGCAGGGTGAGTGACGTACAGTTAATTCGACTAAGCAGGAGACAGTCCTCCCCTGGAGCAATGCAGGGGTTAGGGGCTCGCTCAAGGGCCCGACAGCTGTGCGGATCTTAACGTGGCTACACCTGGGATCGAACCGGCCTTGCGCGTCCCAGTTATGTACCGTAACCGCTACGCTACAGGCCGCCCTTGTCATGAAATAAACCAAGCCACCGCGAGCCTATTTGTCAAAAGTCAAAAATTGAATCTCTAATTTTAAATGGCCGCTGACATTTTCTGTAGGTTTTGAGGGATGCGTACCGTGAATAAGCTAGTTCAAGCGACATATTGTTGATGTGGAGTTTCTCACCCCCTACTCGACCCAGCTCCTGGTCCAAGCGATGGTTCTGTCCCGCCTGGACTACTGCAATTCCCTCTTGGCTGGCCTCCCAGCGTCCGCCATCAGACCCCTCCAACTCATCCAGAATGCAGCAGCTCGTCTGGTCTTCAACCTTCCCAAATACTCGCACGTCACCCCCCTGCTTACTTCCCTGCACTGGCTGCCTGTCATGGCTCGCATCAAATTCAAAACATTGGTGCTAGCCTTCCAAGCAGTTAAAGGGTCTTCCCCAGCTTATCTGCAAAAAATCATCAGACCCTACACCCCTGCCAGACCTCTTCGTTCAGCCTCCACAGGCCGTTTGGCACCTCCCCCTCTCAGAACCTCCACCTCACGCTCACGACTACTGTCTGTTCTGGCTCCACGGTGGTGGAACGAACTCCCCGTTGAGGTCAGAACTATAGAATCTCTCCCCACCTTCAAGCGCAAGCTGAAGACACACCTCTTCAAGCAGCACCTCTCCCCATCCCTCCCTACTTCCCTGTGAACCTTAATTGTTGTCTCTGTGACTTGCTTTGTGTATCGGTATTTTTAGTTGGCTAGGTAAGCAGTGTTTGGATAGTTAACTTTGGTCACTTTTGCTCTGTTTGTTTGTTTGTCCTTATCTTTGTTGTACAGGTAGCAGTTGAAATTGTACTTCCCTCTAGGGTCTTTCAGCGAACTTATCCCTGGTTATGGGTATGCACTTTGTTGTACGTCGCTCTGGATAAGAGCGTCTGCCAAATGCCAATAATGTAATGTAATGTAATTAAGCCAGGTAACGGGGTGGGTACAGGTGAGCAGGCAGACCTGCAGGCAGCATCCCGGGCAAGTAATTCCATGAAAGGTGTCAAAGTATCATAGGTACTCGAACATAGGTGCAAAAAAGCAATTAGAAATGTGTAAAGAAAGCGAGGAAGGCTTCTAAGCTATATTCAAAGGGGAGGTGAAGCACTGAACGACTGGAGACTACCGGAATCTTCCAATCTCTACTGAGCTAGGAAAGAGCAGACGCTAACAGCCCAAACAGCTGCTATCTCTTAAACCAATCTCTTCAGACGACATGCAAACAGAGATTGCGCGAATGGAGGACTGCCTCAGGTAACAGGAAGGCATACCAGGTAAAAAACGCTGAAGATAAAGAATCGGAGGGCGGTCAATGTGATGCAAAGCAAGAAGAAGGATTCGACAGAACAAGTGTGATCCGGAGCTGTGACGTCGATGGCGTAAGCCCATGTGATCCAGTCCTGTTGCAGGGCATGAATCTCACAGTGCCTACTCCCATAAATTCTTCACAGCTGTGGGGTGTTCGGATGATAGATGGGCCAACGCCTCCGTGAAAACAGAGCTCGTGCGCGGTCGAGCCAACAATGGTATGCTCGGGACCGGGCGTCTGTGTTTCTCTCGTGTTCATTAATCACTCCCCGAATGGGTCACCCCCCAAAAATCGTTCGTCTCGCTGCTGAACATTTTCAGACCTGTTTGGCAATGTCGGTGAAATAGTCTCTTCCACTATTACATTACACGACATGACATTAATGGCACTTGGCAGACGCTCTTATCCAGAGTGACGTACAGTTGATCGTACTAAGCAGGAGACAGTCCTCCCCTGGAGCAATGCAGGGTTAAGGGCCAAGCTCTTATTGTGGCTACACCGGGGATCTAACCGCCGACATTGCGGCTCCCTGTCGTTCACCTTAACCGCTACGCTACAGGCTGTGTTCGTTTGCATTCCTGTGATGTGTTTGTCCTATGTCTTCCTCAGGCCTTGCTGATGAAGATCGATGCCTTTCACTACATTCAGTTGGGGACGGTGTACAGGTATGTGAAGGACGGCCAGGTGTGCGAGCGATATCTACACGCGCTGACAAAAAGGTGAACGGGATTCTGGGAATATGGTTGGGCCAAAAGAAAGGTGGGGGAAGCAGTGGAATGAGGCATTATAGCACATACAGTATTGTGCAAAAGTCTTAGGCACCTGTATTACATTCTGTACAGATAAGATTCTTTCAAAAAGAATTCAATGAAAGGTACTAAATAAACGTACTATACATTTTACATTACATTTGAGTAATTTGGCAGAATAGTTAAAAACTGAATCAAATCAATATTTTTTGTGACCACCCTTCGGCGTTACAACTGCATCACTTCTCTGAGATCAATGAGAGTTCAATAAGACAATCAGCAGGGAGGTTGTTCCAAGCATGTTGGAGAACTTGCCACAGTTCTTCTGCAGACTTTGGTTGGCTCCTTGCTTCTGATCTCAGACAGCCTTGATCAAGTTTTTATGTGAAAAGTAGTCAATTGCTTACTTTAATGTTACATTTTTAAAAATTAAATACAAAAAATGTAAAATGAAATATTTTGGAAAAGGAATATTTGGAAATCTCAAATGTGTTCTTTTATAGTAACACACACAAAAAAAGAAACATATATATATAATAAAGTCTAGGGTGCCTCAGACTTCTGCACAGTACTGCATGACCGATGTACAGCGATGCGAGCGATTTGTGTGTCGGTGTAGGAGAGGTATGCGGGCGATCACTCGACACATCCAGAAAAATCATATGCTTAGTGAGGGAGAGTATGAAGATCTATGAAGGCAGGTGGAGTGCTTCTGAACCTAGCGTGCTCCCAGCTTAACGCAACTCTAACGCGAAGCTAAAGTTTGGAATGCCAGAGCCTCTGCTTTGACGACTCACTAGCATGGAATGCGGCGTGTTTACGGACCAGGTGTAAATCTTATCAGCCCGTCTGCTTTCATGGCCTCGGGAGACGAGTGTGGTATTGGACGGAAGCTAAAGGAAACAAGTCGGACATTTTGTGTGACCGTGCAAATCCGGTCACGCAAATACTGCCTCTTCGGTATGGAAACTGGTACAGTTATTCAAATGCTGCAGCTCGCCGGTGAAGGAAGAGGACGATGTGACAGCTCCACTGCGTTTGCAGCTAGAATGCTAGGTGGTGATAAATCGCTGTGCTCCAGGGAACAGCAGTAATTTGTCGAACAGAAGGCTGCAGTTGGAGGGTGTTTAATGACGTTTTCACACGCGAAATACTTTCCACTAGCTCCCGATGACCAGTCTGCTGGTCCGGTTAGTTACTGATAGTGTGTGATGAGCTAACACCTGTTTGCAGAGCATCCCAGAACACGTTCAGTTTGTGCCTGTATAAAACAAGTTCTTCACACGAATTTGACCTGCGTCTGACGCCATAAAGCAGGGCTAATTTAAACACCTTTTTAATTAAACAAGTGTGTGTGTGTTTGTGTGTTTGTGTGCGTCTCAGGGGCCTTCACCCAGTGTCGGATAAAGAGGTCATTGCCTTATACGATGGGTGCCATGTACCACTGGAGATCATGAGTGACTTTTATGGCAAGGTAAATCTGCGACATCGTCACTGACAATAGCCCCCCCCTTCCCCCTTCCCCCTCCCCCCCCACCAATAGTTGGTCGATGATAGAGGAGCCCCTTGTGACATCATTGTCTCTGACATCATCATTTGTGCCTAACTGCATCAGCTAAGGCCCACTGAAATGCTCTTTGATTACGACTGTAAAAAAAAAATCACAACAGGACTTACACGGGAGGATACCCGGAAGCAATCTGATTACCTCAATAAGCAGGGGCACCTTAATCAACAAATTCATATGGCTGTCGTTGGGGTCTTCCTGCAGTGCACTTCAGTGTACTGATGCACCTCCATTGTAAATGCCTTCCTCATCACGTGACTGAGCCCTTTGACCTTTGACCTCTGACCTCTGCAGAGCTCCCAGGGCCACGCCATGAAGCAGTTCATGGACATCTTCTCCTTGCCCGAGATGACCCTGCTCTGCTGCGTCAACGACTACTTCATGAGACACAACATCGACTACGAGCCTGTCCACCTCTACAAAGACGTCAAGGTGAGAGGCGGCTGACTACAGTGAGAAACGCGCTCAGTTCCAGCGCGAAAGATGCCACAGTCAGGCATTAGGTAACGGCCGTGAGGACGTCTTTTTTAGGTTGACCCGTTTGTGCCACGCCACCTTCCTATGTGCTGCAAGCATTTTCATTCTCCGATTTCATTTATTGTATTTTTAATAGGAGGCTGGTAGAGTTGAGCCTATCCCTTTTTTTTTTTCTTTGCTCCAGTCTAATTTTAGAGTGGCAGCTCCCCCACCACCATCTGCCCCTCAGTTCTGTTTGGCCCACTGAGCTGTGAGCGTCCCTGCTTAGGTCATCCACCAGCGTGGTGATTGGCTGTTTAGATCCTTTGTCAGAGTGGTGATTGGCCGTATAGTTATTTGTCGGTGTTGTGATTGGCTGGTTAGTTTTTGTCAGAGTGGCGATTGGCTGTTTAGTACCTTCGTCAGAGTGGTGAGTGGCTGTATAGTTATTTGTCAGTGTGCTGATTGGCTGGTTAGTTCCTTTGTCAGAGTGGTGATTGGCTGTATAGTTATTTGTCCGAGTCCTGAAACATAGTGCTTCACTCCCTGTGATTCTGAAGCACAGTGCTTCATTCGCTGTGATTCTGAAGCACAGTGCTTCGTTCTTCATGATTCTGTTACTCAGTGAAAAGTATGTGAGGCAATGTTTCCCTCCTAATTTCGAAAAGCCTTTTGTTAAACCGTCACATTCAGCTGTTCTCTGAACTCTAATAATAACCTTTTTATACCGCTCACAATTGCATTCGATGCTAAGAAAGTATATATTTGTTCACTCTGCAACAAGTTGAGACCTTTTATGATTTGTCTTTTGAGCAAATTAATTGTAGTAATAAGGGGAGATAAATGCAACATTGGGTATTGTTTAGATCTGGAAACATTCCGTTCCCATGGCAATTACTGTTTAGCTTGACTCTTTCTGAATCTTTTCCGTGAGGAAACTTTTGGAACTGTGTTTGAATTAAGCTGCGGCGTTTGAAAGTTTGACCTTTGCCTCCCCCCTCCCCGTGTTGGCAGGCGGCCATCAGAGATGTGCACGTGAAGGGCATCTTGTACCGGGCCGTGGAGGCCGACATCGGTAATCACGCCCGTCTCTGTCTCCACACGCAGCAGGGAAGTGTGTCCGTTTTGCGGAGACGTAACCGTACTCGATTGTGGGATTAAGCTGAAAAGTAACAGTTAAATACAAAATTAAGATAAGGTTTTCCCCCACACTGTCCAATATACTGGACAGTATGTCCTATGTCTGATTGTAGTTGTACATATTGTTTTCTAACTTGTGTCTGAAGTATCAGAAAGTATCTAAATTTACAGTTTTCCCTGAGGGTTCCCACAGTGTAAATGTATGTTAAGGAAGGAGAGGAGTGGATGTGTGGGACAAGCACATTTACGTGTGTGTGTGCACGTGTGTGTCTGCGTGTGCGTGTGCATGTGCGTGTGTGTGTGCGTGTGTGTGTGTGCACAGAGAAGTACATCTGTTATGGTGAAGAAACCCACGCCGTGCTGAAGAAGCTGGCGGAGAACGGGAAGAAGATGTTCCTCATCACCAACAGCCCCTTTGACTTTGTGTGAGTACCTGCTCTGTGTGTGTGTGTGTGTGTCTGTCCGTCTGTCTGTTACTGTTGCAGTAACTACTGTGTTTCTCTGAGTATAGCCACGATCCGCAGCATGACATAAACGCACACACACATGCGGACACACACACTCACACCCACTCTTGCGCAACTTCCAGCCTGCCACACCAAGGGCCAGCTTCACAGACACAGATTAAGCCAAGCATCAGACTGAAGCAAGTTTTATACAGAGAGTCTCCATTCGAAATTTTATTTGGTCTCGGACTAAGTTTAATCCGTGTCTGTGAACCTGGCCCCAGATGACCCGGGTCTCCCGGAATAAAACCACATTCGGCCCTGTGCTGCTGGTTCTGGTCTAGGAGATAAGCCGGGACCGAATGAAGCAAGGACGTGAATTAGAAAGAGGCTGGCGTGACTGTTCCTAAAGGCCGCACTGTCGCTGCCGTGGAAACGGCATGTTGCCATGACGCAGAGTCTGCGTGCGCTGGTCTCCCACAGGAACCGGGGGATGAACTACATCGTGGGGAAGGACTGGAGGGAGCTGTTTGATGTGGTTATTGTGCAGGCCGACAAGCCGGGCTTCTTCAACGACCGGAGAAAGTGAGTGCAGAGAGAGAGGCGTGAGAAAGTGAACTGTGAACTTTAAATGCAGTCCTTTCGTGCAGCTACAGGATGCTGTTCTGTATGTCTTTGTGAAGGGCAGTTTTTTTCCATTTCTGTCTCTGTCTGTGCTGCGTATGTCCTGCTGTCTGGTTCTGTCTGTCCTTCTGTCTGTATCTTTGTCTTTCTGTGTGGATCTATTTCACTGTCTGCCTCTGTGTGGCTGTGTCTGCATAATGGTCTGCACTTGTGTGTGTGTGCGTGCGTGCGTGCGTGTGTGTGTGTATCTGTGTGTGTCTGACTATGTAGGTATGTGTGTGTGTGTGTGTGTGTCTGACTGTTCATCTGACTGTGTGTGTATCAGTGTATGTCTGACTGTATGTGTGTGTGTGTGTGTCTGACTGTGTGTGTCTGTCTGACTGTATGTGTGTGTGTCTGACTGTATGTGTGTGTTGTCTGACTGTGTGTGTCTGTATGTGTATCTGACTGTGTGTGTGTATCTGTGTGTGTCTGACTGTATGTGTGTGTGTGTGTGTGTGTGTGTGACTGTGTGTTTCTGACTGTATGTATGTGTGTGTGTGTGTGTGTGTGTGTGTGTGTGTCTGACTGTATGTGTGTGTGTGTGTGTCTGACTGTGTGTATGTGTGTGTTTCTGACTGTGTGTGTGTCTGACTATGTGTGTGTGTGTGTCTGACTGTGTGTGTGTGTGTGTGTATGTGTGTGTGAGTCTGTGTGTCTGTGTGTATGTGTGTGTGTGTGTCTGACTGTATGTATGTGTGTGTGTTTCCCCAGGCCCTTCCGGCGTGTGACTGATAGAGGGACTCTGCTGTGGGACAGGATACACTGCCTGGAGAAGGGGCAGATCTACAAGCAGGTAACAACCCTTCTGCCACACACAGATACACACACTCTGCTGGCTGACCCTGTGGTGATTAGATTAGTCCCCTGTCTCATGCTCATGTATCTCAAATCTGCTGAACAACCTGAACATCTTCCAGCGACGTGCAGCTCTCTCGTAAACGCACACACAGATACACACATGCAGACACAGACAGACATACACACACACACACACTCACACACACACACTCACTCACTCACAGACACACACACACACACACACAGACTAAATCCATGTGTGGGTGAGTACATAACCTCTCTCTATCCCTCTCTCTCACACACACACTTTTATCTTTCTCACACACACACACACACACACACACACACACACACTTCTCTTGTGCGTTCCCTCCTGCCGCAGGGGAACCTGTATGAGTTCCTGCGTCTGACGGGCTGGAGGGGCTCCAAAGTGCTGTATTTCGGGGATCACATCTACAGCGACCTGGCCGTGAGTACCAGCACGCTGAGCTCATTTACGTCCCTCTGTGTGTGTGTGTGTGTGTGTGTGTGTGTGTGTGTGTGTGTGTGTGTGTGTGTGTGAGGGGTGTGTGCGCATGTGCGTGTGAGTGTGCGTGTGTGAGTGTGTGTGCTGTGCTATGCCATGTTATGCTATGTTAGGCTAAGCTATGTTATGCTGTGCTATGCTATGTTATGCTATGCTACGCTATGCTCTGTTATGCTATGCCATGCTATGCTCTGTTATGCTAGGCTACGCTATGCTCTGTCTTGCTATGCTACGCTATGCTCTGTCTTGCTATGCTACGCTATGCTCTGTTATGCTATGCTACGCTATGCTCTGTTATGCTACGCTATGCCATGTAATGCTATGCTATGCTATGCTCTGTTACGCTATGCTACGGTATGAATGTAAGTGAATGGAAATGAAGCCGCGCCGCTGTCTGCACTCAGGACCTGACGCTGAAGCACGGCTGGCGGACGGGGGCCATCATCCCCGAGCTGCGGAAGGAGATAAAGATCATGAACACGGAGGAGTACGTCCACACCATGACCTGGCTGCAGAGCCTCACCACCTTGGTGGAGCACATGCAGGTCTGGCCACAGGGGGGCGCCGTGGGGTCTGGGGGGGGGGGGGGGGCAATAGTAGGCAATAGTGTTTATTTGTTTAAGTAGGCAATGTTTATTTTTGTAAACGTTTGTATATTATTTTGTTTATTATTATTATTATTATTATTATTATTCTTGGACTGGACACAAATTGGAGTCTGTAAATTGTGAACAAAATGGCCGCAGTCAGCCCCATGCAGAGGGTCTCTCTCCCTCCGCTCCAGGTGCACAGAGACCCGGCTGCTGAAGCGGTCCTCCAGGAGTGGATCAAAGAGAGAGAAGACATACGGTAGTGCAGTGCATGCTGGGAGTTGGAGTTTTTTTTAATGGCTTTGTGAAATTGTACAGTTATATCAGTTTCATCGTTTTCAAGGTTTAACAATGGTGGAGATGTTATGAATTTCATATATTTGCACTTAAAATCCATTTGAAGTAGAATACTATAATAATTATAATAGTCATAAGTGTGCTTGCTACTCCTGCTGCTTCCTATTGTTTTGATTTCTGACGGCCAAACTGCCGTGGACAGAATCTTTACATGTTTACATAACTTTAATTGGAGCAGGGCTCATAATGCCGTAACTAGCACGATCGCACTCAACACAATTTCGACAATGGCTATGTTGTTATTCCGGTTATCATTAAGGCCAGCTAGCCTGAAATGGCACAGACAGCTCACGTGTTGAGTATCGATACAGTTAGGCTACTGGAAATCCACACACCACTGGTGGCACCGTCAGTGGTGCTGAAATGCATATGAAAACATTTCTAACGATCAGAAAACCGCCGACACACACGTGCGAGTAACATCGGAGATTGCACACGAGAGAAAAACAAGTTTTTTTGTGAAGTATTTTTTTTCTTTCAACTGAACCACTACCCCCACCCAACAGGTCACGGACGAAGAACATCTTCAACAGTCAGTTCGGGAGCCTCTTCCGCACCTACCACAACCCCACCTACTTCTCCCGCCGCCTCTCGCGGTTCGCCGACGTCTACATGGCGTCGCTGAGCTGCCTGCTGCGCTACGACTTACGGCACACCTTCTTCCCCCGCCGAAACCCGCTGCAGCACGAGGCCCCCTACTGGCCCGAGCAGACCAGCGCCGGCGCCCTCAAGATCCCCTTCCGGCCCCAGAGGGCCCAGGTCACGTCCGAGTAGGACCTCCCACCCCTTTCAAACGGCCGTTGCTGTGGCCCTTGTTGTGCCGTGTTGTAGATTTAAAGGTGCAATAGGTAAGATTTTTGTGTTAAAACATTGTTACGAGACCGTTGTAAATCCCTTCCCATCGTTGAAAAAAAGGCTCACCGGCATGTCGACTCACCCTCTGCCCGCGTTTATAGTCCCTAAATTCGGGTTTCAAGATATGCAGTTGACGGCCCAGCGCTCTGCACCAAAACATGGTAGAGCTGTACAATAATTCTAGCTCATTGGTTGAAAATTGGTTCTAATTGTCATAGCCAGTGGCGTTTCAACGTCAGCGTGTTGGCAGAGAAGGAGCAGGGATAAACAGTGTTGTGGTTTGAAGGTGTTTGACGCTGCAATTCCTCTCTTGACCATTACAAGTCTGAAATTACCTATTGTACCTTTAATACTGAGGTAAGCTCCTCCTACCAGGACTGTGGGGGCCCAATCAGAGACTGCCCTTGGGGTTCCTACGGTCCCATTTTCGATGTTGCCTAGCAATTCCTGGGTGTTTTAGATTTGCCTTTTGTGATATGAACCGTTGATAGTTTTCAGCAGTCTTGCTGGAATTTGGAGCATTTCACACCATGAACACTTCACCATTTCTTGTGTGGGTGGGTGTGGTACATGCACTTGAAAGACTCGTGGAATATGTTGTGGGAATTGATGTTCGCTTATGTTACCAAAAGCTGAATCGAGCTTTGACTCGGTGGGACATACCTAAGGCACAGGCTAGGGTCCCGCCGTACAAGACTGAATGGCGACGTTCGGCTGAAACCAGGCTTGCATAGTGCAGTATTTATTTTCTAAAATGCACTATTTAGTCCGAGAGCTGAGCAGACGAGCGATGGAGACACAGGAAGCAATAATCTTGTGTTATGAACCAAGATGGATCGGATGGACAAATGATTCAGGTGGGCTGCCAAGCCTAAGAACACGAGCTGGGTCACACTTAACAATACAGTCCATGAATTTCCATCAACTTATGTAGTTGTTAACATGAATTAATGACGGACAAATACATCAATTAACTTCTCATTAGTTATTGCATTTGTTAACCAACTAACGTATTTGTGACATGATATTTAGACGTTAGCAAACCATAGGATGAATTTATAATTAGTTAAATATAAACAAATACATTCACATAGTTATCATAGTTACATTACTGACTTCAATCCAGGGGGGATTGTCCCCTGCCTAGTCTAATCAACTGTAAGCCGTGTTTGCGTCAGCGAAGTAACATTTAATTTAAAATTGCCAATAACTAGTTAAATAACTAAACTGTAGTTGCTAACACTAATTCATGATGTACAAATACATTAACAGACCTGCACAGATTAACGTCTCAGTCGTAGTTCGTTAACAATGCCAATTCGTGGAAACTTATTGTAAAAGCGTTACCAAGAGCTGGACAGCATCGTTTACTGGTCGGTCGATACTCTCACATTAACCCTTGTATACCAGTAAGTTTTTTTGTAATGTTTTTTGTGTTTGTTTGTTTTCAAAGTCAGTTCTAGAACTCCACTGCTTTTAAATTACTGGTCACGATCGTTACATCAGCACAGTGTTCAGTCGAGAACATTACAATCGTGTATCCGCGATGTCACACCGTCAAGGGTTAAAGTGGCGTCAGGCAGCGAGAGCGAGAACCAGATCTCGGCTGTCTCTCAGTGGCCGGTAACCACACGCCACTGGGCTTAGAGACCGAGGCAACAGCTGCAGGCCATAACCTCTACATTTAGATCCGCCCCGAAATGGCCTCCCTGCCCCAGGGCCTCGAAACAAGGTCAAATGGTTAAAGCACATTATTTTATGAATTTGTCTTGGTGTAAAACTTATTATTTTAATGGTCTGTGGGTGTAGTGATTGGATTATGAGTTGCACCTTGGAGTAGTACCCGAGTATTTTATTTCGCCGTTACTTTCTAACGTGGTCTTTCTTGCGATACATGGGAATGAGCCCAAAGCACCCAAAACAGGCATGTATAATTGCCTGAGACATTTACGTCGCATGTTGTACAATACAGCATTTTAGTCGACTTTTAAATCGGTTGTTTTATTTGGTTTTTAAGACTTAAAAGGGAAACAGTGACTCGCTGTACTTCCAATTCATCACAAGACGGTGGGCCTGGGTTGAGCTGTCCATCAAGGCTCCATGACATCACAGGGAACCACGCTTGCCGAGTTGTGTCTCCAGTCCTCTGCATTCACCTGTATCCGGTTGTGCTGTTTGTATTCTGTAATTATTTATTAAAATGTCTGGCACCTTGTGGTCCGGTGGACTCTTTCCTGACCCCACGAATGATCAAAAAATGTTCATATTGGTGTATAGATTGTAGGTCAAAGTTGAGGCGTACTCAGTACCAGTTGAGCAATGGTTGAGTCGCAGTATTGAGAGAAACAGTAGTGCACTGCTTCTGTCACCGCGTTCCCAAGGGGCATTGTGGTTAGCACGGTGGTTTTATCCTGAAGACGCATTTTAGGCACGGAGACTGAAACTGCACAATGAACAAAAAGATTTGACTCAAAACAAAAATTTTAAATAGCATGTATCTAGGCCCCTGGTGTGATATCTTGTGTTCAGTTTGTGTGGTATTGTGCGTGTCGGAATGGCCTTTTTAGCCTTTGTGAAAATGAAATGATAACTCGGAAACATTCAAGATGGACTCTCATTCCTTTTTAGTTTTGCTCAAGCACACTTCAGTCACATTTAACGGGAACGCAGAATTCGACGGTCAAATCAACGTACACGGACTGCCCGTTTTCACATTAGATGCTACATAAAATTTCACAGCTTGTCAAAATGCGGATGAAATTAAAACGCTTCATTTCTCACACGCTGTGAACGGTACAGATGTACGCACACAAGTACAATTGGCAGAACAGCAGAGGTAAGTTGTGTTTGGGTTTCGTCTAGCAACCTGTTTTCCATGAACGGTTTTATTTTAATTGTTCATATTGTTTCATGTAACAAAAAAAAATGAGTGGTTCCGTTCAACTGGTAGGCAGACTGCAGAGTGCTACAGTGGTGTCCTCTTGTGGCTGCTGTGGGTATAAGGTCATGGGTAGCTCACATGCTCCACATCCACATCGGCGGTTGCAACGAGACTGTTGTTCGGGGACATGTGAGTGTGTGTGTGAGTGTGTGTGTGTGTGTGTGTGTGTGTGTGTGTGTACCCCCTCTCAGCTGTCCTGGAGCAGGTCGTTTTCCACAAGACCGTCTGTGTCTCCGTCCTGCAAAGACACAGAGGTCACATCAAGGCAAGCCATTGGTCGTGGAAGGTGTCAATCATCTCACTGTCCTGGCTTCAGTCTGAGAAATGGTTTTAACTTCTCTGGTCCCAGTTACACTGGTTGAATGGTGGAGCAAAACATGTTTTTTGTGCTTTTAAATCCTGTCCATGACTTGTCTATGGTCTGTGGTCAGAATGCATAGAAATATATAAAACCTAAAAACCCCAGCCTTGCGTCATGGCAGCTTTAATGCTAGAATTATAATATTCATAAAGGTGTGTGATCAAGGGCTGTTGTGTCCTTGGGTATGTGTCTCCATGGACACTCACATAATGGAGTGTAATATACGACTGCATCCCCCTACTGGGAAGTAGACGTAATATCAGGGATGGAAGAAATCATCAAATCAGGGTCCTCTGCTGGTTTTCCACCCTCCCTTTACCTGGGAGTCAGGTGTGAAGGCAGTCTGGCCAATCGCAGCTGCACCAACTGTTCAGTTAATGACACGGGAGAGAAAAAGACCAGGGCCGGATTTTGATTTGAGGGCCAGGATTTGATGATCCCTTCTGGAGCGTATCTGTTGTGTCGGCTACGGCTGACGGAAGCAGGGCTGGGGCAGAATCAGGGCTGGTGCAGAATCAGGCCTGGGGCAGAATCAGGCCTGGGGCAGGAGCAGGGCTGGTGCAGAATAAGGGCTGGGGCAGAATCAAGCCTTGGGCAGGAGCAGATCTGGGGCAGAATCAGGGCTGGGGCAGAATCAGGCCTGGGGCAGAAGCAGGGTTGGGGCAGAAGCAGGCCTGGGGCAGAATCAGGCCTGGGGCAGAATCAAGCCCGGGGCAGGAGCAGGAGCACTCACCGAGAAGCCCATGTAGGAGGGGTACGAGGGGGAGGCAGAGTACGCGGGAGTCGGGGAGGCGGGGTACGCGGCGGGGCCGGCCGGGGTGGCGGGGGCGGGGCCCGCGGAGTCGTAGACGGGGTTGGAGATGTTGGCCTTGGGGTCGTCGGGGTCGTCTCCGGCCTGTGGGGCTTCGGCCGGGTCCCCGTCCTCGTCCTGGAGGGAAGAGACGGACGGTGACGGCCCCGCAAACCCGCCGCGGTAACCGGAGCAGTGCGCGGGGCCGGCCCCCGGGGGGCGCTCTCACCTTGAAGTAGTGGAACTGGAAGGGCTTGGCCCGCTGGCCGTGGAAGCGGTGCAGGACGAAGGCGGCCGCGCCCAGGAGCAGAGCCACCAGCAGCAGCCCCAGGCCCATCCCGGCCTTGTGTCCCGCGTGGAACTGCGGGATAGCGCGCAGGACGGGCGGGAGGTCAGGGGCACTGCCGTTCATTTGGGGCCCCGGCGGGACACAAAAACAAGCGGAGAAACCTTTCACGGGAGAGACGGAGGAAACGAGGTCACGCTCACCTCGGGCTTCTTGGGCGGGGCTTCCAGGGGCCCCTGGAGGACGTGGATGATCCCGTTGGACGCCAGGATGTCCCAGTCGATGAGGAATTGTGCGTTGATGTAACGGGACGAGGTCTGGGGTGGAAGGAACGAGAGAATGCGGGAGCGAGGAGAAGTTTGAGGAATGAGTTTGGTTTCTCGGTTCTGCTGAGTTAAAAAATTCAGTGTGCCCCCTAGTGGTAGGTTCGAACTGGGGTTCCCAAACTGGGGGTTGTGTGACGAAACATGGTAAAAAAACATTGCTGTTTTTAATTGGTTTTCCCATTTTAATGGGAATTTCAGCTTTCATCCATCCATTATCTTAACCAACTTATCCTGAACAGGGGGGCTGGAGCCTATCCCAGCATACATTGGGCGAAAGGCGGAAATACACCCTGGACAGGTCGCCAGTCCATCGCAGGGCACACACACCATTCACTCACACACTCATACCCACGGGCAATTTAGACTCTCCAATCAGCCTAACCTGCATGTCTTTGGACTGTGGGAGGAAACCGGAGTTCCCGGAAGAAACCCACGCAAACACGGGGAGAACATGCAAACTGGGGATTCAAACCAGTGCAGTGCTACCCACTGCACCATCCGTGCCGCCTATTTTCCTTATGCAAATTCAAGGTAACGCCATTTACTATGTAAATACCAGGTACTTAACTTGTAGCTATTTCGATTTCAGAGGTAGGTACTATGAACCGGCATGTAAAACATATTTAAATAGTACTTACATATGGTACTTACTGACTTTGTTTCATCTTACCGCTGAAATAAGAGCGGTTACCAGATAATTACACAAGTAGCCGTGCATTTACACAGTAAACGGTAGGTAATTAACGGGCTGTAAAAATCAAGGGTTACCTTGAATTAGGAAACTGACCGACATCACGATTTGATCAACGTCAAAATTAAAACTGAAACGAAAGTGGAAGTTCCCACTCGAATGGGAAAACCGACCCAAACTCAATGTTCAAACACAGTTGTCGTCGCTTGGTTCTCCTTTCCGGGTGTGAAACGGCGGCTCTCACCAGGATGCTGGCGTTGCGGAAGTCGGCGATGCCGCGGACCTGGAGGCTGTGCCCCAGCCGGGTGTTGATGCGGGTGCCGTTCGTCAGGTCCTGGAGGTACAGCGCCCCGCCCTCTGAGAGGTGGTACTCCATGTCCCGCTCCGACAGGGTCTGTGTCCCGCCCCCCGCAGAACGGCGCAACGGCCAATCAGAAGAAGGTGCGAGCGTGCGTACTGTACTGCATGCTCGTTTATGTTTGCACTTTCCCCTTCTTCCCCCGGTCAATCCTGCTTTATTCAGCACACAGCTTCCCTGACCCCCTTGACCCCTGTGTGACCTCTGACCTTGTTGTCGTACAGCCCGCTGTTGTCCGGCACGAACAGGGTGGACTGGACGGTGATGTTGTTCAGCCGGCCCAGGAACTCTTTGCCCTGCCTCGAGTAACTGGAGTAGTTAAGGATTTGCTGTAAAAAAAAAAGAAGAGAAGTAAATTAGAAAGAGAGAGAGATAGAGAGAGAGAGAGAGAAAGGGAGTGAGAGAGAACAAGAGAAAGAGAGAGAGAGAGAGGTTACGTACTCACCCACACATGGATTTAGTGTGTGACTAACACGTAGAATAGCAAGAGTAGGTCCAGTATAGCACGGTAACAACTGTGTGTGCCTTCTACCGCCGGGGGACTATAAAGTTTCTACATGTACACGATTGAAAATGACATTATACAATAAAATAAACAGCCACCGTGTCTGAAAGCGGAGGTGCGGTTTGGGGGTTGAAACCTGGTCAGGAAAGGGCCGGGGGGCTGGAATACTCACGGACAGGAAGTTGGAGAAGGTGGGCGTGGCGGTGAGGACCTGCAGGAGGTTGCCGGTGCAGTCGTACCCGTCGCCGATGTAGCCGGGCTTACAGGCGCACTGCACGTCTAGAGCAGGGACACAGAGACCGCTCATGCTAACCGCTAATGCTACCCGCTAATGCTAACCGCTCATGCTAACCGCTAATGCTACCCGCTAACGCTAACCGCTAATGCTACCCGCTAATGCTAACCGCTTATGCTAACCGCTCATGCTAACCGCTAATGCTACCCGCTAACGCTAACCGCTCATGCTAACCGCTAACGCTAACCGCTAACGCTGCCCTGCTAGCCTCAACCTGTAGACCACAGCAGCTAGAGCTGTGTGTCATCATCCCCCTGCCCCCCCCCCCCACACTACACCCCAGTGTAAATCAGCACGTTGACTCATCTCTTCACTTCGTGAAACCTCGGTCGCATTCCTGAGGAACAGCAATCGCAAACGGAAGGTTTGATTTTGGTCACCTGACAATCAATTTCAGACGGCTAGCTAGCATGCTCCCGCCACATATTGTCGCTGGGCACAGAATTTTGTATCATGGATTCATTTGTTCTCCCGTATTATGTGGATTGTTGTACCTCTCATAAAAATGCAGACTTCTACAGTAGTTTTCCAAAAACCTAAACCCTCAACACTACCCCCTTGTCGGCTTGGCCATTCTGGTTGACCAGCTAATACCCAGCTAGACCAGCTCAATTGTCAAGCTGGTCATAATCTGGTCGAGCTGGGTATGAGCCGATCAGCCAGCGATGGCCGAGCTGGCAAGGCGGTGGAGCGTTGAGCGTTTTTGGGGTTTTTGGAAAATGAGAAAAACTGGAGAAGTAGGTGGACGTCGCAGCTCCTCACCCTGCATGCGGTAGCAGAAGGCGTCCCAGGTCTCGCTCAGGTTGACCCGCGGCCCGTAGTCCACGATGCCCACGTGGCCGAAGCCGCACTTGGGGCTGGAGAAGGTGGTGGGGTAGGCCACCCTCTCCTTCTCCAGCCAGCCGGCTGAGCACATGTTAAAGCCGGCCTGGAGCGGAGAGAGAGAGAGAGAAAGGCTTGTTGTGCTCGTCCAACCCAAGCGGTTTGGCTAGGTAAGCAGTGTTTGGCTAGTTAAGGGGTATGTTCATACATTTGCGTGTTGCGGTTTGTAAAAATAAATAAATAAATAAATAAATAAATAAAATAGACCCTGGTCCTTATCTTTGTTGTGCAGGTAGCAGTTGAAACTGTACTTCCCTCTAGGGTCTTTCAGCGCACTTATCCCTGGTTGTGGGTATGCACTTTGTTGTACGTCGCTCTGGATAAGAGCGTCTGCCAAATGCCATTAATGTAATGTAAAGTAGGGCACACCTTGCGGTACAGAAAGTATGCAGCTATCGGAGAACACAAAACAAAGGTGTTTGCACACTGAAGTTTTGCACCAGTAAGTTTATTACTGAAATGTTTCAACCGGCAAGGTCAAGCACTAATGCATTTAAAAGACGAATAAACTCATTGGAGCGAAAATTCAGTGTGCGGACAGCTGTTCTCTGAATACCAGCCTGCAGGACACGCACAGACCAGCCCTTACACCGCTGTGCTATAGGACCACAGTGTGCTGTGTACTAAGCTCTTGGGCCTATACTGTACTACATAGCTGTGTCTCTAAAAAGTGCTGAATCAGGGCTGCCCAACCCTGTTCCTGGAGATGTACCGTCCTGTAGGTTTTCACTCCAACCCTAACAAAGCGCACCCCATTCAACAGCTCAAGTTCTCTTTGAGCTGCTGATTAGGAGAATCAGGTTGGCCGAACTAGGGTTGAAATAAAAAACCTCCAGGGACAGTAAATCTCCAGGAACAGGGTTGGGTTGAGTAAATTTTGGCTGAGCGTTTTGGCTGAGCGTTCTGGCCGAGCGTTCTGGCCGAGCATTTTGGCCGAGGGTTTTGGCCGAGCATTTTGGCTGAGCATTTTGGCCGAGGGTTTTGGCCGAGGGTTTTGGCCGAGGGTTTTGGCTGAGGCGTGGGGGGTAAGGTGCACCCACCTCCTGGGCATAGGACAGTTGCTTGTAGGTGGCCATGGTCCCGCCCCGGTCCTGGCAGGCCTGCTGGGCCTCGGTGTAGTTCAGGTTGTACTGTCCCAGCGGGGACCTGACGTGGAACACGCCCACCTTGGTGTCTGTGTGGGGGAGCGGAGAGCATCACCTCACCCGTCTAAATACCAGCACCCCACCTCCCTCATATCACATGACCTCTGTTCAGCTTCTCGTATGTGTTTAAAGCCTCACCGGGCAGTTCTGTATTGACACCCAGAAATGTCTACCCCCACAGTGCACAAGGGCTCACGTACGTGCTGTTAAAAGGGATTAAACATTAACCCTTCAAGACGAGAGGTTGAAAAATACGTGATTGGAACGTTCATGATTGGACATTCTAACACTGACGGAAGAGTCACTACTGGCAACTGGGTTCTAGAACACTGACTTAGAATGTTGAGGAAACAATCCAGAAACGCGACACTTAAGAGGGACGATGCGATGGAAGGTCTCGGGAAGGGAGGGGAGACTCACCCTCGAAGTGCAGGTCTGTGCACTGGGCGTCCGAGTGGCACTGCCCGTTGTCCTGGGCGCAGCGGTTGATCGCCAGCTCCCTGACATCGCAGTTCACGCCATCCCCGATGTAACCGGTCTTACAGTCACACTTCCTCCGTCCCTGTGGTCACGCGCACGCGCACGCACACACACACACACATATATACATACACCACACACGCACACGCACACACGCACACACACACACACACACAAACAGACACACACTTATCATCCCAGGCCTTCCTCTGTTTCCGTACACTTATGTAATGGCTTTACTTGTGACAGGAAAACAGAACTGCTCTTGTGACAGTGCGGGGGGGCGGGGGGTTTGGGGCGGGGGGGTTTGGGGGGTTTGTGGCGGGGGGGTTTGGGGGGTTTGGGGCGGGGGGTTTGTGGCGGGGGGTGTGGGGGGTTTGTGGCGGGGGGTTTGGGGGGTTTGTGGCGGGGGGGTTTGTGGCGGGGGGTTCGGGGGTTTGGGGCGGGGGGTTTGTGGCGGGGGGTGTGGGGGGTTTGTGGCGGGGGGTTTGGGGCGGGGGGGTTGTGGCGGGGGGTTCGGGGGTTTGGGGCGGGGGGTTTGGGGGGTTTGGGGCGGGGGGTGTGGGGGGTTTGTGGCGGGGGGTTTGGGGGGTTTGTGGCGGGGGGTTTGGGGCGGGGGGGTTTGTGGCGGGGGGTTCGGGGGTTTGGGGCGGGGGGTTTGGGGGGTTTGGGGGGTTTGTGGCGGGGGGTTTGGGGGGTTTGTTGGGTTTGTGGCGGGGGGTTTGGGGGGTTTGGGGCGGGGGGTTTGTGGCGGGGGGTTTGGGGGGTTTGGGGCGGGGGGTTTGGCGGTTACCGGGCCCGTCATGGTGCAGGTGGCGTGCTCGTGGCAGCCCGTGTCGTCGGCGAGGCAGGGGTCGATGGGAGCGCAGATGTAGCCGTCGCCCGAGTAGCCCCTCTCACAGGTGCAGGTGACCTTCACTCCTTTCTGTGTGCACCTGGCCTCCGCCGCACAGCCCACACTCATCTGAGCACACAGGTCTGCCACTGCAGAGGGGCAGGAGGAGGGAGGAGCATCAGTGTGTGTGTGTGTGCGAGTGTGTGTGTGTGTGTGAGTGTGTGTGTGTGTGTGTGTGTGTGCGCGAGTGTGTGTGTGAGTGTGTGTGTGTGTGTGTGTCTCTCTGTTTGTGTGTGAGTGTGTGTGTGTGTGTGTGTCTCCCTGTTTGTGTGTGTGTGTGAGTGTGTGTCTCTCTGTTTGTGTGTGTGTGTCTGTTTATGTGTGTGTGTGAGAGCATGTGTGTGTGTATGTATGTGTGTGTAGTGAGTGTGTGTGTGAGAGCATGTGTGTGTATGTATGTGTGTGTGTGTGTGTGTGTGTGAGAGCACATGTGTGTATGTGTGTGTGTGTGTGTGTGTGTGAGAGCACGTGTGTGTGTATGTGTGTGTGTGTGTGTGAGAGCATGTTTGTGTATGTATGTGTGTGTGTGTGAGTATGTGTGTGTGTGTGTGTGAGTGTGAGTGTGTGTGTGTGAGAGAGCACGTGTGTGTATGTGTGTGTGTGTGAGTATGTGTGTGTGTGTGTGAGTGTGTGTGTGTGTGTGTGTGTGCGCGAGTGTGTGTGTGTGTGTGAGTGTGAGTGTGTGTGTGTGAGAGAGCACGTGTGTGTATGTGTGTGAGTGTGAGTGTGTGTGTGTGAGAGAGCACGTGTGTGTATGTGTGTGTGTGTATGTGTGTGTGTGTGAGTATGTGTGTGTGAGTGTGTGTGTGAGTATGTGTGTGTGAGTGTGTGTGTGAGTGTGAGTGTGTGTGTGTGAGAGAGCACGTGTGTGTATGTGTGTGTGTGTGTGTGAGTGTGTGTGTGTGTGTGTGTGTGTTGGTGGTCAAGCTCACGTGTGTGTATGTGTGTGTGTGTGAGTATGTGTGTGTGAGTGTGAGTGTGTGTGTGTGTGTGAGTATGTGTGTGTGAGTGTGAGTGTGTGTGTGTGTGTGTGTGTGTGTTGGTGGTCAGGCTCACGTGTGCAGATGAGGCCGTCTCCGTCGTAGAAGGGCTTGCACTCGCAGGTGTTGTTCTCCTTGCACACAGCGTCGGGGGAGCAGGCTGGGGTGCAGACGGGCTGTACCACTGAGAGGGGAGGGGGGCGTAGGTGCCCATTATACAACGTTTCACATCAACGGGAATCAGTAAGAGAGCCCTCCCACCCGGAGTTAATGATGCATTCATGAGGGTTTGGGGTTGTTAATGAGAAAATCGGTGAGGGTTTGCAGTTGTCGATGAGGTAATCGTGAGGGTTCGGGGGTTGACGATGAGGTCTTACCCAATGGGCTCTCGCAGCGTTTGCCAGTCCAGCCCTCTGCGCAGAAGCAGGTTCCCGTCCCCTTCATACCCTCCTGGCATGAGCCGTGCTCCGTGCAGTTACAGGCTGAGTGAGAGGACACAGGCGGGGGGGGGGGGGGGGGTGAATTTATTTGAATTTAAGCTTTATTTTATCAGGTTAGTCTCTTGATATTCACCACTGTGAAGAATCAAGGTATGGGGGGGGTGACCACTCCAATTCAGGTCAAACTTTGTGTAAATGTTCTTTGTATATTCAGTAGCGAACATGCCATGAATTAGCCTCATTGGATTTGTCGTTCTAGAGATATTGCCTCTTAAAAAAGGTCATTGACCAGTGGAAATTGGGATTTGTGTTGATTTTGGAGCCTCATATCTTTAACATTAACGCACGCAGGGGAAAAACCTGAAAACGTGTACTTTGACACCGTTTTCTGTCTACTTTCAAATGGACTCAGATTTTCATAATACTAAAACTGAAAGTCGCGGCCATTGCAATTTACTTTTCAATTTTGATGGCTTGCTACATCAGCCCGACTTGCGTGCATGACTTCCAAACTTCTAAGACGAGTCGATGTTTCGGTTAAGAACAGCCACAAGAAAAGTAGATCGTTTCTTCAAAAATGACACGATGCCAAAGTCGGGTCCGGCCCGAAGACAGCTAAAAAGGAGTTGGCGTATTCCAGTGGGTGGGTGGGCGCTGTCAGGTGAGAGGTCCAACCCACCTTTGCAGCTGGAGCCGAATCGTCCGGGGGCACACAGCTCGCAGGCCACGCCCTCGAACCCCGGGTCGCAGGTGCAGTTGCCCGTCCCGAGGTGGTCCTCGTCACACGTGCCGTGTTTGCTGCAGACGGATTTGGGCCCTCCGGGACAGGCTGGATTCGGGGCGGGGAGAGAAGAGCATCATGGGAGATGTGCCGGTCAGCGCAGCTCAGTGACTACTGAGTAAATGGTAAATGGTTGGCATTTATATCACGCCTTTATCCAAAGCGCTGTACAATTGATGCTTCTCATTCACCCATTCATACACACACTCACACGCTGACGGCGATTGGCTGCCATGCGAGGCGCCGACCAGCTCGTCAGGAGCGTTTGGGGGTTAGGTGCCTTGCTCAGGGACACCTCGACACAGCCCAGGCGGGGGATCGAACCGGCAACCCTCTGACTGCCAGACGACTGCTCTTACTGCCTCAGTGCAGTCAGTGCAGTCAGTGCCTACGTCAACGCCTGTCTGAACGCATCGGTTTCGTTTCTGATTTTCTTCAGATTTGGTCGCCGATTTGTCTATTCAACTTCCTCAAACCCGGACCGGGAGGCCTGAGGATGAGGAAATATCCCCTGAAGGAAGGAGGCGGAGGAAGGCATTGCAGGAACACTTTAAGACTTACTGAAAGCTGGAGTGATATACCTGACCCTATCCTGCCAGTAAAGAAATCAAATGGGGAAATGGAGAATGGTTCAAGACTTCAGACCTTTGAATTCTCAAGTCAAGGCAGAGTTTCCTATTGTACCCGTCCACAATGCTCACCAACATCCCACCTTCAGCAACCCATTACATTGTCACAGACTTGGGCTCAGCATTTTTCTCCATCTCCTTACATGAACAATGCCCGTGATAGTTGAGGAAACGCCACTACGACTCCATCCCCCGGTAGCCAGGTTGAGACCGACAAGCCTTCTTCAAGTTCTATTAAAGATTCATCTTTTTCCATGTGAGCCCTCACTGAAATAAGCTATCGAGTCACCTTCTGAGAGAATCCATCCATCCATTATCCTAACCCGCTTATCCTGAACGGGGTCGCAAGGGGGGCTGGAGCCTATCCCAGCATACATTGGGCGAGAGGCAGGAATACACCCTGGACAGGTCGCCAGTCCATCGCAGGGCACACACAGCATTCACTCACACACTCATATCCACGGGCAATTTAGACTCTCCAATCAGCCTAACCTGCATGTCTTTGTACCCGGAGGAAACCCACACAGACACGGGGAGAACATGCAAACTCCACACAGAGAGGTTGCGGCCGAACCAGGATTCGAACCCAGGACCTCCTTGCTGTGAGGTGGCAGTGCTACCCACTGCACCATCCGTGTCGCCCCCCTTCTGAGAGGAGAATATCACTATAAATCACTACTAAGCAACTAGCTAAACTACACCTGCACAGACGAGTGCTTTTTGTCAAGACCTTAGGTCCTGACGTGGCTCCAGACGTCAAAACGTAGACGTCTCGATGCCCCGGACCGTGATTCCCGGGTGATCGGGGCGCTGTTGTATGTTGATCCTCCCCGTCGAGCCGCACCCCCCCACCCCACCCTTGTGCGCCGGCCGAACAGGGGTTCGGAACTCGAGCGTGAAACGGGGAGCGGTTACCCAGGCAGTCCCGGCCGGAGTAGCCACTGCAGCACTTTAAGCGCCAGAACACCACGGTGCACTCGGCCTGGCAACCCGGCATCTTCGAAGCCCCCATTATAGCAAGGTCGCATTTCTTCTTCTCCTGTAACGTTGAGAGGAAACGGTGTAACCAGCCCAAAAAAAACACACCCCGCCAACTACGCTGCAAATCCCCTTTTGAAGCCTCATCTTAACAGTGAACACTGCATAAACCAAAAAATTAAGATAGTATTAACACATATTTTTAGTCATATTTAGACTTGAAAACGTATTACCGTACTTTTCTGTGAAATAAGACCAAATAAGTGAGGCAGTTTGACCCTTTAAAGATGTGCCAATGCGATGAGACAATTTCACATGAAAAGCAAAAAGTAACTTAAAACAAGTTAAAACTAGAAAAAAAAGAAAAAGATTTTGGACTGGTTTCACAGGCACCGATTCAGCTCAGTCTTGGACTAAATAGAATTTTGTATCGAGAATCTCCATTCAAAGTTGAATTTGATCCAAGACGCCCCTTAATCTGTGTTTGCGAAACTGGCCCTCTTTACAAGACTAAAATACTTGACTGACTCTGGATCAGTCGGTTGTAAAATCACTGCTTCGTGAAATAAAAATGGATTGTAGCGAAAAAATTTTACCTTTAATTAAATTAAATTTACCTTTAATTTGCTTCCAGACGGACAGCGTGTTGGTCTGTTGCAACGCCCACAGGGACTCTGTCACACAGTGGAGGGAAAATGGAAAAGAAATTCAGGGCTGTTTATTTATCGCGCTCTTAATTTGTATTTTGTAGCTGGGAGAGCGACGCTCACGTTGACGGTGAGGGTTTCCATGGTGTCACAGCGCCCCCCCAGGCTGGGAGGAGTCAGCAGGCAGTCGATGCCGTGGGCGATTCCTCCGTTGAAGGGAAGCTGCCTCTGCAGGACCTGGCAGTTGCGGTTGTTCATGAGGAGTTTTCCCTGCGAGACGCCGGGGGGAAGAGCATCACCCTGTTGCCAGCCATTTTCGACGTTTCACCACGTGCATTACCGTTCACGACACAACACAACACCAAAGTGGCAGCCAACAGTTTAACATTTTACCAGCCACCGTCAAAACTTGGTATTCACTTCACACCCTGCAGTGGACGTCTGAGTGATGGCATCATCATCGCACACACATGATGCTGTCATCGCACACTCACTATGATGTCATCACACACTAACTATGATATCATCACACACTCAATGACATCATCACACACTCACTATGCTGTCATCACACACTAACTATGATGTCATCACAGACTCACAATGGTATCATCACGCACTAACAATGATGTCATCACACACTCACAATGACGTCATCACACTCACGATGCTGTCATCACACACTAACTATGATATCATCACACACTAACTATGACGTCATCACACACTCAATGACATCATCACACACTAACTATGACGTCATCACACACTCACTATGCTGTCATCACACACTAACTATGACGTCATCACACACTCACTATGCTGTCATCACACACTAACTATGATCTCATCACAGACTCACGAGGATGTCATCATTGCACACTCACTATGCCGTCATCACCGGCGCATTTCACACGCAAGTCGGAGCCCTGGAGAGTCTTCAGAGGAGTGTAGACCAGCGCAGAGGAGTAGACCTAAGGCAGTCAAGGAGGAAGTGAGGTAAGAAGACACAGGAAGTCACACAGGAAGCGCGGCGGGGAGACGGCAGAGCGGCAGACTCACCGTGGCGTCGCGGACGATGTGGTATTTCAGGTACTCCTGGAGCTGGGCCCGGTTCTCGGTGCTGTAGAGGAAGTCCTTCTGCTCCTGAGGCAGGGCTGCCATGGCCCGGTCCGTGGGCCAGAACAGGGTGACCGGCTGGTGCAGGCGGTCATTCAGCAAGCTCATCACGTTCGTGTCCTGCAAGAAAAGCCCAGAAGGTCAGGAACCATCGGCGTGGGACGGACTCGGGAGAGAGATCCGCTGAAGAACGACACTGACCTCCAGCAGCTTGGTGAACGTGGCGTAGCCGTGGGCTTTGGCCAAATCCGTCAGGTTCTGCGGCTGAAAGAAACACATTTCAGAAGGCGGTAACCTCAGGAGGCGAGAGCCGCCCCCCCCCCCTCCCCCCCGCGTGTCAAAAGTGCCCCTGAGGTCGGGCGGCATGTGAATCGAGTGCGAGTGGGTGGATATGAAAATACTTTGTGAACAAAGACGTCCGATGAACACGGTCCGTTTAGCGGTTAGCGTTGGCAGTGCTACGGGAGCGAAGCTGGCGGACTTACCGCCGGAACGGTCGCCGCGGCCGCGGCCGGGGGGTTCTTCAGCTGGGCCTGCACGCTGGGGGGCAGCAGCACGGCGTCCACGATGTGTATGATGCCGTTGGCACTCACAGAGTCGCTGGACACCACCCTCGTCTGGCCGTTGATGAAGATGGTGTCCTGCGAGCGGTTCAGGGGGTAGACAAACGTTCACATCACATTACATTACATGACATTAATGGCATTTGGCAGACGCTCTTATCCAGAGCGACGTACAGTTGATTAGACAAAGCAGGAGACAATCTTCCCCTGGAGCAATGCAGGGTTAAGGGCCTTGCTCAAGGGCCCAACGGCTGTGTGGATCTTATTGTGGCTACACCGGGGGATCGAACCGGATCTCCATCCTCGCCATTACAAATACCTCTTACTGAAACATAACTGAAGAGTTTTCATTGAGGTTGAATATTCATTGAGTGAGATGGGTACAGTAGCACTTAGGGTGCTGGGGGGGTCGTTGGGGTGATGGGTAATGGAGGTGTGGGGGGGTCGTTGGGGTGATGGGTAATGGAGGTGTGGGGGGTCGTTGGGGTGCTGGGTCATGCGAGGTGTGAAGGATTTCGGGGTTACCTCTGAGTACGTGATGGAGAGGGCCTCCCCCTGCAGCGTGGTCAGGTTCCTGGGCTTGGTGAGGTCGGCTGGGAGCAGCGTGCGACACGACACGACGTGGTACCTCATGATGTCCGACACCAGCCCTTTAGCGCGCCACTGGCTCCACTGCAACAGCAGACAGAGCGCCTCAGAGCCGTGTTCGCCTCTGCGACGGACACACCTGGAGTATCTGCCCCAGCTCGCAGACAGACCGGCAGACAGACAGACAGACAGAACAGAGAGAAGGAACAGGAAGACAGAAGGATAGACACAGACAGAAGAGACAGAGAGACAGACAGATGGACAGACAGACAGACAGACAGACAGACAGACAGACAGACAGACAGACAGAAGGAAAGACAGAGAGAACAAACAGGCAGACAGAAGGAGAGACAGACAGACAGACAGAAGGTAAGACAGAGAAAACAAACAGGAAGACAGAAGGATAGATAGACAGACAGATGGACAGACAGAGAGACAGACAGACAGACAGATGGACAGACAGACAGGCAGAAGGAAAGACAGAGAGAACGAACAGGCAGACAG
Organism: Conger conger; assembly: GCF_963514075.1. Classification (NCBI taxonomy): domain Eukaryota; kingdom Metazoa; phylum Chordata; class Actinopteri; order Anguilliformes; family Congridae; genus Conger; species Conger conger. Next base: position 7,949,611 of record NC_083778.1, on the reverse strand, counting down.
ACAAACAGACGGACAGACGGACAGACTCTCACGTTTTCACTGAAGAGCGGTCCGGGGGGAGCGAAGACGGTGAAGGGGCCCATGCCGTTGAGCTCCTGCACCCTGGCCCTCTGAAACAAACACAGCCCAGGAAGAGCTGAGGCACCCGTCCCCAAATCACTCGCACGACGCATCGAATAAAAACGGCACGTTAATATCCATCGATAGAGAAAGAAAACGAACAACGCTCTAAGACGTCGGAAGACATGACGAGTCAAATGAAAAGAGGGATGACTTACCGCCATGTAATACACAAACTCCCTGATTGATGCATTTTTGTTCAGGAAAAGCTCCTGCAGAGAGAACAGGGGTGAGTAATTATCACACCAGAGATTACATTACATTACATTACATTACATGCAATTTGGCTGACGCTTTTATCCAAAGCAACTTACAGTTGATTAGACTAAGCAGGAGACAATCCTCCCCTGGAGCAATGCAGGGTTAAGGGCCTTGCTCAAGGGCCCAACAGCTGTGCGGATCTTATTGTGGCTACACCGGGGATCGAACCACCGACCTTGCGGGTCCCAGTCATTTACCTTAACCACTACGCTACAGGCCGCCTGCTACAGAGATTCTCCGTCCTTGTGAGGAGGTGACACCGAACAGCAACATTTATGATTAGGAAGAGGAGGTTGAGTGATACCATCCAGTTACATCTGAACCCGCTTATCCTGAACAGGGTCGCAGGGGGGCTGGAGCCTATCCCAGCATGCATTGGGCGAAAAGGCAGGAATACACCCTGGACAGTCCATCGCAGGGCACACACACCATTCACTCACACACTCATACCCACGGGCAATTTAGACTCTCCAATCAGCCTAACCTGCATGTCTTTGGACTGTGGGAGGAAACCGGAGTACCCGGAGGAAACCCACACAGACACAGGGAGAACATGCAAACTCCACACAGAGAGGCCCCCGGCCGACGGGGGTTCAAACCCAGGACCTCCTTTCTGCGAGGCGGCAGTGCTACCCACCGCACCGTCCGTGCCGCCCTCCGTCCGGTTCCTTACATCCAAAGAGACGCCCGGCTGTGTTCGAGGGCAGCGGCGGTTCTCACCTCCTCCACCGTGCTTTTGCAAAGCAGGCCGTCGCCCACGTATCCCATCTTGCAGGTGCAGCTCCTCTCCCCGGGTCCCGTCATGTTGCACGAGGCAAACCTGTGACACTCGCCGTTTCGCTAGCGGGAGAAAAGAAAAGCGAGGAAGGCGCCGCCGTGAGACACCGTTTCCAGCCGTCCGTACCGCCGTAAAACGGCGTTTTCGCAACGCAGCGTTACGGGGCCTCGCTCGAGGGCCCGACGGCTGTGCGGATCTTAATGCGGCTTAGAACCGCCGACCTTGCGTGTCCCAGTCATTTACCTAAACCACTACGCTACAGGCCAACACGCAGCGAGTGTTTCATTAGGTTGACCTATATACGCCAGCTCTTTAATGCGAATTGCTCATCGGGCAATCGTGCGGCCGCAACGCAACGCATAAAAAGCATGCAGATATGGTCGAGAGGTTCAGTTGTCGTCCAGACCGAACATCGGAATGGGGAGGAAATATGACTTTGATCGTGGAATGATTGTTGGTGCCAGACAGGGCGGTGTGAGCATCTCAGAAACTGCTGATCTTGTGGGATTTTCATTTTTTTACATCCAGAGCGTGGCAACAACGCCAATGCAAGAGGTCAGAGGAGAAGGGCCAGACTGGCAACTGTGTCTCAAATAAAGTAACAGTAACTCAAATGACCACGTGTTACAACAGTGGTATGCAGAAAAGCATCTCTGAACAGACACGTCGAACCTTAAAGTGGATGGACTACAACAGCAGTAAGTCTAAAAAGAAGTCCAAGTACCTAAAGTGGTCACTGAGTGTATTTCAATGTTTCAATGTTTTATAGAATATAGAAAAGGAAAGTAATCTTTACCGATTTGCAGGGATTGATCGCTGTGCAGTCGTTTCCGTCTCCAGTAAAACCTTTGTTGCAAACACACACCGTCTGTGGTGAGAAAACAGCGCAGATTGCAGTTTCTGCACGTTTTTCATCAACACATTTAAACACACTGCTCCGGTGCCTGCAAACCATCTTGTGATGACACTAAATTACTGTCTGTCATCAATCAATCACCCTGAGTATTCAGACGCATGAATCGACCCATTAAAACACATTTCATTCACGAGACAGGTCATGATGTCATGAATGATTAACTGATGATAATAAACGTTTCACCCTTAAATAACAACTGGGTGTTGTAGAGCATGGCTCTCTGAGGCTGAGGAGTTGGTTCAAAGCACTGCCCTGCCCCTGCTCCCTCCTATAGCCCCCTACAGCCCCCTGCTCCCTCCTACAGCCCCCTGCTCCCTCCTATAGCCCCCTGCTCCCTCCCTCCTGACTAACTCATAAATCAATCGGCAGACTGATCAATCGACTGATGACTGACGGAGGCCGATCGATTGCTCGATCGGCTGACTGATGAAAAGCGGTCTCTGACCTTATTGGGTCCGGTGTGGACACACTCTGCGTTGCTGTGGCAGCCTCCGTTTCCGACCAGGCACGGGTTGATTGCTGTGGAGATTCAGAGCTCACTGCATTCTCTCCTACACACGCGTTACATTACATTACCCTGTACTGTAAGGCTGAACTGCGGGTATCAGTGTGCACTGGGACAGCTACCAAGCAGTCGCTGCATAGCTCATCACGTATAATAATGTAGATTCACCATGTAAAGTCCATTTAGATATCAGTGTGTATCATTGTGAGTGTGTGATAACAGTGTGTGCACCCTTCTCAGTGAAACTGCCGATCAACACTGCGAACCACAGCTAGCAAAGTGATACACACCGAACCAGGAAATCGTGTTGCTGTAGTGTAGTAGTGTTGCACCACACGCACACACGCACACACGTACACATACACACATACACACATACACACACATGCACACCCACGCACACACACACATACACACACACACACACACCACGGCAGCGGCAGACCTACCCACACACACCAGGCCGTCTCCAGAGTGGCCGGCCTGGCACAGACAGTCCCTGCTGCCGGGGCCGGTCCTCTTGCAGGTCGCCTTGTTGGAGCAGCCGCCATTGTTCAGCGCACAGGCATCCGTCCCTGGGGGTACGAGAGAGCCCCAGACGCTCACTGCCCCGCTCCTGTCTCCTCCACGACCCCACTTCTGCCCCTGTCCCCTGCCCCGGTCCCCTGCCCCGGTTCCCTGCCCCGGTCCCCTGCACCGGTTCCCTGCCCCGGTCCCCTGCCCCGGTCCCCTGCCCCGGTTCCCTGCCCCTGTCCCCTGCCCATCTCCCCGGCCTGTGACTCACCGATGCAGTACGTCCCGTTGCCCTCAAACCCAGTGGCGCATTTGCAGAAGGACGAGCCATCTGCCTGGACAACGCAGCTGTGCGAGAGAGCAGAGACAGCATTAACCACCATCGCTGCTTCACTGCTTCACTGACCCACTGCTTTACTGTGCCACTAACCCACTGCTCCACTGCACCACTAACCCACTGCTTCACTGCACCACTGTGCCAGTAACCCAATGTATCACCGGCTCTCTGCCACACCATCAAAGTGCAATTATAGCAGTGCATCGCCACTTGCACATCTCCCTGTGCAATCGGGCAGCTGCTGCTGTTACCTTGGCAAAACCTTTCAACAATTCAACAAAGAGTCATAGGCTGCATTCATGTTTTGAACATTGTCTCCCCAGAGGCAATTCCGCGGCTACGCAAAAGGAGATTATCGTGCAGACCACTGTACCGGTGGGGCGCTAAGCGGATATCTTTAGCACATCGAGGACTCACTTTGCGCTCGAGTGGCATCTCCCACTACACGTGTCCTGGGAATTGGCTGAAACAGAGGGAGAGAGTGCAGTCAACGGCAGAGGAAGTTCCTGTACGCGGCGAAAGAGAACGAGCCGGGCGGCGTCCTACCTGTGTCACAGTACACCCCCCGCCAGCCTGCATCGCACGCACACGTCCCGTCACCCTGGGGGCCTTGCTTGCACCGGCCGTGGGCACACTTACAGTCTGCGGGACAGACACACGGACTTTGTACAATGGGCTACAGTGGAAGGTGATAGCGTACCTTGGTCACAGTTTTAGGGAGAGGAACAGAAGATGGAAGGTGATACCGTACCCTGGTCACAGTTTTAGGGAGAGGAACAGAAGGTGGAAGGTGATACCGTACCCTGGTCACAGTGGATGCTGTATTGCCCAGGCTGGCAGGACTCACAGGCCGTCCCAGTGAAGCCCTGATTGCACTGACATGTCCCCAGGCCATCGGTCCCATCCTGGCACACCCCGTTCCCAAAACACGGCTGCCCCGAGGGCCCCGGGCAACTCTCACAGTGCTTTCCAAAGAATCCCCGACAGCACTGCCTCACCTGCAGGAACAAGGAACCTCAGACCACCTACACCCCTCTACATTCTATCCACACACCAACGTATGCTATATACACACCTCTACATTCTATCCACACACCAACGTATTCTATATACACACCTCTATATTCTATCCGCACACCAACGTATGCTATATACACACCTCTATATTCTATCCACACACCAACGTATGCTATATACACACCTCTATATTCTATCCGCACACCAATACATTCTATCCACACGCCTCTACATTCTATCCACACACCACTACATTCTATACACACCAATATATTCTACAGACACACCTCTACATTCTGTCCACACACCAATACATTGTATCCACACACCAATATATTCTATACACACACCTCTACATTCTATCCACACACCAGTACATTCTATCCACTCTCCTCTACATTCCTTCCACACCCCTACACCAGTTAATAAATCTGCACACTTTAAATACTTTGCGTGGCTGGCACTTTGAGGTAAGCGAAGAGTGACCAGCGATTCTTCACAGCGATCACTCACGATGGTGGAGTTCTTGCACGACATCCTGCATCCGAAAGAGGTGATCTGCTCCCCGTGGAGCATGCGTTTCAACAGACACCGGTTCTTCATCCGAACCTGAAAACACACGGCCTTCAACACGTGCATGCTGACCAAGGCAGCTAGATGATCTGACTTAAAACGGCTCTTAGAGGAATCAAAATTGTAAATATAATACCCGATTTTAACTACTTTCCGCTCAGCATAATGAAAGGCAATACAATAGAACTCATTCTTTCGCAGTGGGTAGGAGTCTTAGGCACTCTAGACTTTATTATATATGTTTCTATTTCTAAATTTGAGATTTCCAAACAGACATTTTTGTATTTAATAAAAAAAAAGTAACATATTACTGTAAGCAATTGACTACTTTTTACATAAAAACTTGATCAAGGCTGTCTGAGATCAGAAGCAAGGAGCCAACCAACGTCTGCAGAAGAACTGTGGCAAGTTCTCCAACATGCTTGGAACAACCTCCCCGCTGATTGTCTTATTGAACTCTTATTGATCTCAGAGAAGTGATGCAGTCTTAACGCCGAAGGGGGTCACCAAAAAATATTGATTTGATTCAGTTTTTAACTATTCTGCCAAATGACTAAAATGTAATGTAAAATGTATAGTATGTTTATTTAGGACCTTTCATTGAATTATTTTTTAAAGAATCTGTACAGAATGTTATAAAGATGCCTAAGACTTTTGCACAGTACTGTATATATTTGTACGCAAGGGTATTAGTAACTGATCCATGCCAGTCTGTGGGTTCCGGCGGAAAAGCGAGTATACATATGAGGTAGTCAGGTTTGGTGAGTAGTCAGCTGGCAGTGAGCCACATACCGATGGCTTTGTCCCTGCTGGGCAGGGGATCTTCGTGGTGAAACAGTCCAGACAGAAACCCTTCAGGAAAGAGAACAGATCATATCAGCAGTTGTTGGGTGAAACTCAACTCGCCAAACAACCTCATAAACGAAGGAAGGTAAGAGCATACCGTTTGCACTGCAGGTTCTTCAAATGGTAAATGGGTAAATGTCCGCATTTATGTAGCGCCTTTATCCGAAGCGCCGTACAATTGACGCTTCTCATTCACCCATTCGCAAGCGCGCACTCGCACACCAACGCGGTGATTGGCTGCGTCAACCCTCCGACTGCCAGACGACTGCTCTTACCTCCTGAGCCAATGTCGGCCCAATCGAGGTCTTCAACCTCCATTCGCCTGTGTGTTGGATAAATAAATGCATGTGGCTAAACGTGTGCATCTAATGATAATTAAGGTAAGTGCTGGGCACAAATATCTGTGTAAGCATTAGCCACATCTGACTGTTGAGTGTCAGAACAGAGAGTAGGGGTGACATTGGCTCAGGCGATTGCAGTCATCTGGCAGCTGGAGGGCCGCTGGTTCGATTCCCGCCCTGGGTATGTGAAAGTGTCCCTCACCAAGACACCTAACCCACCCCCCCACCCCCCCACCCCCCACGCCCCACCCACATGCTCCTGGCGAGCTGGTTGGTGCCAATCGCCGTTGACGTGCGAGTGTGTGTACGAATGGGTTCGTTCATTCCTGATGGGGCGGCCTGTAGCGTTGTGGTTAAGGTAAACGACTGGGACACGCAAGGTTGACGGTTCTAATCCCGGTGCAGCCACAATAAGATCCGCACAGCCGACGGGCCCTTGAGCAAGGCCCTTAACCCTGCATTGCTCCAGGGGAGGGCTGCTCTCCTGCTTAGTCTAATGAACTGTACGTCGCTCTGGATAAGATGTTATGTAGTAGACTGCCCTGGTTATGGGCAGAAGCTTTTGGGAGAGGCAGTGTTTTGTAGCCTCATCCACTGCAGTATGGGAGGGTTCAGGAAGGGTTGTGCCCGACAGATGCAATCGTTGTTTTATATGTTTTCGAGGATTGTCTCCTGCTTATTCTAATCAACAGTATGTCGCTCTGGATACGAGCATCTGCCAAATGCCAATGATGTAATGTAATGTAATGATGGGGTTCGAAAATAGGGGGAGAAATGTCTGTTGAGAATGAAGAGCAGCAAAGGGACGGTCCTCACCGGGAAAAGATTGGACTCCTCTTTGTCACAGCGGTTGCCCTGCACCTCCAGGACAGCCGACAGGCCGTGAATAACCCCCTTACTGGTCACCACATCCGACACGCCCACCTGAGCCTTCTCCACAAACACCTGCTTCGGAAAAAGAAAGAAATGTGTTAATTTCTGTTTCATTTACCAAATTTGCCAAAGGTGGACAAATACTGAATCCATATCAAATTGGCCACCACCGTTAGCCAAGCCGAGAGCATATCGAGCATAGATGCAGAGGACTCAGTAGAGCAGGGGAGAGCAATCTTATCTGAAAAAAGGGCCCGAGTTGATAAAATTTTTGGATTACGCCCAGCACTAAGGCATCTGATTTAACTGAGTAACTAATCACTGTCTTCAGTTAGAGACCTTGAAAACTAGAATCAGGTGCCTTAGTACTGGGCAAAAACAAAAACCTGCACCCACGCCGGCCCTTTCTGGGATAAGATTGCAGTCGAAGACGATCCTATGGTCATGCTGTGGTCATCGGCACAAAGAGGCCCTCATTTCCAAAATTCCAGCTCGGTGTCGGTCTACTCCAGTCGAACACAAGAGTAGCTTTAGCTGACAGTGTCTGCTGCCGATCACTGCCACTGCACATACAGCCACTAGAGCGGCGCTGACGTTCAGCACGGGCAGTACTGCGGCTTGTGGGATTGTGGGAACCCTTGCAGCACTTCCTTCCCCTCGGTAACCTTGGTAACAAACCGACCGCAAAAGGTGCGACATCATGTAATCTTTTATTATTATTACGACTACTACTACTATTACTACTACTACTATAACTGTGACGATTATTATTATTATCACTATAAAGTCTATTATTATTACTACTACTACTACTACTACTACTACTATGACTGCTACAATTATTATTAGTATTACGTCTATTATTATTATTACTATGACTGCTACGATTATTATTATTACTATTATGTCTATTATTACTACTGCTAATACTATTATGACTGCTACTACTATTATTTTTACTATTACGTCTATTATCATTATTTACTACAACTGCTACTGCTACTACTGCTACTGCTAGAGCAACTACTACTACTGCTATTGCTACTACTACTGCTACTGCTACTGCTAGAGCAACTACTACTACTGCTACTACTGCTACTACTATTACTACTACTACTACTACTACTACTACTACTACTACTACTTCTGCTGCTACTGCTACTACTGCTACTGCTACTGCTACTACTACTACTACTGTTATGATGTGTAGGTGTGGGACTCACATTGCCGTCTCTGAGGAAGAACCCCACTTGGAAGGAGAACCCAAGCATGGTGTCTTTGTACACCCCAGAGCGCAGGTCACTCTTCATCAGCCTCTCCGTCAGGATGATGTGATTCTGCGTCGTGTTCAAGTCCTGAGCGGAAAAACCACCCCAAAACATCTGAGCCGCAGATCAGACCAGAACAGTCTGGAGATTACATCATCTGAGTCACAGATCATCCAGAACAGTCTGGAGATTACATCATCTGAGCCATAGATCATCCAGAACAGCCTGGAAATCTTATCATTTGAGCCATAGATTATCAATGATGGCCAATGGATTTCAATCAAACACTTCTTCATTGTGATTTGATAACGTAGATAAACAATGGTTTGAATTTGTCATTTATTACCATTTCCTTCCATTTCAAGCTGAAATAACTATAGAACATTGGAATTAATGGAATAACCTAATTTGTACAATTAGTACAATTTACAAATATAAAATCCTTAACCAAAAGACAAGCTTTAGGAGGCCAGTGTGAGGCTGTCTTGGGGTGAGGTAGGCCCCCACTGCAAAACCTGACCAGCATCTTGTCAGTCTTGCCAAATAACTTAAGATATTTTTTTATCTCTCAAGTAGAAAATATTCACTTTTTTTAAGGTAATCATGAAAAGAGTCCTCATCACTCATTGGCGATATTTTCACCTTTTTTAGCAAAAAAGAAATAGGATTTTAAGTCTCAATTTAAGACTAAAATGCATCAACAGGTGAGGTAGACCTAGGTGAGGTAGACCCAGATGAGGTAGGCCCAGGTGAGGTAGACCCAGATCAGGTAGGCCCAGGTGAGGTAGACCCAGGTGTGGTAGACCCAGGTCAGGCAGACCCAGGTGAGGTAGACCCAGGTGTGGTTGACCCAGGTGAGGTAGACCTAGGTGAGGTAGACCCAGGTCAGGCAGACCCAGGTCAGGTAGACCCAGGTGAGCTAGACCCAGGTGTGGTAGACCCAGGTGAGGTAGACCCAGGTGAGGTAGACCCAGGTCAGGCAGACCCAGGTCAGGTAGACCCAGGTGTGGTAGACCCAGGTGAGGCAGACCCAGGTGAGACAGACCCAGGTGAGGTAGACCCAGGTGTGGTAGGCCCAGGTCAGGTAGGCCCAGGTCAGGTAGGTACAGGTCAGGTAGACCTAGGTGAGGTAGACCCAGGTGAGATAGACCCAGGTGTGGTAGACCCAGGTGAGGCAGACCCAGGTGAGGCAGACCCAGGTGAGGCAGACCCAGGTGTGGCTGCGTACCAGTGATGTGGCGCCCGTCCTGCTCAGGAAGGTCCTGACGGCAGTGTCGTTGGGAGCGAACACCGTGTAGGCCGGGGTCTTCTCCATCTGCTGCGTCAGGTTGAATTGCTGGAAAACAACGAGCGGGACTCAGCCGAAATGCTGAGCACAGATTCTACAGCGCTTTGGATAAAGGTGCTATATGAACGCCAACCATTTACCACTAACCAACCATCAGTGCACACGGCACATCTACTTACTGAGCAGGGAGCATTAGTCACAAGGCCGTAACACCCCCTCCCATAGGAACAAGCCTTCACAGTAGGTTTGACACGTGGAGAAACCTCCTCACAGGTCTCTATAGACTTAATTGACTGTCTCAGTCAACACCCCCGCATCCCATACAGAAAGGCTAATGACACAGTACATGTGATGTTTCAATCAACCAGTTCGATTAATGAGAAGCTTCATAGTTAAAGGCCCAGCGTGTCGAGTGTGCACAGCGGTGTGGGTACGTACGATCAGAGCGCTCCTGAAGAGAGAGTAATCCATCTTCTGCTCCAGCAGCTCCAGCAGTCCCTCGCTCAGCTTCCTGTCCGGAATGAACACCTGCCAGGGCGGGGAAGACCACGACACCCACTCAGTCCATGTGACAGCGATGCTTCGCGAAAGCGGCAATGCTTCATATTCAGATGCTTCACAAAAGCAGCAATACTTCATATTGAGATGCTTCACAAAAGCAGCAATGCTTCATATTGAGATGCTTCACAAAAGCAGCAATGCTTCATATTCAGATGCTTCATATTCAGATGCTTCATAAAAGCAGCAATGCTTCATATTCAGATGCTTCATAAAAGCAGCAATGCTTCATATTCAGATGCTTCACAAAAGCAGCAAAGCTTCATATTCAGATGCTTCATAAAATCAGCAATGCTTCACATTCAGATGCTTCATAAAAGCAGCAATGCTTCACATTCAGATGCTTCATAAAAGCAGCAATGCTTCATATTCACCCGACAATGATGCAAGAACGTACGTCATGTCAGCGATGCTTCATAAAAGACAATCCTGTCTCTCTGACCTTGGATTAAAGGCCCATGTTCTCTTCCTCATTCTAGGTTTTAGTGTCTAGAACGCCCACAAAATGTTTGCAAAGAGAGGGCGAAGTAGGTTTTTTTGGAAAAGTGCCTAACCCTGTGTCCTGTAGTCAGCTGTTATAACATTTCACAACGTCAGCCGATAATGATGCAAAAACATATGTCATGTCACAGGGGAAATCGTTTTACAAACAGCTTGGGAAAAAAGGCAGTTTTTTCCCTAAAATATGCATACTTCTAAAATTGCATTTTCTTTTTACTTGAATCAGTATGGAGTCGAAACCGAAAGCCTCAGGACGATATGAAGAAACACAAAAAATATGAGTGTGGGCCAATGTATCATACTGGAAATGACTCGACAGGCCTTGCTAAAATTAACCAGTGAGTGAATGTGTAAGGTCATGGTTCGTTCCGTTAGTTAGTTGAGTGGGTGAGTCAAGCAAAACACAGTACCTTATCGATAATATGGATGACTCCGTTGGTTGCTGCTATGTCCGATGATGTGATCTTACCTCCTCCAACGACTGTGGACTGAGGTAACAACAGGAGCAGGGTGAGCAATGACAAGTATTCTGGTTTATTCCAGATTGTTCTGCATGGATTCCATGGAAACGTGTGTACTTTTTAGGAATCATTGACGAAAATCTCTCATTACATTACCACTATTTTACTTTTAAATAGGCTACTATATTCTAAACTTGATGCAGTAAACGCACAAGGCAGTGTGTAAAGTAAGCCATATCTGGCTTCTTTGCACACACATTTTCAAACTGCCCAAATTGTACCAAACAATGTTTTCTTTGTGACAGATCCACTGAATTTTGACAATGTTTAAAGTTTTACGGTGAAAAGTGAGACTTGTTTCAGTTTAACGTTAGCCTTTTGGTTAGCCACGGTGCTAAAACAGATCGTGAAGGCAGAACTTTACGCTACATTCGGGTTCATACGGTACCATATCGTTCCAGGAGACAGGAAGTGATGTCTTCAGAAAGGAAGTGAGCAGCAGGGTGGAGGCGTTCCGTATGTCCCCCAGGGGCCAGACTCCCAAAATCATGTGATACCTGCGACAACAGGTGCACATATCACACTGCATGTTATTTGGCTGATGCTTTTATACAAAGTGACTTACAGTTGATTAGACTCAGCAGGGGACAATCCCCCCCCTGGAGTCATGTGGGGTTAAGGGCCTTGCTCAAGGGCCCAACGGCTGTGTGGATCTTTTCGTGGCTACACCGGGATTAGAACCACCGACCTCGCGGGTCCCAGTCATATACCTTAACCTTAACCTTAAGGCTGCCTACGTAAACCAGTGGAGGAAAATATGGGAACAGATAACTTTTATTTAACCCCTTCAGTGTTATAGAACTCTTGCTTGACCAGTAGTGATGGTTACATCCTTAGCATTTTAATGCTCAGTTAAGAACATTCTTGTGGTCGAGCTCAGATGGAACAAAAACCAGAAATGGCACCAGGGTGGCCTCTCCCTTCCGTAAAAAAGGGTCAATAACTGCAAGGCTGTGCTCCCCATTTGGTGGCGCTCATGGGCCTATACCAGGCAGTGTGTGGGGTGAGGGAGTTTGGGCACACTGTAGACTGCGTGTGGGGTATCTGAGTTTACACTGAGGCTCTCTCACTTGATGAGGGTGGTGAGGGAACTGCTCCTGGCGGTCCAGAAGTCCCGGTCGGCCTTGGCCATGTTCTGGATGGCGGTCACAGAGGGGATGAAGAGGGTGAAGTCTGGGCCCGATGAGAGCAGCTTAGAGACGCCGGCGTCCTGAGGAGCGCAAACGCATTAAGGAATTCACACAGATCAGCACAGCCAATCACCACAAGAGCGAGAGCTCACACAGATCAGCATAGCCAATCACCACAAGAGCGTGAGCTCACACAGATCAGCACAGCCAATCACCACAAGAGCGTGAGCTCACACAGATCAGCACAGCCAATCACCACAAGAGCGTGAGCTCACACAGATCAGCACAGCCAATCACCACAAGAGCGTGAGCTCACACAGATCAGCACAGCCAATCACCACAAGGGCGTGAACTCGCACACAGATCATTTTGGGAACGTTGGACTTGACCTACGCTTGCTCATTTGTCCATAAACTACAAGAATTATATGGCTCCACCTGGAAAATCCCCCCCCCCCCCCCCAAAAAAAGACAGATTTCTGTTCTGTGTGAATCTTTTGTATCGTTGTTTGTTTCAGATTGAAGAAGATATAGGTTTGCACGTGTAGCGGGGTTAGCTCGGGTAGTTCGCGAGCGAGCACGGTGAAATGCGGTGAAAGCGAAGGCTGGCGACGGGTTAACGCTCCCTGACAACGTAACCCTCGAATTCGAATGTCGTTGCCCTCGGTGACGGGGGGAGCGACTCCGCCTTTCACTGACCGGTAACAGCTTCAAATCCCACCTCGGGCTCCGGCAAATACCTCCCTTTTCGTTCCCCACGCATGGAACTCGGAAGTAATCCCCTGAGGAGTTGGATTAGATGAAGTTCGGTTAAGGGGGGTGGGGGGGGGGTGTACTTACGTTCACCCACTTGTAGAACTCCGCCCCCTCAGGAATGGCGGACAGCTCCTGCAAAGAGAGAGAGAGCGGCGATGTCAGCTCAACCCGGCCCCTCCAGCCTCCGCCCGTCCGTCCGTGACGTCACCCATCGACGGGGGGGGGGGGGGGAACGCTCACCTGTGCCATGGTCCCGTAGCACACCTGCCCGTCGCCGGAGTAGCCCTCCTTACACACGCACTTCCACGCGCCTGCCGACAGGTACTGACAGGTAGCCTGGGAAGGGGAGGGTGACGAGGTCAGAGGTCAGACAGGGGGCTGTGCGGACACAAACAGCTGTGAAACAGGGCGGCCTGTAGTGTAGTGGTTAGTTTACATGACCGCAAGGTTGGCGGTTCGATCCCCCGTGTAGCCGCAGTGAGATGCGCACAGCCGTTGGGCCCTTGAGCAAGGCCCTTAACCCTGCATTGCTCCAGGGGGAGGACTGTCTCCTGCTTTGTCTAATCAACTGCACGTCACTCCGGATAAGAGCGTCCGCCAAAATGCCACTAATGTAATGTAATGTGATGATGAAACGTGTCCCCCTGAACCACGGCGGGTACCCACCATGTAATGGCAGCCGCCATTTTGCAGGGCGCACTGGTTGATAGGCTCGCACTCCCTGCCGTTTCCACGGAAACCATTCTTGCACTCGCAGTCGTTCTGTGCGGGAGGAGAAAAGGGGCGTCAGTCGTTGAGGTCGACGAATTTTTTTGGGCAAATTTTTTGTGGGTTTTTTTAAGGGGGTATCCTTCATGCAGCTGCTGGGATGTATGAGAAGAACATTTGCCCGTGCATTTCAACACAACGTACGTTAAGAGTCGCCGGTTCGATCCCCCGCCCCGGGTGTGTCGAAGGGTCCCTGAGCAAGACGCCTAACCCCTAAATTGCTCCTGGCGAGCTGGTCGGCGCCTTGTGTGGTGGCCAATCGCCGTGGGTGTGCGTGTGTGAGTGTGTGTGTGTGTGTGTGTGTGTGTGTGTGAGTGTGTGTGTGTGTGTGTGTGAGTGTGTGAGTGAGTGCGTATGTTTGTCTGTGTGTGAGTGTGTGAGTGTGTGTGTTTGTCTCTGTGTGAGTGTGTGAGTGTGTGTGTTTGTCTCTGTGTGTGTGTGTGAGTGTGTGTGTGCGTGTGTGAATGGGTGAGTGTGAGGCGTCAATTGTGTAGCCCTAGTTGCATACTTGAAAAGTCAAACGCAGTCAGTTCGCCGCTAGCCACTGCTACGAGGAACGGGACACGGGAACACGGCGGCCCGCTCGGCGTACTGGGGGTAGCGGTGGGGGCAGTTAGGGTATGTAGCCTCACAGAGGAGGGGGCGGACCCGCTCACCTGTCCCGGGCCGATGTTGATGCAGGTGGCGTTGTCGTGGCAGCCGCCGTAGCCGGCATCCAGGCAGTTGTTGATGGCCTGGCACCCGGCCCCGTCCTGTCTCCAGCCCCTCAGGCACTGGCAGATGTGGGACGCCGGCCCCGTCTTCATGCACTTGGCCTGGGGAGAGACGCAGAGAGAGGCCCGCCGTCAGCGCCCCGGTGCGGCGTCTTCGGGGGGGCGGCCCGGAGCAAACTCCTTTTCTGTTCGCCGTGAATGTTAGCGAACAGTTTGCAATGGTAGCGTGTATTTGTTTCTTAACTCTGTTCTTAACTACAGTTGGGCAGTTTGTGGGGGCAGTTTGGCAGTGTTTTGGGGCAGTTCGGCAGTGTGAGAGGCAGTTGGGCAGTGTGTGGGGGCAATTGGGCAGTGTGTGGGGGCAGTTTGGCAATGTGAGGGGGCAGTTGGGCAGTGTGAGGGGGCAGTTTGGCAGTGTTTTGGGGCAGTTGGGCAGTGTGAGGGGGCAGTTTGGCAGTGTTTTGGGGCAGTTTGGCAGTGTGAGGGGGCAGTTTGGCAGTGTTTTGGGGCAGTTTGGCAGTGTGAGGGGCAGTTTGGCAGTGTGTGGGGGCAGTAGAGCAGTGTGAGGGGCAGTTGGGCAGTGTGAGGGGGCAGTTGGGCAGTGTTTGGGGGCAGTTGAGCAGTGTGTGGGGGCAGTTGAGCAGTGTGAGGGGGCAGTTGGGTAGTGTGAGGGGGCAGTTGGGCAGTGTGCGGGGGCAGTTTGGCAGTGTTTTGGGGCAGTTGGGCAGTGTGAGGGGCAGTTGGGCAGTGTGAGGGGGCAGTTGGGCAGTGTGAGGGGGCAGTTGGGCAGTACGCACATTGATGTTGCACCCTCCCCTGTAAGGCAGGGCACACGGGTCTGTCTCCATGCACAAGATCCCGTCACCCTGGTAACCAGCGTTACAAATGCACCTGTGGACAGTAAATAAGAACAAACCAAATTCAGTAAAAGTCACTTTCACCCAGCGAGTCTCCAATTCCACTTACACACAGCACAGTCTGTCACTTAAATGGTCGGCATTTATACAGCGCCTTTATCCAAAGCGCTGTACAATTGATGCTTCACATTCACCCATTCACACACACGCTCACACACCGACGGCGATTGGCTGCCATGCAAGGCGCCAACCAGCTCGTCAGGAGCGTTCGGGGGTTACTTGAGTCCACTTCCCAGATTTTGCGAGAGGTTCCGGGTTTTTACCCGTTTCTTTAATCCGGCCAAGTAACCCCGCTTCGTGACACGAGACCCAGAACGGATTTTTTCTCCCCCCCCTCCCCCCCACTGTGCTCTCCCACTCGCTCGACCTCGACACGCTCTCCCCCGGCGACCGTAACCGACCGCTCGGCCAGGCTCTGACCCGGCGACCGTAACCGATCGGCCAGGCTCTGACCCGGCGACCGTAACCGACCGCTCGGCCAGACTCTGACCCGGCGACCGTAACCGACCGCTCGGCCAGGCTCTGGGGGGGGGGGGGGCTCACCTGACCGCTCCCCCGTTGAAGTCGCACGTGGCGTGGGCGTGGCAGAACTGCACCCTGGGCCCGCAGGTCTGGGTGTGGCGCTCGCAGAACCGGCCCGTGTACCCTTCCTGGCAGGTGCCCGGCTTGCAGGACCCATCCCCGTCGGGCCGGTTGTCACACTCCCCGTGGATGCAGGGGCAAGCTGAGGGGGGGGGGGGGCGGAGAGAGTCACCCGCGTATACGGACAGATTTGGTGAAGCGGCGTTTCGTCGTATCGCATTACGTTACGTTATTTGGCGTCTGGCAGACGCTCTTATCCAGAGCGACGTACAGTTGGTTAGACTAAGCAGGAGACGATCCTCCCCCTGGAGCAATGCAGGGTTGAGGGCCCAACAGCTGTGTGGATCTTATTGTGGCTACACTGGGGGATCGAACCACCGACCTTGCACGTCCCAGTCACGTACCTTAACCACTACACTACAGGCCGCCCATGGAGGTGAATGTTATGTTTTTTAAAACATTGACCCATTTTAGTCCCATTATAAATTTATAAATAAATAAGCTTTACAAATAAACACGCAGGTGAAGACGTAGCCTTGTTAAAACTTGTTCGTGTATGGCTTTCTGACATTCAGAAGGAACAAACTACAGTTTAGTCCTTATGTGTGTTCTGTGCACAGACATGCCGGCATTGGTGTTAGCCTCTCTTCTGCCCCCGGTGGTCAGTGTATGCGCTGCAGGTACGGTGTGTTTTTTTTTGTATTTACTTTTGTCACAGCCGGGTCCATATTTGGTGGAGCTGGAACACAAGTGGCAGCGAGAGCCCTTGAATTTGTCCTTACAGACACAGGTCCCATTCCCATCGATCCCGTCCATGCACTGAAACACACACAAGCACATACACACACATACACAAACACATACACATACACATACACATACACATACACCACACACACATACACATACACACACCACACACACATACACCACATACACCACACACACACACACACACACACAC
Source organism: Conger conger (assembly GCF_963514075.1). Taxonomy (NCBI): domain Eukaryota; kingdom Metazoa; phylum Chordata; class Actinopteri; order Anguilliformes; family Congridae; genus Conger; species Conger conger. Next base: position 7,932,566 of record NC_083778.1, on the reverse strand, counting down.
ACACACACACACACACAAACACCACACACACACACATGCATCAACACCACACACACACACACACGCATAAACACCACACACACACACTCACACACACACCACACACACACGCACACACATGCATAAACACCACACACACACACACACGCGCATATGCATAAACACCACACACACACTCACACACACACATACACATACACCACACACACACACACCACACACACACACACATGCACACACATGCATACACACCACAAACACACACACACACACACACGCACACACATGCACACACATGCATAAACACCACACACACACACACACACACATACACACACATGCATACACACCACACACACACACACACACACACACCATACACACACACCCACCCACACCCACACACACACACACACCACACACACACAGAGGTTCTCAATAAGGAAGCAGTCTCAGTCTTCTTAAATTAAAGCTACATTAAAATCATTTACTTTTAATAAAAGTTGAAGGAAAGCCTAGATTGGCACAATAGTCTGTTTTCATCAGAAAAGTATGAATTCTTCTGGCCTTATATTTATTAATATATTTTAAGGCTGTACAAGGCTGCCACTATTGCCTTGTTATGCATGAATAACAACGCAATATAATTCAAGTTTACCTCATTGCGGAAACATTCATTTATGAACATTGCGGCTCGCTTTGCACTGTACCATATGTGGTGCTGCAGTATATAATTGGGCCCCATATCTTTCCATTACTGGCTGGATGTACTTCCTCTGTCTGCCAAAAGGACTTAATCTGTGGAAGAATCTCCTGAAAGCTGAACCTGAGGACCCACCTGGCCCTGCCCGGAGCAGGGTGTGGTGAAGCCCCCAGGACAGGGGCTGCAGTCTGGCCCGTAGAAACCCTTACAGCACATCAGGGTCTGGGGGAGGCAGAGGTCACACAGGTCATACAGGTCACAGAAAGGTCATACAGAGGTCAAATAGAGGTCATGCAGCTCACAGAAAGGTCACACAGAGGTCACACAGCTCCTAGAAGTGTCACGCAGAGGTCGCAGAGCTCACACAAGGGTCATACAGAGGTCAGGTAGCTTACAAAGGTCACAGAGGTCACGCAGCTCACAGGAGGGTCACACAGAGGTCGCAGTGCTCACGCAAAGGTCACACAGAGACTGGAGAGGGGAGGCTTACGGTCAGGGTCTCATTGCAGAAGAGAGAGCAGCCAAGTGTCGGCACGACGACGCCGAGCACGTTGTCTCTGAAGACGCAGCTCCTGGCGAGCTTGATCTGCGCGGTCAGAAGAGCGGGGCGTTAACGCGGGCACGCGGCCGAGCAACAGACACACGGAATCAGCAGCACAGCCGAGGCAGTCTGCGCTCACCGCGGTAACGCCAGAGGGACAGGATGACGCCGTCAATTCGGAACACCGGACACAGTTGACCTAGGCACACAGACAAAAAAAACACCCGTTGGCAACTTCCAATCGGATAAGCACTGAGACCCTCCAGCAGATAACAGCTGAAATGAGAGGCATCAAAGTGTAACCCGTTGAATACAAATACAAATGAAAACAAATCCATTTTCGCTTTAAAAATGAATAAATCAGTCATATTGTTGCGGCTAATTCACCAGCTTGACTGAAGGCCGTTCTGTTCTCATTGCTGTCACAGCCCAGGTTAATTTACTCCTAATAATTCCTTGCATTTATATCACACTTTCTTCACCGGTTGGTGACTCAAAGCACGTTACAGCGACGAGGGGGGAAGCTCGCCTCACCACCGCTGTGTAGCGCCCGCCTCGTTCCGGAAAAAGAAATGTTCTATTAACCGAATGTAAAATGTAAATCCAAAGTTGTCCCTCCAACACACCGTGACGACGCTGGACTTCTGAACGTCACATCTCCGGGGCAAGATGGGCTGGATGGAGGCAGGGATGAGAACTCCGTCCACCGAGTACAGACGCCCGTTTTTGGCCTGAACGTCTGCCTCAAGGATTGCCGCTCCGTTAACCAGAATCTGCCCCTGTGAATGGGACAGCCAATTAGAATCTGTTGCCAGGTCAGATCGACACAGTTTATTGGCAGCGTTTATCAGGCTCTCGTCTGTGGGACTGTCACCAGCCAATGCCGGCACTCGGGTTGGAGTCAAGTCATCATTAGAGTTTAAATGAATTATTTTGGAAACCTATTGAACAAGACGGCCATTTTATCAATTCATGATTTCACGAATCAAGCCAAACTTTGGACAGGTCATGGACCATAAGTCTGCAGCAGTCATCACACACACAGTTTTGATACTTAAGATTGAAATTTCTGCTTCCATCCACCTAACAACACAACTGGACACACACCAATCGTCGGCCTTACATTGCTGGTCACGTTGAATGTGAGGACTTGATTGGCCATCGTAACAGTGCGCGGATTTGACGCAACGTTGACAACCTCCAGCTACAGAACGGGATAGAACAGAAAAGCGGATTCACTTCTTGCCATGGACAAAGTCCCTTTGAATGAACTGCTTTGAGGAATCAACGGTGTTGGAATCCTCTGCTTTAAACTCACCTTCACAGACGGGATTATGTGGTTCCTCGCCAGCTCCAGAAGTTTCGTTTTACCCTAAGATTCACCAAAGAAGAAGAGAATACAGTCACAAGCAACAACAGTATTTGGCCGCTGTCTTTCATCATTGCTTTCTCCTAATGTGAAATTTGTTGATCTCACGCCGGTGCAGCAACGCTCCAAAACAAACATGTTTTCACTGAGCGAATTATACAAGTACGTGGTCTTCCGGAAAGTTCCGTCGCCAAAAGTGGACTGTCGACTTTGGGGGGGGGGGGCATGCCGGATGTGGGTCGAGGTACCTGGTCGGAGAGGAGGTAGTCCAGGTCCGCTTGGTTCATGGCGTCCATGGCTGCACTGGTGGGAGCGAACAACGTGTACGGGCCCGCTCCCTCCAGAAGGGACACCACGTTGGCTTTCTGCTCCGAAACCAAACACGCGTCAGCTTTCTAGGTAGACAACAAATACCGAACTACTCTGGTTCTACTTGTGCCCACCAGTTCAATACCTCAACTGTAACCTGCTCGATGCAACCGAGTGTTTGCTGTGATTGATCTCTTATTTCCTTCCTTTTTTTAAATCATTATTTTCCTTTTTTTTTCTCCAAATTTGGTAGCCAATTGTACCCTGTCTAATTCAATTAGAGCTAGTATTAGATACACCGCCCACACCCCATCCATCGGCGGCCCTACGAGAGCGACACGCCTTCTTCAAGCCATCTCGCCACATGCTGGTAACCGTGATTCCGAGGCGCTTTTTTGTGCGGCGATCTACTAACCCTGGATCCCTCCCCCTGGAGCAGCGAGCCAATTATGCTGCTCCACGTGAGCCGGCCAAACTTGGCTTTTTGGCAGGACCGAGAATCGAACCCCGGTCCCCGGTGTGCAACTGCAGCAAACTGCAACCACAAGTCTGCTGCGTCTTAGCCTGTTGCGCCACCGCGGCTCATTGGGAGTGTGTTTTTAACCTCAATGCAGTTTTTAGCAGTTCAACTTCTGTAAATGACCACAAGTGGCACAAGGCAAGAAGTGAATAGTGTATAGAATATTTTACTTCACAGAATAGTGACCTAAATTTTGGGTCCTAAATCCTTGGGGGAAACGTGCACATCGAAACATACTTTTCAAGAGAAAGGCACCCTGAAATAATAACGATAATGGATGGACGCATTCATATCCAACTTGCCATGTCTTCTCATCATCTCAAGAAGAATTTCTCACTTTCTCAAAGTAGGGGAAACTCACCCCAGCCACCACCATTTGTAGCACCCGTCTGGGTGAAGCACGGCGGCCATTTTGTGCCAGAGTGTGCATTCAACAGTGGAAGGAAGGAATGATTTCGCGGTTACCACAGAAACTGTGAGAGCAAGGGACGGTACAGTACCTCTAATAAGCTCCTAAACTTGTCAAATTTCCCATTGTCCGAGAGAATCTTCCTCAGGTTCTCCTAGAAAGAACACAACAAACCAAAGACAATCAGCACCCGGTTCAATGACAATACAGCTCATTCCTAGCATAAGTGGCAAGGGCGGTCGCCAAGGGGTTACAAAGGTCTATCAAAATCCGTGCGTTGTGTCCCTTCCCAGTCCGTGATCGCGAGGGACCCCGTCCACATTTCTGCCAATCGCACTGGGTGTCTGTAGATCAGTAGGTCAGTGGTCCGTAGTCAGTCTGAAAAACACGGATAAGCCGCGTTGGCGGTCAGCCTTTAGCCTGTCCCCACCTCTTTCTCGCTCTTCACGGTGGGAGCCACGCTGTCCATCAGCTTGTTGATGATGTGCACGACTCCATTGGAGGCGATGACATCAGACTGCACGATGTCGCCCTTCTTCCTGCTGCCGTGGATGCGGATTTTCATCTGCTGATCCTGCCATCAATTACATATATAAATACATAAATAAATACATACGCGTAAGGCCAAATGCCAGAAATGGACTGCTTTTTGGTAACGTTAACCCGAACGCATCACAATGGCACAAATGCACTTAGCTGTAAAGCCATACACTGTATGGACTGGTCTAATGCCATGGTTGTCACCAGCAGTAAGGGTATGGGGTGGGTATGGGGTGGATACAGGGTGGGTATGAGGTGGGTATGGGCTGAGTATGGGGTTGGTATGGAGTGGATATGGGGTGGATATGGAGAGGTCTACAGTACTGCACTTGCACTTCCTCCTCGTGAGCGGGACACAGGAAGGAAGGGCATCTGAGCACAGACTCCTCTGAGGAACCTCGTGTCACACATCTTTCCACATCTTTCCTAAAAGAGCGGTCGTCTGTAAAGACACCCATCCCTGCGAGGTCATGAGAACATTATCCGTGTTGTGACACAGACGTCTATCGAGAGCAACCGCTCCCAAACGACCACTCGGAATATAAACCAGTCATTACAAAAGCCGTCGGTACTGTAGGGCGCGTGATTGAGTCTAAAGGTCAAAGGTCAGGGTATGTGGCTGTTTCTAAAACGTTGCAAGTTTCTACGCCTCGGACTGCGGAGGCAGATACAAATGGGATTGTCAAGATTTGGAGAGGATAACACCCCAGGGGGTGTCACACCGCTGACCTCATCAGTGGTCACGGTCTCCCCAGACTTCCCGGTCAGGGTGTAGTAGATGTCGCCCTTCTTCAGAGTCTCCAGGGACAGCTCTCCTGCTACCACGTGCAGCTTACACAGGTACTGAGCGTTCATCTGGTCCGCCAACAGCGTCTTCACCTTTTAGAGCATGCATTACATAAGATTACATTACATTACATTACATTAATGGCATTTGACAGACGCTCTTATCCAGAGCAATGTACAGTTGATTTAGACTAAGCAGGAGACAATCCTCCCCCGGATCCTCGCCCGGTTAAGGGCCTTGCTCAAGGGCCCAACGGCTGTGCAGATCTTATCGTGGCTACACCGGGGATCGAACCCCTGACCTTGCGGGTCACAGTCATGCGCCTTAACCGCTACGCTACGGGCCGCCCCACACGAGACACACACACCAACACAGGCCTGACCAGTTCAGACCAGCTCCCAGCTCAAGCTAGGTTTTGAAACAGCTGGTAGCCGGGATTTCAAGCCAGCCATAGCTGGATTTTTTAACCGGGGAGCGCTTTTCTTATCGCAGGAAAAAATCAAACCTGTGTGGTGGATAAAAACCCATAAATCTGGTGCTCGACACACAGTTTTTCTCTTCTTTATTCTCTTAAAGGAGCGACTCGGGAGTGGTGTTCCTGGAGCTGAACATCTCACTCCGGTCTCTCTGAAGGCCGGCTTCACTCACCGATGTGCCTTTGAAGCCCTTGTTCAGGGGAATGAAGACAGTGAAGGGACCCAGAGAGGAGAGAGCCCAGGACAGGGTGGACTCTGAAAAACAAACAGAGGGAAAGGAGTGAGAGAAAGACGGAAGGGAATAGCAGAGAGAGGATTGCCGAATCTGAATTATCGGTGTGTGACAGACAGGAGTCAGGGAGAGCTGAAAGATAAGAGGTGTGTGTGTGTGCTATGTGTGTCTGTGTGTGTGTGGGTGTGTGTGTGTGAGTGCACGTGTGTGTGTGTGTGTATTGTGTGTGTGTGTGCGTACCGAACAGTGTGATGGCGTTGGACAGCTGACCGGTCCACTGGCCGTTGGGGTCGGTGTTTAGGTCCTGCAGTCGCTGCATGATGTTGCCGTAGCAAACTTTCCCATTGCCGATGTAACCCTTGTTACACGTGCACCTGCAAGAGTGAGAGTTAATGCACAGCCCTGTGCACAATTACAGTCTCAGTCCCAGCACTGTAAATGCCACACACACACACACACACACACATACACTCTCTCTCTCTCACACACACCCACGCACACACACACACACACAAACACACTCACGCCCACACACACACTCATGCTCACACACACACACACTCACTCACAAACACGCTCACACACACACACACTCATTCACACTGACACTCTCACACACACACACACACACACACACACACACACACACACTTTCTTGCTCACACACATTCTCTCTCTCACACACACACACACAAACACACTCTTGCTCACACACACTCACTCTCTCACACGCACACACTCACACACACACCGGCACTCTCGCTCACACACACACCCACACACCCACACAAACACACACACCAGCACGCTCGCTCACACACACCCACACACACACTCTCGCACACATACACACACACACTCACTGTGCAAGGCTGGGCCCTGTTGTGACACACACGGCATCCTTGCTGCAGTAGCCTGGTGTACATGCATCCTTCAGACTGCAGGCTCCAGACGGTGTCAGGTTGTCGAACCCCTCCACACACTCACAATGAGACTGGGAACAGAACCAACACCCCACTGGATCTCAGCTGCGGAGCAGTGTGTCTGTGAGCTGCCCGTGTTTCACACAGGCCTCTCACTTTTAAAAAGCAGAACTGAAGCACTGAGTAAATATTTGTGTAAATATTTTTGTAAATATTTTTGTGCAAATATTTTTGTGCAAATATTTGTGTAAATATTTTTGTGTAAATATTTTTTTAAATATTATGTGTAATTATTCGTGTAAATATTTGTGTAAGTTTGTGTAAATATTTGTGTAAATATTGTATGTATTTGTGTAAATATTTCGTGAAAATATTTGAGTAAGTATTTGTGCATAAATATTTGTACTTAAATATTTTTGAGTAAAGTTTGCGCATTTTTTAAAATATTGTGTGTAAGTATGTGTAAATATTTGTGTAAGTATTTGTGTAAATATTTGTGTAAATATTTTGTGTAATTATTCGTGTAAATATTTGTGTAAGTGTTTGTGTAAATATTTTGTAAGTATTAGTGTAAATATTTTTGTGTAAATATTTGTGTAAATATTTGTGTAATTATTTGTGTAAATATTTTAGTGTAAATATTTTTGTAAGTATTTGTGCATAAACATTTGTGTAAATATTTTTGTGTAATTATTTGTGTAAGTATTTTAGTGTAATTATTTGTGTCAATATTTTTGTGTCAATATTTTTGTGTCAATATTTGTGTAAATATTTTTGTAAGTATTTGTGTAAATATTTGTGTAAATATTTTGGCTAAGTATTTGTGTAAGTATTTGTGTATTTGTGTCAATATTTTAGTGTAAATATTTTAGTGTAATTATTTGTGTAAGTATTTGTGTAAGTATTTGTGTAAGTATTTTTGTTAATATTATTGTGTATTTGTGTAAATATTTGTGTAAATATTTTTGCATAAATATTTTTGTGTAAATATTTGTGTAAATATTTTTGTAAGTATTTGTGTAAGTGTTTGTGTATTTGTGTCAATATTTTAGTGTAAATCTTTTCATGTAATTATTTGTGTAAGTATTTGTGTAAGTATTTTTGTTAATATTATTGTGTATTTGTGTAAATATTTTAGTGTAATTATTTGTGTAAGTATTTGTGTAAATATTTTTGTGTAAATATTAGTGTAAATATTCGCGTAAATATTTTTGTGTAAATATTTTTGTAAATATTTTTGTATAAATATTTTTGTAAATATTTTTGTATAAATATTGTTGTATTTGTGTAAATATTTTGTGTAAATATTTGTGTAAGTGTTAGTGTAAATATTTGTGTAAATGTGTTTTGTGTAAATACTTGTGTAAATATTTTTGTGTAAATATTTGTGTAAATATTTGTGTAAATATTTGCGTAAATATTTCTGCGTAAATATTTCTGCGTAAATATTTGTGTAAATATTTTTGTGTAAATATTGTTGCATAAATATTGTTGTATTTGTGTAAATATTTGGGTAATATTTTTGTGTAAAAATTTGCGCGTAAATATTTTTGTGTAAATATTTTTGTGTAAATATTTTTGTGTAAATATTTTTTTGTAAATATTTGTGTAAATATTTTTGTGTAAGTATTTGTGTAAATCTTTTTGTGTAAATCTTTTTGTAAGTATTTTTGTTAATTTTTTTGTGTATTTGTGTAAATATTTTTGTGTAAATATTTTTGTGTAAATATTTTTGTGTAAATATTTTTGAAAATATTTTTGAAAATATTTGTGTCAATATTTTGGTGTAAATATTTTTGAAAATATTTGTGTAAATATTTGTGTAAATATTTTGGTGTAAATATTTGTGTAAATATTTTGTCTAATTATTTGTGTCAGTATTTGTGTAAGTATTTGTGTCAATATTTTTGTAAGTATTTTTGTTAATATAATTGTGTATGTGTAAATATTTTAGTGTACTTATTTGTGTAAGTATTTGTGTAAGTATTTTTGTTAATATTGGGTATTTGTGTAAATATTTTAGTGTAATTATTTGTGTAAGTACTTGTGTAAATATTTGTGCAAATATTTTGGCTAAGTATTTGTGTAAGTATTTGTGTAAATATTTTAGTGTAAATATTTTAGTGTAATTATTTGTGTAAGTATTTGTGTAAGTATTTGTGTAAGTATTTTTGTTAATATTATTGTGTATTTGTGTAAATATTTGTGTAAATATTTGTGTAAATATTTTTGTGTAAATATTTGTGTAAATATTTTTGTAAGTATTTGTGTAAATATTTGTGTAAATATTTTGGCTAAGTATTTGTGTAAGTATTTGTGTATTTGTGTAAATATTTTAGTGTAAATATTTTCATGTAATTATTTGTGTAAGTATTTGTGTAAGTATTTTTGTTAATATTATTGTGTATTTGTGTAAATATTTTAGTGTAATTATTTGTGTAAGTATTTGTGTAAGTATTTGTGTAAATATTTGTGTATTTGTGTAAATATTTTAGTGTAAATATTTTAGTGTAATTATTTGTGTAAGTATTTGTGTAAGTATTTGTGTAAGTATTTTTGTAAGTATTTTTGTTAATATTATTGTGTATTTGTGTAAATATTTGTGTAAATATTTTTGTGTAAATATTTGTGTAAATATTTTTGTAAGTATTTGTGTCAATATTTGTGTAAATATTTTGGCTAAGTATTTGTGTAAGTATTTGTGTATTTGTGTCAATATTTTAGTGTAAATATTTTCATGTAATTATTTGTGTAAGTATTTGTGTAAGTATTTTTGTTAATATTATTGTGTATTTGTGTAAATATTTTAGTGTAATTATTTGTGTAAGTATTTGTGTAAGTATTTGTGTAAATATTTTTGTGTAAATATTAGTGTAAATATTTGCGTAAATATTTTTGTGTAAATATTTGCGTTAATATTTTTGTATAAATATTGTTGTATTTGTGTAAATATTTTGTGTTAATATTTGTGTAAGTGTTAGTGTAAATATTTGTGTAAATGTGTTTTGTGTAAATACTTGTGTAAATATTTTTGTGTAAATATTTGTGTAAATATTTGTGTAAATATTTGTGTAAATATTTGCGTAAATATTTCTGCATAAATATTTTTGTGTAAATATTTGTGTAAATATTTTTGTGTAAATATTGTTGCATAAATATTGTTGTATTTGTGTAAATATTTGGGTAATATTTTTGTGTAAAAATTCGCGCGTAAATATTTTTGTGTAAATATTTTTTTGTAAATATTTGTGTAAATATTTTTGTGTAAGTATTTGTGTAAATATTTTTGTGTAAATCTTTTTGTAAGTATTTTTGTTTATTTTTTTGTGTATTTGTGTAAATATTTTTGTGTAAATATTTTAGAAAATATTTTTGAAAATATTTGTGTCAATATTTTGGTGTCAATATTTTGGTGTAAATATTTTGGTGTAAATATTTTTGAAAATATTTGTGTCAATATTTTGGTGTAAATATTTGTGTAAATATTTTGTCTAATTATTTGTGTCAGTATTTGTGTAAGTATTTGTGTCAATATTTTGTGTCAATATTTTTGTAAGTATTTTTGTTAATATAATTGTGTATGTGTAAATATTTTAGTGTACTTATTTGTGTAAGTTTTTGTGTAAGTATTTTTGTTAATATTGGGTATTTGTGTAAATATTTTATTGTAATTATTTGTGTAAGTATTTGTGTAAATATTTGTGTAAATATTTTTGTGTGAATATTTTGTGTAATTATTCGTGTAAATATTTGTGGAAGTATTAGTGGAAATATTTGTGGAAATATTTTTGTGTAATTATTCATGTAAATATTTGTGGAAGTATTTTGTGTAAATATTTGTGTGTTTGTGGAAATATTTGTGTGAATATTTTTGTGTAATTATTCGTGTAAATATTTGTGCAAATATTTGTGTAAATATTTGTGGAAGTATTTTGTGGAAATATTTGTGCGTAAGTATTTTTGCGTAAATATTTTTGTGGAAATATTTTGTCAGTATTTGTAAGTATTTGTGTAAATATTTGTGGAAATATTTTCGGTCTGGTTTGGGACTGAGCGAGGACACGTACCTTTCCAGGGCCGTCATACACGCAGCGGGCTGAATCCGCGGCACAGCCCCCGAAATCCGTCTGGCAGGGGTTCACCGCCATACACACCACCCCGTCGCCGCTGTAACCCTGGGCGCAGGTGCAGGAGTGCTTATTGGGGCCCAGGTGGGCACAGACAGCGTTTGAGTGACACACCTGCTGCAGGCAGGGGTTTATGGCTGACAGAGGGGGCAGAAAGATACTTCAGTCAAAAGAGATGTCTTTTTTAAACAGGAAGGTACAGGACAAAAAGGAAACCTCTTTTTTTAAACAGGAAGATACTTTAGTAAAAAAGATCTTTCCGTTTTTAAACGGGAAGATACTTAAGGAAAAGAGATCTTTCTTTTTTAAACAGGAAGGTACAAGACAAAAAGGAAAAGAGATATTTCCTTTTTAAGTAGAAACAAGGGATTTTTTTTTTTCCTCTGCGCAGTGTCACACGTGTACAGGAGAGTGACAGGGGGGCTGTGACTCACAGGCGCACAGGACTCCGTTTCCCTGGTAACCTGGCAGGCACCTGCACTGCAGCTGGCCCGTGAGCGCGTCCTCGCCGCAGCGAGCATTCTGGGAGCACTGCAGGGACGTGCACGCCGGGAGCTCTGAGAGAGAGAGCGTTACGGTCAATACGCACAGCACAGCGTTACGCTCATTACACACAGCACAGTGTTATGGTCAATACACACAGCACAGCGTTACGCTCATTACACACAGCACAGCGTTACGGTCAATATGCACAGCACAGCGTTACGGTCAATACACACAGCACAGCGTTACGCTCATTACGCACAGCACAGTGTTATGGTCAATACGCACAGCACAGCATTACGGTCAATATCCACAGCACA
>NC_083778.1:7793327-7915827 GCF_963514075.1 Conger conger | reverse complement strand
TCTCTCTCTCTCTCTCTCACACACACTCACAGTACACACTCTCTCTCTCTCTCTCACACACACTCACAGTACACACTCTCTCTCTCTCTCTCTCTCTCTCACACACACACACTCACAGTACACACTCTCTCTCTCTCTCTCTCTCTCACACACACTCACAGTACACACTCTCTCTCTCTCTCTCTCTCGCTCTCACACACTCACAGTACACTCTCTCTCTCCCTCTCTCTCTCTCTCACACACACACACTCACAGTACACACTCTCTCTCTCTCTCTCTCTCTCTCACACACTCACAGTACACACTCTCTCTCTCTCTCTCTCTCTCTCTCACACACTCACAGTACACTCTCTCTCTCTCTCTCACACACTCACAGTACACACTCTCTCTCTCACACACACACTCACAGTACACACTCTCTCTCTCTCTCTCTCACACTCACAGTACACACTCTCTCTCTCTCTCTCACACACACTCACAGTACACACTCTCTCTCTCACACACACACTCACAGTACACACTCTCTCTCTCTCTCACACACTCACAGTACACACTCTCTCTCTCTCTCACACACACACTCACAGTACACACTCTCTCTCACACACACACTCACAGTACACACACACTCTCTCTCTCTCTCTCTCTCTCTCTCACACACACTCACAGTACACACTCTCTCTCTCTCTCTCACACACACTCACAGTACACACTCTCTCTCTCTCTCTCACACACACTCACACACACTCACAGTACACATGCTCTCTCTCTGTCTCTCAGGGTTGCGCAGGGGCTTAGGCTGAGGAAGGCCTGGATGTGGCCTTGGGGTTGCTCACTGTCAGCACATTCCTGGAGGGCAGGAGGCCCCCCCAGAGGGAGGGGGGGGGGGGGGGGGGACATGTGCGAGTCCCCTGCTCGGCAGCGGGCCTGCCGTTTCCTCCACGCTCACACACGTCTCGCCGACAACAACACTCACACACACCGCCACTTCCTCTTCCCGCGTCCACTTCCTGTTGGAATGGGAGGGGGGGGGGCTGTGCATCTGGAGAGGGAGCGCTTTTCGGGACATGGCTACGTGCCGGCCCTTTGATCCAGAGAAGGAGCACTGTCCTGTAAAAGCACCAGCTATGTGTGCTGTTAAACGAACTCACCGATGCAATCTGTCCCCAACCACAAGTACCAGCAACTGTGCGTTGTTAAACTCATCAACGCAATCGGGCCCTCAGAACCAGTAAAAGTACCAGCAACTGTGTGTGGTTAAACTCACCAATGCAATCTGTTCCCCAATACAAGTACCAGCAACTGTGTGTGGTTAAACTCACCGATACAATCAGTCCCCCAGTAGCCTGGGCAGCAGCGGGGCTCCAGGACAACCTTGTGGCACTGGTGAGAGCAGCCGCTGATGGACAGGCCCAAGTTTCTGGCTGTGTTGACGGTGTACCTGTAAGCACAGCACCGCACGCAGTCAGCTAATGCCCCACGGAGAAGCTAGGGTTCGAACAGCCCCGGAGCGAACCAGCAGCGAACGCTGAGAGCAACCGCTACTCTTTCCCACCCTAATTCCCGCCTGTCTGCTGTGTGTCTACTGAACGGCAATCAAGCGGGGTCATGGGAAGCGTAGACCAGCCTCAGAGGGCTCAAACCGGCAAGAGGACAGGTCAGGAGACGCTACGCTAACGTAGCGGATATACGCACGCAGGGTCGTTGACTCAGCCCTGGTTATCCTGACCCAAGTCTCACAATTCATATCCAAAACAGCTTGATTGTCAACTAACTGAGTATGCAGGTTGGATACAACTTACTCAATAGTTACTCAACAAACTCAACAAACACCTTCAACCCACAACACTGTTTATCCCTCCCCCTTCTCTGTGAACGTGCTGACGTTGAAACGCCATTGGCTGTGGCAATTAGAACCAATTTTCAACCAAAGAGCATTCATTATTGTACATCGAAACAATGTTTTGGTACAGAGTGTCAGGCCGTGAACTGTATATTTTGAAACCCGAATTTAAGGACTATAAACACGGTGAGTCAACATGTCAGTGAGCCTTTTTCAATGATAGTTAGGGATTTACAAGATTTACAAAAATCTTACCTATTGTTCCTTTAAAACATTGTTACAAGACCATTGCGAACCCCTTCGTATCACTGAAAAAGGCTCACTGACATGTTGACTCACCCTCTGCCTGTGTTAATTGTCCTTAAATTCAGGTTTCAAAATATACAGTTGACGGCACCAAAACATCATACAGCTGTACAATAACACAAGCTCATTGGTTGAAAATTAGTTCTAATTGCCACAGCCAATGGCGTTCCAACATCAGCGCATTCACAGAGAAGAGGGAGGGATAAACAGTATTGTGGGTTGAGGGTGTTTGTTGCTGCTATTCCTCTCTTGACCGTTCAAAGTCTGAAATTACCTATTGTACCTTTAAGGTCAACACAAGACTAAAATACTTGCTGAGAGACTTATTTCGGTCGTTTTTTCGCAATGGCCCTCACTTGCAGTTTTGGTCCCCCTTGTCGGTCATCTTCCGGAAGCCATAGGGGCAGTCCACCAGGGTGCTGATGAGGCAGGAGTGGCAGCGGGAGGAGGTGGTGGCTGTCACCATCTGGTCACAGCGGTTCTGCCGCAGGGAGAGATGGGAAGGAGGAGGCTGTTAGGGGGGGGGGGGGGGTCTGTAGCGTAGTGGTTAAGGCGCATGACCGGGAGCCGCGAGGTCGGCGGTTCTAATCCCGGTGTAGCCGCAATAAGATCCGCACAGCCGTTGGGCCCTTGAGCGAGGCCCTTAACCCTGCGTTGCTCCAGGGGAGGATTGTCTCCTGCTTAGTCTAATCAACTGTACATCGCTCTGGATAAGAGTGTCTGCCAAATGCCACTAATGTAATATAATGGCACCGTGCTACGCTCCCACAGATACAGTGGAGGTTCATTTTTGTTCTTCAAGGGTCAAATTTCCCATATAAAAAAATAATAATAATCATTTGTATGTTTAATTTTTTTTTTTTTATTTAACTTTTATTTTACCAGGAAATAGTCCCATTGAGTTACACCTCTTACAAGAGAGTGCTGGCTTAAAATACAACAAATGAAACAGATTGAGCATTAGACACAGTGAGACACAGAAGGACGTTGACAACAAACAAACAATTTAGGCAAAAACAAGAGCATGCAGCATCCATGAGCGGTTTCAAATGTTCTAACGGAATCAGTGTATGAAGCTGGATCTCCATGCTGAAGGGACAGCATAGCTGAAAGCTTTTTCACCGAAGACAGCACGTACTTTGGGAACATTAAACAAAATTAAGCCAATCAGTCATGAACCTTAGTGCTGCATGATGAACACAGTCCAATATGCTTAAACAGCACTTGTAAATAACATGTCCATCCATAATAATAATAATAATAATAATAATAATAATAAATACAATTCATCACATGCTTTTCTCAAAGGACTAAAATGTACCCTGAAAGTACAGTAGTGTTCTCTTTGGGTACAAATGAGTACGTTTTTCAAGCAAACAAGGTACAAATGAATTATATATTGCTGGCTAAGGGTACAATTAGATGCACCTATGGGGTACCATGGCAGTGAGCATTTGAACCTTTTTAGGTACTTTTCGTACCTTTATTTCTGAGAGTGTACCGGCACAGCCAATCAATCATCCTTTATTTATATTGTACGTTGCATATGCCTTAGCACACCACAAAGTGCTTCACCATAAATAAAAATAATTACAGATAAATAAAGATAAATAAAGATAGAGAAGCATTTAAAGTATTAAATGAAGTGTAATAAATATGATCATCCATCCATCCATCCATCCATCCATCCATCCATTATCTGAACCCGCTTATCCTGAACAGGGTCACAGGGGGCTGGAGCCTATCCCAGCATACATTGGGCGAAAGGCAGGAATACACCCTGGATGGGTCGCCAGTCCATCACAGGGCACACACACCATTCACTCACACACTCATACCTATGGGCAATTTAGACTCTCCAATCAGCCTAACATTCATGTCTTTGGACTGTGGGAGGAAACCGGAGTACCCGGAGGAAACCCACGCAAACACGGGGAGAACATGCAAACTCCGCACAGAGAGGCCCCGGCCGACGGGGATTCGAACCCAGGACCTCCTTGCTGTGAGGCGGCAGTGCTACCCACTGCACCATCCGTGCCGCCTATTAAATATGATCAATGAAATGAAATAATATATGAAATCGAATCGAATAAAGAAATGAAATAAGATATTAAACTGGACCAGTAAGAGGTCATTAATTAAATGTTAAAGATTTTGTCTGCACAGTCCTTGTGTGTTATAGAAAGCTGTTGCAGTAGGAGAGAGAGGTTCAGGTAACCACTCTAAAAGCCCTTCATAAGCACATAACAAATAAATAAGCTTATAACATTAACTGCATTTATGGTGCGGTGTGTTATGTCACCAAGGTTGCAATCAAGTACTATTTGTGGTTGTTGACATTAGAATGTATAAATGTCTGTCATGCTTTTCTGCTCTTATGAATGCTAATTTACTGAACAGGTTACTCTAAACTGGTTAACTGAAGGCAGTGCTTAATTCAATCAAAAGCATTTGGTCAGATAAGCAGACGCTTGAGATCATGTTGCACAGAGACTGGGGAATAATAATGGGGTCTGTAGCGTAGTGGTTAAGGTAAATGACTGGGACTCGCAAGGTCGGTGGTTTGATCCCTGGTGTAGCCACAATAAGATCCGCACAGCCGGGCCCTTGAGCAAGGCCCTTAACCCTGCATTGCTCCAGGGGAGGATTGTCTCCCGTTTAGTCTAATCAACTGTACGTCGCTCTGGATAAGAGCGTCTGCCAATAATGTAATTATTTCAATAACTGCCTAGAAACTAATTGAAGCCTTCTTAACGGTCTACTCGGTAGTAAATAATTATCAAACGTAGCCGTTCCAATTTGAACAATAATTAGAACTGATCCTACTTTTGGATCAACAGAGTCTGAGATATTGTCACTTCTATGCAGTAAATCTTGCGTTCTGAACAGGGGTTACAGTCTGAGCGGATCTTAGCGTTCGCCTCTCCACAGCGCAGATTAAAAGACACGACGAGCAAACCGTCACACACCCCCACCCGTTATTATTAACAGCGCGTTTAACTTGTATTCGGGGACAGATGCCATCGGTGAGTTTAACAACACGCAGTTGCCGGTACTTGTACTTGGGGACAGATTGCATCGGTGAGTTTAACAACACACAGTTGCCGGTACTTGTACTTGGGGACAGATTGCATCGGTGAGTTAAACAACACACAGGTGCCAGTACTTAGTTTAACCACCGTCTTCTACATTCGGCCGCTGCGGAGTTAACAGGATGTACGAAAACAAACAAACAACGATTGCATCTGTCGGGCACGACCCTTCCTGAACCCTCCCATACTGCAGCGGATGAGGCTGCAAAACACTGCCTCCCCCAAAAGCTTCTGCCCATAACCAGGGCAGTCTACTACATTACATCTCATACAGAGCAACATACAGTTCATTAGACTAAGCAGGAGACAATCCTCCCCTGGAGCAATGCAGGGTTAAGGGCCTCGCTCAAGGGCCCAACAGCTGTGCGGATCTTATTGTGGCTACACCGGGATTAGAACCACCGACCTTGCGGGTCTCAGTCATGCACCTTAACCACTACGCTACAGGCCGCCTCGTGACCCGAGAGGGTGAAAAGCTGTAAAAAGACGCCGTTTTTAAGGGACGCGTCGAAGCGAAACGCCCGCCCCGGCGACGATCACATGACCCACGCGCGTCAAGGCTCCTCGTTCCCCCCGCTGTCTGGAACGACTGTCGTTCGGCGCCGCGCCAAGCCCCACTAACTGCGCCGAGTAAAACCCGGAACAGCTCTTTCTACTGCGGCCCGTGTTCCGGATTAGGCAGGGTTCCGGGTTTTACTCAGGGCTGGCATCCACCGAACTCAGCAACCCTGTGAGCCTAACACGCCTGGGCCCCAGGTCTGACAGTGTTTAGCACTGTGCCCAACCTGGTTCTTACAGCATTTAGCCCTGAGTCAAGGCTGGTATTACAGCACTTAGCTCTGTGGTAAGGCCGGTCTTAACACCCCATGGATCAGTTTTCCACCAGTCGGCCTCACCTTGGCGACATCCTGAGAGGTGGTCGAGCAGAGGTTCAGGATGAGGAGCGCCAGCAGGGCCGGCGCGCCAGCGCTGGGGGTGCTCCCGGGGTCCATGCTCGGTCCGTCTGCGCTAGAGTAGGCTCCTCGATGGAGTGTGCGTACTCACAATTACAGGCTCTTTTTCAACTCCCGGGCCCCCTGGTACCACCCCCCACCCCCCAACCCAGCCAGGCCAGTCCTCTTTCCTGTGACAAAGTCCTGGAGTGGAACTCGTATCCTCCCAGATCCGCACTCCGAGCACCGTCAGCAGCAGGAAAAGGGGCCGAATTGTGCTGTTTCGCGTTCAAATAAACCGGGACAGAATGACAGGATTTCCTCAGATGTAAATTGCCCTCGGTCTGGTGAAAAATCTCAACCCCCCCCCCCCCCCCCCCCCCACCCCCCCCATCTTCCTGATCTACGATATGTACCGCGGTGTGATCCGTCACGAGTTTCTCGGGTTCATTCGGCGAGTAGTGGGGGGCCAGAGGTCCCGGGACAGATGCTTAGTCGTTATTAATGAGAGAGGCGCGCGACGCGGTCTTCCCGGCGTTACTCTTAAGATTCTGAGGAGAAAGACCTGTGGCTTTCGCGTTGTGTTTTTCCAAACGCTGCGTTTCCTGGTCATCGACCGCCACACTTTTCCTGGCAGGCTGCTGTCGTAGGATGCGCTCCGCCGGGATTTAGCTGCAATAGCGATTGAGTTTCCCCTCCCACCCCGCTTAATCCCGAACACGGAGGGCAAAGGGGCGGACGACAGACCCGATTCAGTCCTCACGGGTCGATTAATATCTATAAACCATTGGTCACCTCTGTGTAACTTTAAAAGCGAGACAATAGAGGCTAGTTTCAACAGCATGAACACAGCAATGTGAACCCATTACATTACATTACGTGGCATTTAGCAGACGCTCTTACCCAGAGCGACGTACAACAAAGTGCAAATCAAACACAAGAACAAGTGCAAAAGTGAAAAGGCGAGCGTCACTGCTGCGCGTGCGACTTCAGAGGTGTTTGTCCTTAATGGGCGAACAGTGTTTCATAAGGATGGCTGGCTTATTAGACACTGGCCACAGAGAGAGGGATTTGACCCCGTAGCCTACAGCGCTTACTGTAACTACAGCAGAACTCTCGCTGCCGGTCCATCAAACACCACTGAACCCAGATGTGAACGTTATCAGTTGAACCAAAGAACCTTAACATTCTCTCCCACTCCCACTCCCACTTCCACAGTAGCATATAAAGTCTGGCCCTAACTTTTGATGAGACGTATTTTTGGTCAATTAATTGGCAAACCTTAAATGTGCTACATGGGAAGATGGAACCAGAAAAAGCTTTTACTTAGTCATGTATCGATGCGTTTATTAAATTAAATAAAATAAATAAAAAAACGGTCGTTTGCTGTCCTGCACCGGCTGTCTTAATTATTGGAAACTCAGACGTAGGCCTACGTAGTTTTATTCAGGGCCCATGAATATTAATATTTCTGGCTACGCTTTTGGCTACATAACGATACATCTGGTATTTGTCTTTATAAATAATAAAAATGAATAAATATAATGATAATTATTTTATTAACTCGTAAATAAAATTAGCAAAAATGATAAAAATCCGAATCAATAACGACAATGTAGTGGACAAGCGTAAATTTAAACCAAACGAAAGTTAGCTCATTTAGCGGTCTCAACGTTTGGTCCAGAAGACTAACTATGGAAAAGGGCAGGCTTGGTCCGATTAGACGACAACATGATCAAAGCATTCGTCAATATTAATTCCTACTTCAATGAGAGGGACAGATCCCTTGAATCTGAAGAGAAAACACTTGTTTTCTTGGGAGAGAGCAAAACGCATTTAGATTAGTTTAAAGGGGAAAACAATCAAGGACATGGATGGATCACGAAGATTAATAACACTTTCGTCATTTAGTTGTCCAGACAACTAAACGGTAAAAAGTGATTTTACCTACAAATGAGCTTGAATCGAATCGCCAAGACGGGAGTCTCGAGCGATGGTCTCGAGACATCTAGTGATTGCTCTTACGAAAAGTAGTTGTCCAACATTACTTTGGTTCCAAATATTATGAGCACTAAAAGGCAAGGCAAGGCACGTTTATGTGTATCGCACATTTTATACACAGAGGCAATTCAATGTGCTTTACATAAGAATAGACGAAAAGAAACATAAACGCAGACAATAGTTAAAAGAGTACAGATATACAAACATAATTTAAAGAATTAAGTTAAGATAGAGTGCAGTATTTAGTAGTAGTAGTAGTAGTAGTAGTAGTAGTAGTAGTAGTAGTAGTACCATACACACTAGGATTTAGTAGGCACATGAAGAGATTAATGTTTTTCATGGGATTTAAAAAATGCTACATTTGGGACACATCGTCTGGCAGTTTATTCCAGTGGCATGCAGCATAACGGCTAAATGCTGCTTCATATAAAAGTGTGTATGACAAACAGAAAAGTGTCATGCTGAATCTTACAATCTGTAGAGTAGTGGTTCCCAACCCTGTTCCTGGGGATGTGTAGGTTTTCACTCCAACCCAAACGAAGCACACCTCACCCAACGGCCAGAGTTCTCCGTGACCTGCTCATTAGTAGAATCAGGTGTGCCAAATTACGGTTGACATAAAAACCGAACAGGACGGTAGATTTTGGGAATTACTGCTGTAGAGCCGAAAGATGATGGACAAGAAACAGCGGGAAAGTTTTGAAATGCAAACAGCCATAGTAACTCGAGGGATACTTTTCTCAACAGCAGACATAATTTTCACTGCTGGTTGTCAAATGGCAATACTGCTTTTATGCACAATGCTCGTCTCGTTTTTGTCCAGTAGAGGGAGATAGACTCCACACACGTCAAACTGCTGCCCCCTCTTGATCTTTATCCAGATTATTGTGTTCAAATAATATTCAGAAATTATACAGCTGCGAGCTGCAACTATGGCCCACAAACAAAGGTAAACTATCATACCAGGAAGATATGTGCATTAAATATTTGTGTGTTTAAGGAAGGAACCTTTTACAGGAATCATTCCCATCTTTCTAGGAAACAACTATAACAAACAACATGATTCTCTCTTTAATACTGCCCACTGCTTACTCTTTTTTCCAATGATTAACTTTTTTCCAATTATGAATTTATACGTACTTTAGCTTTGTTTAATCGGCTTATCGTTGTAATATTTGGATAGTTGGCTGGCTGCATCCATCATAGATTAACCTTCTCTTCTTTTTGCCAGTTGCAAAACTCCTGAAAGCCAGCAATTGCCTTGAGAACATTTTAACGCATCAAAGCAGGTAAAAACCTGACTCTTAATGCCACAAGAGTATTGCAAATGGGTTATCTCTCAAACTGAAACTTTATTGTACGTCGCACTGTATAACAGCGGCTGCCAAATGACTATAATGTAATGTAATGTAATGTAATGAAACATTGAAACTGAAATAGTTTGTAAATCCTAAAGAATATGGACTACAAACAAATTTAGCAATGTAAAAAGTGGGCAGAATAAGGAATTGTGATTGGGAAACAAGCCTTCTTTAAATAATGAAAAGTTATCTTTGTATCGCTACGGTTGTCTATTCTTCTTCTATCTACCACCAATGACACAGTTACGGTTGCTTTGATTCAACGTGGAAACCGGGAGATCTCATCATCGGTTGGGTAATTTGCGACACAGGAAAGATACGATTGGCCAGGCCCTATCTGGGAATGAAGCGCTCATAGAATATTGTTTTCAGTTGTGAAAATATTTCCTGTGTGTGCAGGAACATTTTTTCCCTGCCCTTAATTTGTCAAAATAGCTCCGGGCAAAAAAGCTGTGTTGTGTTTGAGAAAATTAATTTGACAAGCCTCAGTCTGTTCTATTATATCCGTATTTTGGGGATAGATGACAGATGCTCGTGGAGAACACGTTTGGACCCAGGAACTCAATGCGTCTGCGTCTGTACCTATTACTGTTATAATACAGCAACACGACGGACTTGCATATAACTGCATGTACGGTAATGTTTTAGTGTCACACACGCCTATAATGTACAGGAGAGCTCAGCTTTGACCTGAATCTTTCTCCACGTTTGGCACTTCACAAAGTTCCTACATTGCAAGTCACTGTCAATCCGTTTTTGTGCTTGATAGTTGTCCATTGTCACACATATTAAAAAGCCCACCAAACTCCAAAATTGTATACTTTATAAATAGCAGTAAATTGATAAGCATTTTTCATACAGTACATGTTGAGTTCGTGCACACTCAGAGCCTACAGGCAGTGAATTTTAAACACACACAAACACAAACAAACAAGCACACACACACACACACACACACACACATATACAGACACAAACAAACACACACACATACACACACACAAACACACACATATATACAGACACAAACAAACACATACACAAACAACACACAAAATAATTCATTCTGGGTCCTGAAAGGACTGTACCACTACCACATAGAGGAATTTTGTAATAATTTATTGAAAAATAAAGCAAAAAATACAAAAATACATTTCTTATTTTGCAAACGTGTGCTGGGCTGGCAGCTTGTATGTAAAATATGAGATGGTTAAAAAATGAAGCTCCTTCAGTATATTTCTCTTATTTTTCCAGACTTTGAATTTCATACTTTCAGACCACAACCAACAGAGGAACAACACAGTCGTTAGCCTGAAAGTCGGTGAATAAATGTCCAGCTTTAAGCTCTTGTTACGATGAAATAGCTAACAGCTTGGTTAGCCTTTAGCCCCAGGACATTATTTGGTTATTATATAGTTATCATATTGGCATTCAGCACGAGTTTGCTACTGTTGACAAACCGCTGCTCCGCGTTCAGGGCAAAGAGACCAGACAGACAGAGGAAGAGAGAGACAGAGAGGAAGAGCAGCCTTTTCCACCGACAAAAAAAAACCTGGAGGATCAAAGGCCTTTGTCCGCTCATCCTCCCGATAGCCCCGCCACTGGCCACATGGAGCCCGGCTTCAAAATTCTGGAATTTATTCTTTCTTAAATTGTACCGATTGAATACGTTAACTTTCCAGAAGCAGAGTCGAAGTCTTTACATAAAGCACGTGGAAAGAATCCCTCCTCTGATTCGAATATATGCTCGTATCTTCCAACTGCAAACGGGAGGCAAAGGATTGAGAAAATCTCCTTTTTTATTCATTCCAAAGAATCTACCTTTGGAGTGTGATTTACAAAAACAGCCGAATGAATGATTGCTGTGCTTGTAATGTTTAAAAAGCGCTTTAATAAAGCCAAATGACAAAAAAGATATTTACAGCTCTGTGATTGTCATTTCCCACACCAAATAAATTGTGACTTGTTTCTGTTGAGCTACATGTTGTACCACACGCGTTTCAGAGATCAGAATTAATTCGCGATATATAATTAATTATAATTTCGCAGATTCACGACCTTACCCGTGTTCTATTCACATGCCCCCCTCCCAAAACCAAGTGAATCAGCGATGGCGATGTTAAAATGAAGTATACTTCAAATCCTCAGATGATATACTTGTTTCCGGTCACGTTGAGTGTATTTGGGAACACACTTTTCAGGAAATAAGCCGTAATTTTTACAAGGTTCCATCACTAAATGAAATCAAATCACTAAAGCGCAGAACAGAATCGCTCCAGATTGACTCTGAATCCATCCAGAGGCGAATCTGGATACAAATGTGCTGCAACCATGTCGGGGGTTCCACAAAACAAGTACCCTTTTTTAAGTCAAGATCGTGGATCAGCCATGCCCCACTAACTGCACCCCCCCCCCCCCCCAAATTGATCCGTTTAACGGTGAACCTATCGATCCGCTCTTTGGCTCTGAATCCCAGAGTGGGGGGGGGGGGGCACTGTGGTGACGTCACAACCTGCCCCGCCCGCTGTGTGGGCACAGGGAGGGGGCGTATCTCTGGGGGAGGGATTAGGGAAAGGGCCGTGTCATTGGGCGGAGGGGTAACGTCCGAACGGCCGGGCTCTATTTGGCTCAGGTGATAAGGCTCAGTCTACATTGGAGCGACGTTGGCTCAGGAGGTGAGAGCGGTTCGATCCCGCCCCGGGTGTGTCGAAGCGTCCTTGAGCAAGACACCTAAGCCCCCAAAACGCTCCTGACTAGCTGGTTTGGCGCCTCACACGGCAGCCAATCACCGCTGGCGTGCGAGTACGTGTCTGAATGGATGAACAAGAAGCCAGCCCTTTGGATAAGGCGACCTGTAGCGTAGTGGTTAAGGTAAATGACTGGGACACGCAAGGTCGGTGGTTCTAATCCCGGTGTTGCCACAATAAGATCCGCACAGCTGTTGGGGCCCTTGAGCAAGGCCCTTAACCGGGCATTGCTCTGGGGGGAGGATCGTCTCCTGCTTAGTCTAAATCAACTTTACGTCGCTCTGGATAAGAGCGTCTGCCAAATGCCAGTAACGTAACGTAACGTAACGTGATGTAACGGCTCAGCCTCTACTTGCAGGAGTGCACGTCGCTCACGGTCTCGCAGCGCCGGCAGCGCACGTGGCAGCACCAGACGAACTGGCAGTCGCAGCGTTCGGCGCTGCGCACCACGTGCGTGTTGTAGCCCCGCCCGCAGCAGAGCGGGCCGCAGCCCCCGGGCCCCGCCCCCGCCCGGCTGCAGCTCCGCCCCCGTGTGCCGGCCGCGCCCAGCCGCCGGTCCTCCAGGCAGTAGTCGGGCGACCGGCGCAGGTAGACCAGCCGGTCCCGCCCCGCGCGCTTCCGGAGGGCGCGCCCGCGCACCTGCGCCGCCCCCTCGTAGCGCCCCTTCAGGAAGTCGCCCACGCGGCCGAACGGCGCCGCGGCCCGCCAGCACGTCTTCACCGCGCACGAGCCCGACACGCCGTGGCAACGGCACTCCGTGGACATCGTCATGGCAACGGCCTGGAGAAGGGGGGGGGGGAGGGAGGGAAAGGTTGTTCAGAAATTGTTGCCAACACCCGTGCCGACACGTAGGTGCTAGTACACCTGTACACTTATATACACAACTGCTGAATAAACACAACTGCTGAATAAATACAACTGCGGAATAAACGCAACCGCTGAATAAACACAACTGCTGAATAAACGCAACCGCTGAATAAGCGCAACCGCTGAAGAAACGCAACTGCTGAATAAACTCAACCGCTGAATAAACGCAACTGATGAAGAAACGCAACCGCTGAATAAACGCAACCGCTGAATAAACGCAACCGCTGAATAAACGCAATTGCTTCTCTTGTGGAGGAGGATCCAGAGGGGAAGAAGACGTGTGTCTTTTGTGTCTCTTGTGTCTTTTGGAATAAAGTACAAGTGTGTTGATGCAGGGGTGGGGAGCTGAGCCGTGAGCATGAACTGCAGCCTTTCCAGCAAAGCGCTCAGGTAGAGGTGTAAGAGTGGACACTGGGGGCAGCAGGCTAACTCTGCTTTAGCCTCTTAGCCTGTCATGTGATGCACTGGGGGCAGCAGGCTAACTCTGCTTTAGCCTCTTAGCCTGTCATGTGATGCACTGGGGGCAGCAGGCTAACTCTGCTTTAGCCTCTTAGCCTGGAGCATGATGCACTGGGGGCAGCAGGCTAACTCTGCTTTAGCCTCTTAGCCTGTGGCGTGATGCACTGGGGGCAGCAGGCTAACTCTGCTTTAGCCTCTTAGCCTGTCATGTGATGCACTGGGGGCAGCAGGCTAACTCTGCTTTAGCCTCTTAGCCTGGAGCATGATGCACTGGGGGCAGCAGGCTAACTGCTGTAGCATTCAAGTCACATGACCATCAGCCACATCACTGAAATTTCACCGTGTTCCTATGGACAAAACTACAGCCCAAAAAACACCAAATCCCAGGGGTCTCCTGGGAAGGCTGACCATCAGTAAAAAAACTGTGTGGAACTATGGGATATGAAGTCAGTGGAGCTCAGAACACATTTTGTCGGCGTGAAGCCGTCATTAAACTAGGGGATGCTGCAGGACATTAAACTAATGCAATCGCGTATGGAGTTTCCGAATATGCTTTCACGTGACGAGGTAATTAATCTTCGTAGTTCGAAGACAGAAAAAGACATGGTCGCGGCTCCCAGGCTTCGACTCGGGAACACGATCATGTTCTGGGAATCGGAGCGAGTTTTCCTGAAAACGGGGAGAGGCGTACGGGGGTCTGAGGGCTGAAAGGGGGGGCACTCCGGCCGACCCCCGGATGAGGGAGGGGAGGGGGTGTGTGTTATTTTGTCGGAACTGAAAATGCAGTGATGGCCGTCGTCCTTTAGCCCTGGTGCGGAATTTGCCTTGCGGCCACTGGCCAGAGCTATGCAGGACTTTGAGACTGTCGCCACGGGAGACACAACATGGACTTCCCCACATCACAACTTTACAGAGATGAGCCTTTTGCAAACTGTACCCCCACCGAGCGAATGTTAATATTCAGAAGTCCTGGCTATTTGTATGGTAATTAAATGAGGTTGAAAACCTTGATGTTGTTTTGCCCTGCACTTGGTTGGCAGAGAAGAGTGACTTGGAATAGCACCCTGGCAGAGTCATTCCTGATTAGTTCAATGTTATAGTGAGGTAATTATCTCTCTCTCTCTGTCTCCCTCTCTCTCCCTCTCCCTTTCTCCCTCTCTCTCCCTGTGCAAGGACAGTGCTCTGCCTCTCTCTCCCCCTCCCTTCCCCCTCTCTCTCTCCCTCCCTCCATCCATCCCTCTCTCTCCCTGTATAAGGATAGTGTTCTCTCTCCCTCCCTCCATCCCTCTCCCTCTCCCCCTCCCCCCTCTCCCTCCCTCTCTCTCTCCCCCTCCCCCTCCCCCCTCTCTCTCCCTCTCGCTCTCCCCCTCCCTTCCCCCTCTCTCTCTCCCTCCCTCCATCCATCCCTCTCTCTCTCCCTGTATAAGGACAGCGTCCTCTCTCCCTCCCTCCATCCCTCTCTCTCTCCCCTCCCCCCTCTCCCTCCCTCCATCCATCCCTCTCCCTCTCCCCCTCCCCTCTCCCCCTCCCTCTCCCCCCTCTCTCTCACCTGGCGGCCGGCCTCGCTGTTGTGCAGGTTGACGGTGTGCAGGGCGCGCCCCCCGCGGGAGGAGGCGTTCCAGACGGGGTGGTGCAGGAAGCGGCGGCTGAGGGCGGTGCCGTGGCGGACGTGGTCGGAGCAGCCGCCCCACTGCCAGCCCTCGCCGGGGGGGGCCGGGTCCTGCGGGCCGCCGTCGCACGCGCAGTCCGTCAGGTCCCCCGCGCTGCAGGAGCGCGTCACCGCGTGCACCAGCCCCGCCGCCATCACCGCCAGGATGAACGCCGTCTCCTTCGTCCCTGCGCCAGCCACAGCCACAGCCACAGCCACAGCCACAACAACAACGACCACAACAATAACAACCACAACAATAACAACAACCACAACGACAACCACAACAATAACAACAATCACAACCACAACAACAACAAAAATGACAACAATAACAACAACCACAACGACAACCACAACAATAACAACAACCACAATAACAACAACCACAATCACAACAACAACAAAAACAACAACAACAACAACAACCACAACAACAATAACAACAATCACAACAACAATAACAACAACCACAACAACAACAACTGTGTTATTTACTTGTGTTATGAGGATGATACCTTTGTAGTTTTGTTTGGCTAGGTAAGCTGTTTACTCGCATATTTGCGTGGTGCGGTATTAAAAAAAAAAAAGATCAAATTGGCGCAAGTCCTTATCTTTGTTGTACTGGTTGCAGTTGAAATTGAAATTGTACTATGGGGTGAAATGGCTCAGGCAGTAAGAGCAGTCCTCTGGCAGTCGGAGGGTTGCCAGTTCGATCCCCCGCCTGGGCTGTGTAGAAGTGTCCCTGAGCGAGACACCTAACCCCTAAATGCTCCTGATGAGCTGGTCGGTGCCTTGTATGGCAGCCAATCGCCGTTGGTGTGTGAATGTGTGAATGAATGGGTGAATGAGAAGCATCAATTGTACAGCGATTTGGATAAAGGCGCTATATAAATGCCAACCATTTATTTACTTCCCTCTAGGGTCTTTCAGCGCACTTAACCCTGGTTATGGGTATCGCTGAGTGAGGACTTGAGACTGGCCAGATAGCTCTGTATTCCGGATGTTGCAAATTCTGAATCTCTACCCCTGAAACTGGAATATTAATAAATATTCATGACGGCATGCGGCCAAGACCAATACAAATGTTAATGTTTGTTCAACCCTTGGGCACGTCTCTTTATGCACAATCACATCAATCCCAGTGGCTGGCATGACCTTGCTAGCGTGAAGAACTAGAAGGAATGCATGAGCTGACCTTCTGGTTACAACTAGAGAATCTACGACTTTAACATAGAAAGAAGTCAAGACAATCAACGGCTCCATGAGAAGACATGCTGACAGAGATAGGTACAATAGTTGACTCCTGTTCAAAGAAGTAACAAGAAAATAAAGTACCGTACACAACCAAGTAAATTTCAACAGGGTTTTACTGAGTTTACTGGTCATGCGTAAAACTCGCGAAAAAGATCGTAGACGGCTTATAGTTTGCTTCCCGTTACCAACACTCAATCCCAATTCGATAAAAGCACAGGCATACAGTAGGTGAATCAGTTACGTAATTCGATTAAATGTACTGTATCGCTTCACAACGACAAAGATAGAAAATGCGGAAATATCTGCAAAAACATATCCATATTATTTTGGCCATTAGTTTTGCGCATAATCCCAAAATCAAGTGATTGTATTACAAGTAATTTGGGAATTTGGGATATCGAAATGGGATCGAACAGGGTCGCAGTCTCCCCTGGATCCCCGAGTCACTCACCGCTGGT
The DNA here is from genome assembly GCF_963514075.1 of Conger conger. Taxonomy (NCBI): domain Eukaryota; kingdom Metazoa; phylum Chordata; class Actinopteri; order Anguilliformes; family Congridae; genus Conger; species Conger conger. The sequence goes on along the minus strand of NC_083778.1, from coordinate 7,898,859 downwards.
TAACTCGTATCCGAAGACCGACAGGTCTTTGGTGGTGGAACAGTTCCACCGCTCGTGCTTGAACTGTGCCTGGCACTCGGTTATACCAAGGCGGGCGCCGTCCTTGATGATGGGCAAGAGATACGGTTTTCTTTTGCACAGATCCTTTTGTTTGTTCGTGAACGGTAGACTTTCGCATCCCAGATTCTCAGGTACTCCCACGGATGTAATGCCCAGCCACCTGACACAGACCAGTGAAAAAATTAGGCATCTTTTTTTAGTTGGCACACTTAAGTTACCCGTTTACTGCAGGCTACAAAGATAAATAACTAAACTATATATATATATATACTAATTTACAAGGTGAGATTCAATCACAAAGCATTAATCATGACCCGGGAATCATTTGCGCATTACTTACATCCAATTTCCACGACATTGGAGGGGGTATACCGAAAATAAGACGAGAAGTACCACGCACATTTGATAATTTCCACAAAAGGCACGACCATCCATGACCTTCACCTGAACAATTAGACCATGACGATGCAGGACAAATTCCGTTGATTTCCTTAAAACGTCTTGGTATTACATCCTCACTAAATTACATGTACCATTCTGGTCGTAGTTTCATTCAGTAATCCTTTTTCTTGGCATCGACTAAGCGCCGAAGTGTAGCCGCAATAAGATCAGCGCTCATTCCTTTTTCGGAAGCAATCAGTTTTATCCTGGTCTGGATGTCTCATTTCAACGTTCTCCCGTATACTGACATGCGGACTGCGATTGGCCCGAGCGAATGTTAATATTCAGAAGTTCTGGCTATTTGTATGGTAATTAAATGACGTTGAAAACCTTGATGTTGTTTTGCCCTACACTTGGTTGGCAGAGAAGAGCGACTTGGAATAGTACCCCGGCGGAGTCATTCCTGATTAGTTCAATGCTATAGTGAGCTAATTAGGTCTCTCTCTCTCTCTCTCTCTCTCTCTCTCTCTCTCTCTCTCTCTCTCTCTCTCTCACACACACACACACACACACACCCAAATATGATACAGTGAGTGTAATAATTCCATCTGTATTAGGCTACTAATAAATTCATGGTAGCATAGATAAAATAATAATAGAAATAATATTAATACTTATCATAATCATCAGCGGCATTTTGGAAAAAAAGAAACTGGCACCTTAAATAGAAACAGATTAGCACATGAAATACACGTGTTAACATGTGAAATACTACAATTATTACATTTGACTGATATATAAAATTAACTACCAGTTAATGCATCGCTTGTCACCGCTATCAAGTTCACTTTTAAATTATAATTTTGTCGCTGTAGGGCAACATTTTAAAAACCTCAATTGCACTGTGGTGGTTTCAGTATTTTCATCTGAGTTTGGAGGTCAAAATACACCAAAATCGCAATTATTTAATCTCACATTTACATAACATTTTTGTCATTTGGCAGACGCTTTTAATCCAAAGCGATTTACAAGTGCATAGGTTCTTCCACAAATTAAAGCAACACATCCATAACTGGTAAAATACACATTAAGAGCTGTTCTAAACATACAGTTATTATTCTATTTTATTTTATTTTTTTGGGTTAGACAAGAGGGATAGGGATATCGGAAATCTTCAATTTATTTTGTGCAAAAACATAAAATAACATAAAGAAACTTCATTTAAAATGATGGCGATGCCGATATCCACGGAACATCGACGTGGTACACTTCATAATACACTTCATAATCAAGCAGAATCACGAACAATACAATGAAATAATGAGACATGTACAACAAAAACAATGCATGGTATTATGATCCCCACAGAAAATACATTATCGTCACATTTTATGGGATATGATACCGAGTAATTACCCAGCGTGTGTTTTCTACAATAGCAAGAAAAAAAAAAGAAAAAAATAAAAATAAAAGAAAATCTCACCATCAGGAAGAAAAGCGTATACATCTCATAGACAAACGCAGCAAAATATGACCGCGTCAATCAAGACCCAAAAATAAGAACATATGCTATCCATTTTAACGCGCTAGCCTTTTGTGTTCAAGGACCAACAACTCAATTTCATAACACGTATTACCTTTAAAGGTACCGTTACCGTTACCGTTCGTGATCAGCGCAAGCAGTATGAACAAATAATAATCGACAGAGACGCGAAAATGACTTTACAAAGTTTATTTTATGTAGAGGGACGTTACGTTTCAGAATACAAACGCAAGTAAACAAATGACAACTCATAGAAAGTTTGTTCTTTACACATGTTTCAATTTACTTCCTCTACAAAATTACTTTGTGTGTTTCTGCAATGACAGACGGAAAATTATCTGTTTTGAGTATCCTTTTAAGTGTATATTTCCTGTGTGCGGTTGGCGGGTGCTTGCGAAACGGTGAATCTCCACTTTAGACGGCGCGCAGGGTACCGGAATCGGAGAGCTCACTGTATCCATTTAGAGATTTAATCTTGTACATCTGAAATAATCTTTCTGTGGCCGAGGACCGCCAACCCAAAAAGATCGTTTTTGTAGCAGAACTACGTCTTCGTAACTCCCTAGAACTGCTCGGATTGCAGGAAACCAATCTCATAAAACACCGTTAGTCTTGCCCTTTACCCAGCAAGTCACAAAGTCGAAACCGAGTGACCTTGACTGGGCTAACTATGCAGAAGCAATATACCTGCTGTAACGACTAATGAGGTCATTGCCACCATACTCACATGCTAAGGCAAACTGCCTCTCTCACCGCGGACAGAGAGAAGAACGTTATTTTGTTTTACTTCAACGCATTTGCGTAATGAATCATTCATAAGCAATTCCTAATAAAAAATTAACATTCATTATATACACCTTGTCTTGAATAACCACGACACGGACAAGCTCAATGACTATGAATGTATGCTTAGCTCAGTACTTTATAAATAATGACAGAGAGACAGAAACCATAGGAAAATAGAAATTTTAATGTGAGCATGTCGTGCTACATTATGCACGAATTACAGATCAAAACAGAAGCTGCCAAATATATTGCCCGGCGTCTTATATGGTGTAATGCACACATGTTCACATTGAAATGAAAAGCTACTTCAAAATGCCATGTGGTATTTCAGTTATGAGCTGAAGCCAGACCTACTGAAAAGGTAACCAAATATGTTCATTGCAACAGGACCATTACAATACCATTCATTCTGCTGCAAAAATAATTTGCCTCTGCCGGGAATATTTCATTTTAATACGAAATGTCATTCATGCCCGCACAAAGGCCTCGGGTAAAATCCACACTTAAAAGCCTCTCGCTTTACTCTTTCAGACACAATTGAATCCTGGATATTCATTCCAATGTACTCTTGTAAAAATATAACAATCTTCATACAAATAATTCCTGGATTGATCCCAATGAATAAACCCTAAAATGCATACCATTTGCATACGATGCATATCCCCTCCATCGCCCCCCCCACCCCCCGGTCTGTAAACGCATTTTACTCCGAGCATTAACAAAGGCGCATGAATCGGTATAAAAATATATATAAATGTATAAGAATATATAGAGGCACGGTAAGACATTTTTGTACGACAATATACAAATTTAACAAAAATACTTTTGGTTTGGAATACGTGAGTCCAGCGGTCCTCGCTCCTGGTCCTGGAGAGCCGCAGGGTGTGCTGGTTTTTGTTTTCGCCTTAATATCCGCAACCAATTCAGACCCTATAAACCAGATGAGGCGAGTTAACTGTGTAATTAACAGTTTAATGATCAATTAAGTGCGCTAATTAAGTATGTAAAAACAAAAGCCAGCAAACCCAGCGGCTCTCCAGGACCAGGAGTGAGGACCACTGTATTAAACTGTACACACAAGATTGAGGTATGTGGGGTTTGAAAGAGCGGACTTCATCAGACGTGTGCAGAGTGTCTGCGGCGCCCCTCTTCCACACAGGAGAAATGGCTCCAAGAAGCACTTTTGGCATCGAAGGCGTCCATAGCTTGCGCGTACCAAGTTCGCACAAAGCTCAGAAAACATTTTGCGCGACACTCTCGCAGCTACTATGTAACATACGGTAACAGAGTTCGAGGCCGCGTGAGCTCAAACGGCCTTCTTAGGCAGTGCTCTTAAGGCAGGAAGGCGTCGCGCGCCGTCCCATTCAAAAGTTTGCAAAAACATTATGACTTCTAAGGTGCCTTCCTTTGGACGTATTGAAGGCAGCGTGCACGCATCCTTCGCCGGATAGGTCTTTACGATTATACTTCAGGCTTACTTACTGAAAATGGCGGCGGACTTCTCACAGAACTGTAACAGCGCATGGATACAGCAAGCTTTTTTTCTTTCTTTTTTTTAAACTACATGTTAATTCCACTCTCAAATAGCATAGTAAAGGTGTTTAAGCCTCTGTGAGCTTTCCATGAACTAGTAAGCTAGCCGCTATCACGTTACTTTGACTTCCTGCCTTCAAAGCGTGTCTCATATTAGTGCCTAGGCACATCAGAAGACACATTTGAAGGACAGCGACTAATCAGGCATTAAGGCATCAAAAGTGCCTTCAGTTTGAGACGCAGCCCGCGTTATAGCCCTTTCCCTATATTTCTCCACTGCGTTGAGCCTCCCACCCATTGTCAAAATAAAAGTCCCAGGGGCCCGCTGTGGAAATCACATATGCTCCTGTGTTGCGCTAAATTATCGCGCCCGTCACTGTTCCCAGAGGCCTCTCCTGTAAAGGGGTATTCAATACTGCCCCATCTCCATGGCAACGCTACCCTATCGACTGGCTGGAAAGTAAGGCACAGCCACAACGATGGCGGGAATTGGCTCCCAGTCCTGATCAGTTCCCCTCGTTCCACAGCTGCTGGAATCATTCTGGACTCCTTCCTCACCATCGCTTCTGACTGGATAATGGAAGTGATTCAACTGTCATACTTTCAACACACACACACTCACACACACGCTCACACACACTGGGACAGAGTCTCTCTATCTCTCTCTCTCTCACACAGACACACACACACACACACACACACACACACACACTGGGACAGAGTGTCTCTCTCTCTCTCAGACAGACACAAACACACACACACACACACACACGTTGCGAGGGTCTCTCCCTCACACACACACACACTCACACACACACACACACACACACATACTGGGACAGAGGGTCTCTCTCTCTCTCACACAGACACACACACACACACGTTGCGAGGGTCTCTCTCTCCCTCACACACACACACACTCACACACACACACAGCTGTGCGTGGGCCCTCAGTGAGACCCCATGGTCAGGTTTGTCCTGCCCCAGCAGAGGCGGCTGAGCAGGATCTCAGAGTACACCTGGTTTATGGGCCCCTTCACGTGGTAGGGAGAGCTGGAGGCCCCGGGCTCCTGCAGGGCAGCCGGGCTGGGCTCAGACTGCCCAAAGAGCTTCATCTTCCTGTGCGGAGAAGCTTCGGAGAACGTCGCCTTCCCAACCTGTGAACACAACAAACCAGCCTGTGAATGCATGAACCCTCACCATGTGGGCGGACTGTAGCGTAGTGGTTAAGGTAAAGGACGGTCGGTGGTTCTAATCCCAGTCCAGCCACAATAAGATCTGCACAGCCGTTGGGCCCTTGAGCAAGGCCCTTAACCCTGCAATGCTCCAGGGGAGGATTGTCTCCTGCTTAGTCTCATCAACTGTACGTTGCTCTGGATAAGAGCATCTGCCAAATGCCAATAATGTAATGTAATGTGCCCACGACACACCAGGACTGCTCCATACCTCCTCGATTGTCAACCTGCCTATTTGGATATTATTAAGTCGAATATACAGTCAGATGGCAATATAGCTGAATTAACCCACGCTGTTTTGAACCCAGCTGTTTATTATTGGCAATAAAAATGAATTTTTGGTCCCAAAAAACAGCTGATATAAACAATAGAGATAGAAAATATGACTGCAAGGTAGGAGGCAAGTGCAGGTGTCGGGAAAGGACTGACGGTGAGTAAGACCGGCGCTTTGATTGTGATTTTTTACCTCGTGAAAATGGCAGGCGCACCTTCCCTGGAGGAACTCTTTGTACCGGCCCATCGTGATGCGGAAGGTGTCGACGACCTCATACCCATGATGCTTTGCAGCCGTGAGAATCTTCTCGTTCGTGTGGTAGAGGTCCTGCACTCCCCGCTGTTGAAAGAAAGACAAAAAAAAAAAGGTCTCAGGTTTTATGGTTTCTTACAGCTGTGCGTTTGCATGGGCACACGCCTTTAGAAGAAGCGGGTAACATTGAAAGCACTGTTGTATGCATGTTTAATGAGAACCAAAGAGGCATTTCAACATTCAACTCCAGCCAAATCTGTGACCTTTCAGACATTTTGTGCTGATATACAAATAGTAATCATACGCCGCCTATTATAATATCACGTGAAAGAGACAGAAACTCTACCCTGTTCCGGGTGGAACACGACAAGGTGCTCAAGTTAATACATTTTTCAAGTGCAGAATCTCATGAGCCTGTTACAGGTGAGATGTGGGATTAGCTGACAGACAGACGGACAGACGGACAGACTCACGAGGGACAGTGAGCGGATCCCATCCACCGGCAGATGGAAGCCCATTCCCAGAGATTTTACCACCACCAGAATGTTGAGCAGGTTTTCCCTGCAGGGAACAACAGACAATGGGGTGAGTGCACACACACACACACACACACAGATACATACACACACACACACACACACAGATACATACACTCACACAGGCACACACACACACACATACTCTCATGCACACACACACACTCACATTCATACACTCACACAGGCACACACACACACACACACTCATACTCTCTCACACACACACACACACACACACACTCACATTCATGCACTCACACAGGCACACACACACACACACACACACACTCACATTCATGCACACACAGGCACACACACACACACTCCCATTCATGCACTCACACAGGCACACACACACACACACACACACACACCCAGGCACACGTTTACTCTGCGTATGATAGGAGAGGTAAAGAGAGGAAAGGGTCTGGATGAAGGAGAGCGAGTGTGTGTTCCTGTACCCATGGCAATGAGGGGAGGTTACCTCTTGAGGACCTGGTGCAGGATGGTCAGATGATTGGTGTTCAGCCATTGGACGCCCCCGGCAACCAGCACCGTCTGGGCGGAGTCCTCTAGGGGGCGGGACCTGAAAGAAACGCAGTATGTACACAGAGTTGTTATGTCTACAGCCTAGTGGTTAAGGTGCTTGACTGGGTCCTGGAAGGTTGGTGGTTCAAGCCTCAGTGTGGCCACAATAAAATCAGTGCAGTGTTTGGGCCCTTGTGCAAGGCCCTTAACCCCATATTGCTCCAGGGGGGATTATTCCCTGCCTAGGCTAATCAACTGTAAGTAACTTTGGATAAAAGCGTCCGGTAAATGACATGTACTGTATCTCTCTATGAGCTGTTATAGCACTGGTCTCTGTACCTCTCTATGAGCTGTTATAGCACTGGTCTCTGTACCTCTCTATGAGCTGTTAGAGGACTAGTATCTGTACCTCTCTATGAGCTGTTATAGGACTGGTCTCTGTACCTCTCTATGAGCTGCTATAGCACTGGTCTCTGTACCTCTCTATGAGCTGTTATAGCACTGGTCTCTGTACCTCTCTATGAGCTGTTATAGCACTGGTCTCTGTACCTCTCTATGAGCTGTTGTAGCACTGGTCTCTCTACCTCTCTATGAGCTGCTGTAGCACTGGTCTCTGTACCTCTCTATGAGCTGTTGTAGCACTGGTCTCTGTACCTCTCTATGAGCTGTTATAGCACTGGTCTTTGTACCTCTCTATGAGCTGTTATAGCACTGGTCTCTGTACCTCTCTATGAGCTGTTATAGCACTGGTCTCTGTACCTCTCTATGAGCTGTTATAGCACTGGTCTCTGTACCTCTCTATGAGCTGTTATAGCACTGGTCACTGTACCTCTCTATGAGCTGCTATAGCACTGGTCTCTGTACCTCTCTATGAGCTGTTATAGCACTGGTCTCTGTACCTCTCTATGAGCTGTTGTAGCACTGGTCTCTGTACCTCTCTATGAGCTGTTATAGCACTGGTCTCTGTACCTCTCTATGAGCTGCTGTAGCACTGGTCTCTGTACCTCTCTATGAGCTGTTATAGCACTGGTCTCTGTACCTCTCTATGAGCTGTTGTAGCACTGGTCTCTGTACCTCTCTATGAGCTGTTATAGCACTGGTCTCTGTACCTCTCTATGAGCTGCTGTAGCACTGGTCTCTGTACCTCTCTATGAGCTGTTGTAGCACTGGTCTCTGTACCTCTCTATGAGCTGCTATAGCACTGGTCTCTGTACCTCTCTATGAGCTGTTATAGCACTGGTCTCTGTACCTCTCTATGAGCTGTTATAGCACTGGTCTCTGTACCTCTCTATGAGCTGCTATAGCACTGGTCTCTGTACCTCTCTATGAGCTGCTATAGCACTGGTCTCTACCTCTCTATGAGCTGTTATAGCACTGGTCTCTGTACCTCTCTATGAGCTGTTATAGCACTGGTCTCTGTACCTCTCTATGAGCTGTTATAGCACTGGTCTCTGTACCTCTCTATGAGCTGTTATAGCACTGGTCTCTGTACCTCTCTATGAGCTGTTATAGCACTGGTCACTGTACCTCTCTATGAGCTGTTATAGCACTGGTCACTGTACCTCTCTATGAGCTGTTATAGCACTGGTCTCTGTACCTCTCTATGAGCTGTTATAGCACTGGTCTCTGTACCTCTCTATGAGCTGTTATAGCACTGGTCTCTGTACCTCTCTATGAGCTGCTATAGCACTGGTCTCTGTACCTCTCTATGAGCTGTTATAGCACTGGTCTCTGTACCTCTCTATGAGCTGCTCCAGGGCTCTCTTGAAGGTGGGCCGGCGGGCCTTCTCCAGCCAGAACTGGGGGTAGTAGGAGTATCGGATGAGGGTGGCGCCCTGGTTGACGTTGTGGTACACGATGGTGTCGTGGGCCTTGCCCCAGGCTTCCAGGGTGGCGTTGACCCGCTCCATCAGGTAGTACATCATCCCCCGATTGGTGGAGTCACCGATGAAGAGAACCTGGCAGAGGTGGTGATTGGCTGAGCGATTGGACAGAGCCCCTGGAACACCCTCCCCCCCCCCGTGACCGACCCCACGATTCGCTCACCTTCCTGTCCGTCAAACAGGTCTGCAGCTGTGGCCGGGTCAGGGCTGGGTGGTGGCAGTCGTACGGTTGCCAGGATACCTCCCGCCAATCGCAGGTCCTGTTGTCATAGCAGCTCAGGCAGGGAACCACCCACCGACCTGCAGACAGTCAGAGTTACTGTGAGACAGACAGAGAGATGCAGAGAGACCACTGCAGCCCAGCATAGACAGAGCCCCTCGCTGCCGGGCTGTATATTACTGTATATTCCTGCAGTATAATCTGCTCTTAAAAACCCTCACACACGCTATCAATGAACCTCTGAGGTAGATCAGTTATGACAGTTTATTAAGGAGATGTGAGGCTGGGCGTGTCCCTGTGTGTGCGTGCGTGTATAAAAATAAACGTGTGTGTGCGTGTAGCTAACCTGGAGCGTCCCCAGAAGAACAGGCCCGATCGTAAGCCTGGGGCTCGCCTGGAGACGGCGTCCCGACGAGAGGCTCCAAGCCACAGGGGCGGCCGGGCTGGACCAGAAGGCCGCAGTCCTGCAGCCACACAGAGGAGACGGGAGGAGAGGGAAAGAGGAAGGGTCAGGTGGGGGGGTGATGGGATAGGGTGGGGCGAGGCTGGGCTCAGTGGTGGAGGTCTGAGGCTGCTCAGACAGGAAGTGACCTCACAGGAAGTGACTCGCTGGCACTGTACCAATGAGAGCAGACAGGGATTTAGAATATAACTGAAAAAATGTAAAAAGTGGCTGGAGAGAGTGTTGATGTCTTCTTCCAAGGGTTCAAATTGTATCTATGTGGTCACGCTAGGACTCGTAGGAACCGTACTGTCCTCTAGGGTCCTCATCGCACTCGACCCTGGGTTCGATTTGCACTTCGCTGTACGTCTCTCTGGATAAGAGCGTCTGCTAAATGCCTGTATTGGAATGTAATGTAATGTAGGGGGGGGGGGGGGTCGCTGTAGAAGCCGCCAGGTCTGACCAGGTTCCCCAAACTCTCACCCGCGCTGAAACCCCGGGCCCTCTTCTCAGGCTTCCGGCACATTAAGGGCTCAAGGGCCCGACGGCTGTGCGGATCTCATTGTGGCTACACCGGAGATCGAACCGCCGACCTTGCGGGTCCCAGTCCTTTACCTTAACCGCTGCGCTACAGGCCGCCCGTGTAGCGCGGCCCTGACTGAGCCCGCACAGGAAACGGCAGATTAAAGTGAAAGTCGGGGCTGGGTTTTAATCCGGGTCTGAGTCGCCGGCCTGCTCTTTGCTGTGACAGCCTGAACTATTTGAGAAAAGTGCATTTTATGTAAATGGTAAATGGTTGGCATTTATATAGCGCCTTTATCCAAAGCGCTGTACAATTGATGCTTCTCATTCACCCATTCATACACACACTCACACACCAACTCGTCAGGAGCATTTGGGGGTTAGGTGTCTCGCTCAGGGACACTTCGACACAGCCCGGGCGGGGGTTTGAACCGGCAACCCTCCGACTGCCAGACGACTGCTCTTACTGCCTTACTGCCTGAGCCATGTCACCCCCGTCTGTACAAATAGGATTAAGCTGAACTCTACGGTATAATCCTCTTGCCCCTTTAATCTTTATCGTGTAGGTTTCCTTCCTTATTAAAGCCTACAGTTAACACCACCAGGAGCAGTGTCTCACATAGGACCCGTCACCCAGGGAGGAACACGGAGGCTTGAAGATTAAACTTATTTATGTTCCCTTTCCGGCCTCAAAGTCAAAATTCACACAAAACTCGACGTTTTATGCTTCATATTTCAATCGCCGCTCGAACGTCAAAGGTCAGGGAGAGTTCCTGTTCAGACTCTGAGAAGCAGAAGCCTGTATCCATAATCTCCCAAGAACTAAAAAAGCCCTTTCAGAACGGATATCTGTTATCTGTTATTCTAACTGGAGAGTGCGTTGGCAATCACGCGTGAGAAACTTTGACAATTAAAAAAAAAAATTATTATTATTATTATTATTATTATTATTATCATCATTATTATATTCTTGGAAATGCAGCCCAAGGTCCACAGGTGAAAATGACCCTCTCTGGCGAACTCTAGTGCAAACTTGTGTGCCTGTGCTCTTCTGCTGGTCCTTCTGCTGGCAAGCAGAAAATGAATTTCTCACCTAACCCTTCCCCTAACCCTAACCCAAACCCTAATCGCAACCATAGGTGCCTCGCTCTGAGCTGAAACTGGATCAGTGCGGTTTCGTTTCGTCCAAACCTACCCTGGCCTGGTACCCACAGCCCAACTCCCCCCCCCCCCACTCCAATACCCTTCCTTTCCTCTGAAACGCAGAGCGGAGGACGTGACCGAGGGGGGAAAGTTTCGTTAAAGTGGAGCCCCGCACGTCTCTGCCCCGGGAACCTCCGCCCCGATTAACCCAAACTCCGTCAAAGGGAGCGGAGAGGGGGCCCGTCCCGTGCGATCCGCGCCCCTCCTTAAAAACGAGCGGAACTGACAGTGACCGCTGTAACGCCCCGCGGCCGATGCTGCCCTTACTGTGGCCTCCGCAGAAACCAGCTCGGGGAAGACGGGCTCAAAAGCTCTGAGTAAAACCCGCGTGGGGATTGACTTACGGGATCCCATGAGTGAGCACAGGCTACCGGTCCCAGTGACAGGAAGCGGGGCCCCATTTGCAGAGTTTCGAGACCCCCCGGCTGATTTGAGGGCTACACGGAACTTTCTGGAAGCTCGAGCCTCCTGTTTAGAAATCAGACGGACGACATCTCATACTTGTAATAACTAATACAAGATGTAGAAAGAAATGATGCACGCGTCTATTCTGGTTGCTGTCGACGTGTTCGCGTTAAAACGCAGTCACGGGCAGATATACCGTACTGTTACGTCGGGAAATACCAGGTTCCAGACGCCAGAAATGTATTTTATTAAAGCGCTACATTCGTCAAATGCAGTTCAGAGTTTACAGCTTATTAAGTTTACAATGTGAGATTACCCAGCTATACAGTGTATGAAGACGACACACCAATCAGGTTTACAAAGTTACCCTGCACAGTTACTGGGTTTTTAAATTTACACTGCTCAGCAATAAGGCTTATAAATTGTACCATATCCTTATCTGTTCTGTTCTTTGTTCCATGACCTTTTTGTACGTTGCGATGGCAATAAAGGCTGAATAAAATGTAACGTCATGCAATATAAAGGTACATACAGCTGTGCAGCTACAAGGTCTATAAAGTTAGGTTTGTAAAGTTAGACTGTGTGTCTTCCAAAGTTTGTAAAGTTAGACTGTGTGCCTTCCAAGGTTTGTAAAGTTACACTGTGTGCCTTCCAAAGTTTGTAAAGTTAGACTGTGTGCCTTCCAGGTTTGTGAAGTTAGACTGTGTGTCTTCCAAAGTTTGTAAAGTTACACTGTGTGCCTTCCAAAGTTTGTAAAGTTACACTGTGTGCCTTCCAAAGTTTGTAAAGTTAGACTTTGTGTCTTCCAAAGTTTGTAAAGTTAGACTGTGTGTCTTCCAAGGTTTGTAAAGTTAGACTGCACAGCGAGAAAGTTTATAAATTTGACAACACCACGTCACAGGAAGAAAGGTGGCCTTTCTGTTCTACGAGTGCCTCTGTGTTACCCCCGCGCTCTGTTTAACCGACGTTTCCAGGCTCAGACTGACTCTAGGGCCCACACACTGAGGGGATCGGGCCCTGCCCCGGCCCTCTGTCCGCTCTCTGGCGAACGGGCGCAGATTCCGTGTCGCAGCCCGTGCGGAAAGGGAGCATCCGGGCTGCGTGGAGCGGGGGGGGGGGGCGGGGGTCTCGGACGTGGAGCTCAGTGCCGTGCGGTCGCTTAGGAGGCACGTCTCAAACTGAGACTTCCGACCTGGCACACCTTCTGAGGAACGCTTTCTGCTTTCGGCACGGGTGGCCGGGGTCCTCTTCTCCTCCACCCGAAATCTGGAGCGCGCCCCTGTGGGTTTTGCGGGCTGCCGTTCTCCGTCTCCCCGTCCCCTGGAAGAGGGTCTGAGGGCAGCACACACACTTTGTGTGTGTGAGCGTGTGTGTACGTGTGTGTGAGCGTGTGTGTGCGTGTGTGTGTGTGTGTGTGTGCGTGTGCGTGTGTGAGTGTGTGTGTGTGTGTGTGTGTGTGTGTGTGTGCGTGTGTGTGTGTGTGTGTGTGTGTGTGCGTGTGCGAGTGTGTGTGTGTGTGTGTGTGTGTGTGTGTGTGTGTGCCACAGCTCGCCAGGATAAACACACAGACTCATCATCCGTGACAATGGACGAGCTCTGCGTAATAACGAACGCCACGTCCGCCCGCTAACAGCACTGAGGCCTGAGTCCCAGCGAGCGTCTGACCGGTGAAGCGGGATCCCGAGTCCTGCGTACCTCCCCCCCAATGTGTCAAAGAATAGATCTCTTATCCCACAGCACACTGGAGAATGGAATAGTGCCAGGACTCGGAAACCGTACTGTCCTCTAGGGTCCTCATGGCACTCGTTCCTGTGTTTGACCTGCACTTCATTGTACGTCGCTCAGGGCGACCTGTAGTGTAGTGGTTAAGGTAAAGGACTGGGACACGCAAGGTCGGCGGTTCAATCCCCGGTGTAGCCACAATAAGATCCGCACAGCCGTTGGGGCCCTTGAGCAAGGCCCTTAACCCTGCATTGCTCCAGGGGAGGATTGTCTCCTGCTTAGTCTAATCAACTGTACGTCGTCTGGATAAGAGCGTCTGCTAAATGCCTTGTAATGTAATGTAAAGAGCACTATTCAGTGTCTGGGTCAGGAGCAGTGAGACGGAGACACTGACAGACATTGAACAGGTGTGAGGTGCAGCTGTTGAGCGGTGACAAGGCTGGTGTTGTCACAGAGAGCTCGCTCTGACTCTGTTTTCCCGTCCTCTCTGATGTGATTAACACGTGTGCTCAGGGCTCAGCGCGTTGGGCTGTGAGAGACGGCAGAAATGAGGGGCTGTCGCCAGGGTTACAGTACACGGCCAATCAGCTACGCTGTCTGAGTGAGGGAACTGGCGTGTGAAAGGGATTACAAACATGTGCAGGCTGTGTGTGTCTGTGTGTGTCTTTGTATGTGTAAGTGTGTTGGAGCGTGTGTGTGAGCATTTTTACGTGTGTGTGCGTGTGTGTGTGTGTGTATATAAAGAGTGTGTGGTGTATGTGTGTGTGTAAGAGTGTGTGCAGGCTGTGTGTTTGTGTATGTGTGTGTGTGTGTGTGTGTGTGTGTGTAAAAGTGTGTGTCTGTGTGTAAGAGCGTGTGTGTGAGCGTGTGTGTATCTGTATGTGTGCATGAGTGTGTGTGTGTGTGTCTATGTGTGTGTAAGTGTGTTGGAGCGTGTGTGTGAGCATATGTAAGTGTGTGTGTGCGTGTGTGCGTGTGTGTGAGCGTGTATATAAAGAGTGTGTGGTGTATGTGTGTGTGCGTGTGTATGTAATAGTGTGTGTGAGCGTGTTTGCATGTCTGTGGGTGTGAGTGTGCGTGTGTGTGAGTGTATGTGTGTGTGATGGTGTGTGTGTGTGTGTGTATATAAAGAGTGTGTGGTGTATGTGTGCGTGTGTGCATGTCTGTGGGTGTGAGTGTGCGTGTGTCTCTGTGTGTATGTGTGAGAGAGAGAGAGCCAGGAAAGTCCCTGTTGTAGTAAACAGTGAGGTGCGTCCCAAATCCTCCATTCCTCCACTCATCTCCTCCGCCCATACTTCCGGACGGCAGAAGCAGACGAGCGGACGAAAGGACGACATCTTATTTTCGTTTCGCGATGCACCCCGAGGTTCCCCTTTCCTGTTTATGGCGAAACAACGAGCTGACCAAGCAGAGGCACCCTACCGTGCAAAACCACACCATCAACCCCTCCCTAAACGAAACGGGGACATCTTGTCCCGTGCTCTGTCTGTTACCCAGAATCCTCGGCCTTGTCTCCTTCTCCGTGCTCAGCTGCGGTCAGTCGCGAGTAAACAGGGACGGCGATGCACAGCCGTTTGATGTATTTTTAGGGTACAAAAAAAGTTTTTCCGACGTTTCCTTTGTCTCTATCCTTTGAAGCGTGGATGTATTTGGGAAATACGTACTTTGTCGCGAGTCGACCACATGGCGGGGGGGGGGGGGGGGGATTAAGGATTTAGGACAGAAATAAGAGGCAGTCTGAGCACTCTCTCCACCGTAATGCTTTCCGACTGTAGGAACGGCACACGCCGGTTTGGCGAGGTTTTACGCCCGTCGTTTGAACATTGCATTTACATTATTAGGCATTCGGCGGACGCTCTTATCCAGAGGGGCGTACAGTTGATTAGACTAAGCAGGAGACAATCCTCCCCTGGAGCAATGCGGGGTTTGCTCAAGGGCCCAACGGCTGCGCGGATCTTATTGTCGCTACACCGGGATTCGAACCCCCGACCTTACCTTTTCAAACTCTATCTTAGTCCTCCCTCCTGATCTCCCCCGCCCCTCCTTTCTGATATCCCTATCCTTGTCTAACCCCCCCCCCACAAAAAAAAAAAAGAAAAAAGAAAAATTGCACTTATGATGACGACTATGTTTAGAACAGCATTTCATGTGTGTGTTCCTAGTTCTGGATGTGATGCTTTGACTTATGGTAGAACCTATGCACTTGTAAGTCGCTTTGGATTAAAAGCGTCTGCCAAATGACAAAAATGTAAATGTAAATGTAAATGCGTGTCCCGGTCATTTACCTTAACCCTGCATTGCTCCAGGGGAGGATTGCCTCCTGCTTAGCCTAAACAACTGTACGTCACTCAGGATAAGAGCGTCTGCCAAATGCCAACAATGCAATGTAATGCAATAATTGGACAGCGACGTGCTTGGCGTTCCTTTGGCTCCGTACTCCGGCGCGTCGGGTTTGAAATTGAGCTCCGCGTTTGCGATGAACGTGCGGTACTCGCATCCGTGATGGGCCCTTCGCTTTAGGGGACCGAAAGTAATCGGACAGTCGGCTTCTCAGCCGTTTCCGATGAGTCGGGCGGATTCAACCGCTTCCTTCGTGGAGGAATAGGAAGGCCTTCTGTGTCTAGTTTCGATTTTAGGCTCACGATTGCCTCAGGAGACGGTCATTCCTCGGACAACGATCGAGACAGGAAGAGGATCGATCGGACAGGCTGCGGAAGAGCCTGGGTGATTGGCGGGCGGGTGGGGGGACGTCCTGGCGGCCCGTTGGGCTGAGACTACCGTCGGCGAGCCGGACAGATAGGCGTCACAAGCTCGAAGGATGAGCTCGGTTAGGTAAAGACGAAATAACGTCATGCGTCACAACAATTCGACAATGATCCCCCCATGACCAATCATCTGCCCATAATCTCACAGACCGAGACTCAGATCAGCTCAGGCTGCCAAAGCCTGTCCGTCTATCGTGTTACCGAAAACTGAAATGCAGGTTCCTTCATTGCTCAAAATGACAGACAACATCAAAGTAATAGTGTGAATGTACACACACACACACACACACTCACACAGAGGGATATAACACACACACACACACACTCACACAGAGGGATATAACACACACACACACACACAGTGAAAAGGGGAAAGGTCGCACACAGGGCAACCTGTAGCGTAGTGGTTAAGGTAAATGACCGGGACACGCAAGGTCGGTGGCTCTAATCCCGGTGTAGCCACAATCAGATCCGCACAACCGTCGAGCCCTTGACCCTGCATTGCTCCAGGGGAGGATTGTCTCCTGCTTAGTCTAATCAACTGTACGTCGCTCTGGATAAGAGTCTGCCAAATGCCAATAACGTAACATCAACATCCTATCAAATTACCCTCCAAACAACATATTCATGACGGAAAACGTCAAAGAACGTGAGTTAGAACCCCACAATTTTACGGTCCCGTCTGCCGTTACAGGCTACCTCCTGAAACAATATTTGTCCGAGTCATGACAGAGGAGGTGAAGACGAC
Source organism: Conger conger (assembly GCF_963514075.1). Taxonomy (NCBI): domain Eukaryota; kingdom Metazoa; phylum Chordata; class Actinopteri; order Anguilliformes; family Congridae; genus Conger; species Conger conger. The sequence goes on along the minus strand of NC_083778.1, from coordinate 7,881,818 downwards.
ACCGCAGAGGCGGGACACGGTTTGGGGTCAGACCGTCGTCAGCTCGTCTCCCGGGAGTCCGCAGAGCGCCCCGCCGGACTCCATGGCAGCGTCCGATTGGCCGCCCTCGCCGAAAACCGCGCCCGCTCACCGCTAAACCCTGCTGCACGCTCGTCAACCGTGACCGATGCCAAGGCTTTTCCGGAACGTTCTCGCCCCCGTCCGTCGCCCGGGCTACTCCTCAGCCCCTGCACCCGTAGTCCCGGGAGACAGGGCACATCTGTTTCGCATTGGAGCCCCTGTGTTCACTTAAACTCCTGTTCCCCCCCCCCCCCCCCCCCGCCATCAGCTGTAAACAGTGAGGTCGCTTTGTAGACTGGTTGCAAGTCTGCCAGTACTCGTGTACGCAAGACTAATTTGCTTTCAAAGAAAACAAATGGCATAAATTAGCTTATAATGGATAGAAAATAAATCTATCAATCTATCATCTTTGAACAATGTGAATACCACTCTGATGAACACATGAATAAACGGTCTCTCTGCGGAGCAAGAGTGCTCCTCTGTATAATGAATGAATAAAGTCAACACTGTCTTAGAAAGTATTACGTTAAAATCTTATTTTCTTTGTCTCAAGTAGAAAATATTAGCTTGGTTTAAGTTAATGTTTGCCGTACAAGCAAAATGTTCTTATTCCATTGGCAAATCTTAAAGTGAGTCAGACTGTCTTCAAACCTCATTGGCAATATTCTTATTTATTTCAATGAGATTTTAAGTCTGAATATAAGACGAAACTACTTGTTATTTTTTGGTTTTCCGTGGTAGATTTATGGGGGGGGGGGTGTTGTGTTTGAGCCGGTATCAGTATCGGTATCGATGTGCCAGAACAGGATAAACACCACAACCCAACCTGAACCTCCACTGCCCAATTAGGCCTGCAGTTAGCCAGCACTATCAGAGAACATCGAACTCCTAACTTCCTCAACTGCAAACACGCCGCTCCGAAAAGGGGAATTCCGCTATTGTTTGGACGGAAAGAAAATCTGAAATAAAAGCCTTTTTTAAGTGCCTTTCTTCAGAGCTGCGCGGGTACATGAAAGGCCGATTCCTAATTAAATATAAAATTATTGAAAAGGTCTGTGTGCTTTGTGGGATGATGATATCAACAAACGGCAAAGGGAAATGGGAAAATAAAATGGTGAACACGATGTCAAAGTTGCATTACACATGAAACATCAGAACCGTCAAAGGAAATGTGTTTGCTTGACTGAATGTCCTTCAGAAGTATGCAAACAACCAAACCCTCTGAATGAGTCAGAAATTAATATCAGAAAAATCTTAATTAGGACCCACTTCTCCCGAAACTCAAACTGAAAAATAAAAACAGTTTTTTTTTTTTTGGGCTTTTGTGGCAGCAGGGCTGAGTTTGGGGCAGTAGAGGGCTTTTGGAGCAGTTAAGGGCTTTGGGGCAGTAGAGGGCTTTTGGGGCAGCAGGGCTGAGTTTGGGGCAGTAGAGGGCTTTTGGGGCAGAAGAGAGCTTTTGGAGCAGTAAAGGGCTTTGGGGCAGTAGAGTGCTTTGGGCGCAGCGGGAGTGAGTTGAGGGCAGCAGGGGGTGAGTTTGGGGCGGCGGGGTTGCGTTTGGGCAGTAGAGTGCTTTGAGGGCGGTGGGGTTGAGTTGGGGTATGGGGTTGAGTTCAGGGCGGCGGGGTTGAGTTGGGGTGGTGGGGTTGAGTTCAGGGCGGCGGGGTTGAGTTGGGGTGGTGGGGTTGAGTTGGGGGCAGCGGGGTTGAGTTGGGGACAGCAGGGTTGAGTTCAGGGGGGTGGGGTTGAGTTGGGGCAGCAGGGTTGAGTTGAGGGCAGCAGGGTTGAGTTGGGGTGGTGGGGTTGAGTTGAGGACAGCGAGGTTGAGTTGGGGTGGTGGGGTTGAGTTGAGGACAGCGAGGTTGAGTTGGGGTGGTGGGGTTAAGTTGAGGACAGCGGGGTTGAGTTGGGGTGGCGGGGTTGAGTTGAGGACAGCGTGGTTGAGTTGGGGTGGTGTGGTTGAGTTGAGGACAGCGGGGTTGAGTTGGGGTGGTAGGGTTAAGTTGAGGGCAGCAGGGGTTATTTGGGGGCGGCGGGGTTGAGTTGGGGTGGTAGGGTTAAGTTGAGGGCAGCAGGGGTGAGTTGGGGGCGGCGGGGTTGAGTTGGGGTGGTGGGGTTGAGTTGAGGACAGCGGGGTTGAGTTGGGGTGGTGGGGTTAAGTTGAGGACAGCGGGGTTGAGTTGGGGTGGTGGGGTTGGGATGGGGGCAGCGTGGTTGAGTTGGGGACAGCAGGGTTGAGTTGGGGGCAGCGGGGTTGGGATGGGGGCAGCGGGGTTGAGTTGGGGTGGTGGGTCGGGATGGGGGCAGCGGGGTTGGGATGGGGGCAGCCGGGGTGATTTGGGGGCGGCGGGGTTGGGATGGGGGCAGCGGGGTGAATTCGGGGGCCCACCTGCTCAAAGCCGCAGGTGACGTGCTCGTGGAACATGGGCAGGCTGGGCCGGGGCTGGCGGTACAGGCTCAGCGTGTAGACGGCCACGATGACAGGCTCCGCCCCCGACTCGTCCGTCAGCAGCACACTGACCCTGCTGCTGCCCAGACCCACCGGGTAGTTGGCCATTCTGGGGAAACGACAAATAGCATTACGGGTACGCATCCCACAATGCAGCAGGTTTTCTGTTCAGTTGCGTAACTTTTTCGACTAGTGTCGCACAACAAAAATGACCTATTTCAAACTGAGAAAAGTGTTGCACCTAGCACGCATCTGCTTAACGAGGCCAGAACATATTCGCCTTGCTTTTCCTCTGTTTGGCTTATGCGACTGATAGGCACCATTATTTTTCCCATTATTCTTCCTCCTCAGTTTTTACAGTTGATTAGACTAAGCAGGAGACAATCCTCCCCTGGAGCAATGCAGGGTTAAGGGCCTTGCTCAAGGGCCCAACGGCTGTGCGGATCTTATTGTGACTACACTAGAGATCGAACCACCGACCGTGCGGGTCCCAGTCATGTACCTTAACCACTACACTGCAGGTTGCCCTGTGGTTCCCCTTTCCACTGTGTGTTATATCCCTATGTGTGTGTGTATGTTATATCCCTCTGTGTGTGTGTTATATTCCTTAGTGTGTGTGTATTTTATATTCATCAGTGTGTGTGTATGTTATATTCCTCAGTGTGTGTGTGCTACATGCCTCTGTGCGTGTGTATGTTATATTCCTCAGTGTGTGTGTGTAACATGCCTGTTTGCATGCGTGTGTTATATTCCTCAGTGTGTGTATGTTACATGCCTCTGCATGCGTGTGTTATATTCCTCAGAGGTGGTCGTGGTTCACCTGGGTCCCCTGCGCTCGTCCAGGTGCACCTGGCAGCCACAGTCCAGTGGCTCCGCCCTGATCCGCATCATCACTGTGTCGAAGGGAACCTCTGCCTGGTACTCCTTCACCTCCGGGCTGAAGGGGGGGGAGAGGACCAGGGGGGGGTCTGTGTACACCTGCCGCAGGTGGGGGTCCACACACCTGTCTATGAGCAGCCAGAGAAGAGCTTTATTACTCACACACACACACACATACACACACACACACACACACACACACACACACATACACACACACACACACATACACACACATACACACACACACACACACACACACATACACACACATACACACACACACACACACACATACTCACACGTGCATACATACATACATATACATAGTCCACTGTAGAGCTGAACCAGGCTGGCTCATTATGCCCCTTTCCCACACTGTCGAGCTGAACCAGGCTGGCTCACTATAGCCCTTTTATCATTGTAGAGCTGAACCAGACTGCCTCATTATAGTCCTTTCCCACTGTAGAGCTGAACCAGGCTGGCTCATTATAGCCCTTTCCCACTGTAGAGCTGAACCAGACTGGCTCATTATAGCCCTTTCCCCCTGTAGGGCTGAACCAGGCTGAACCAGACTGGCTCATTATAGCCCTTTCCCTCTGTAGAGCTGAACCAGGCTGGCTCATTATAGCCCTTTCCCCCTGTAGAGCTGAACCAGGCTGAACCAGACTGGCTCATTATAGCCCTTTCCCTCTGTAGAGCTGAACCAGACTGGCTCATTATAGCCCTTTCCCCCTGTAGAGCTGAACCAGGCTGAACCAGGCTGGCTCATTATAGCCCTTTCCCACTGTAAAGCTGAACCAGGCTGGCTCATTATAGCCCTTTCCCCCAGTAGAACTGAACCAGGCTGGCTCATTATAGCCCCTGCAGAGGCGGATGCAGGACTTGCTGGAACATTTTGTGAATGAAAACCAACGCGCATCCTGACCGCAGGAATGTTTACACTCACCATGACCGCAGTCCGACCACTGGGAGTAATCTGAGGAAGGAAGGGGAAAATGCCGGAGTGAAATATCAACCAGAAAAGAAACCTTGGACATTTTTTCATTCCAACCTATCTGTACTCTTAACGGGTTATAATAAAATAAATGATACAAGTCCCTGACATCTTAGCTGCTTAAACGGTTGACTGGTTAACAGATTAGTCCACCCAAGTGCCACCTTACGTTTCTCTAACTGGGAATTCTGGGAATGCAGGGAATCATCTGCTGGTTTCCTTCCTGCCTGTCCCTCTGGGTCACCCATTCTGGAAAACGGAAAAATAAAACAGTCCAAAATATTCCCACCTGGAGTGTCAGTCAGCTTGTCTCACTTGTGTTACCTGTGTTGTGTAAGTTCTGTCCATGTGTTAAAGTCATGTTATCTGTGTTGTGTAAGTTCTGTCCATGTGTTAAAGTCATGTTATCTGTGTTGTGTAAGTTCTGTCCATGTGTTAAAGTCATGTTATCTGTGTTGTGTAAGTTCTGTCCATGTGTTAAAGTCATGTTATCTGTGTTGTGTAAGTTCTGTCCATGTGTTAAAGTCATGCTATCTGTGTTGTGTAAGTTCTGTCCATGTGTTAAAGTCATGTTATTTGTGTTGTGTAAGTTCTGTCCATGTGTTAAAGTCATGCTATCTGTGTTGTGTAAGTTCTGTCCATGTGTTAAAGTCATGCTATCTGTGTTGTGTAAGTTCTGCCCATGTGTTAAAGTCATGTTATCTGTGTTGTGTAAGTTCTGTCCATGTGTTAAAGTTGTGTTATCTGTGTTGTGTAAGTTCTGTCCAAGTGTTAGAGTTGTATTTTCTGTGTTGTGTAAGTTCTGTCCATGTGTTAAAGTCATGCTATCTGTGTTGTGTAAGTTCTGTCCATGTGTTAAAGTTGTGTTATCTGTGTTGTGTAAGTTCTGCCCATGTGTTAAAGTCATGTTATCTGTGCTGTGTAAGTTCTGTGTTGCGTAAATTCGGTTCATGTGTTAAAAGCTGTGACCTCCTCACCCCGTCTGGTTGAGGACCCAGTTCAACAGCGCAGCCAGGCGGACTCCTGTCCCAGAATCCCCTGCGGTGCGGAACCTCTGGGAGAGACGGTGCTGGAGAGCGTCGAGGCCAGGAGAGGATGCTGGGTAGAGCTGCCAACACAGGGAGAGCAAAGGCTAAACTCACCGTGCACATTCAAACTCTGAATTAGGGTGCAGTTTGATGGAAGGCTACCAAAAAATGAATTTTGGTGGATTACAATCAAAACGGTAATGGGGAAAAAACCCTGCAGTACATGTTTTTAGCTGACACTTCCATCCGAAGCAACTTACAGTTGATTAGGCTAAGCAGGAGACAATCCTCCCCTGGAGCAATGCAGGGTTAAGGGCCTTGCTCAAGGGGCCAACAGCTGTGCGGATCTTATTGTGGCTAGACCGGGATTAGAACCACTGACCTTGGCTACACAGGGGATTGAACCACCAGTCATGTATCTACGCTACAGGCTGCCTGCTTAGTCCGTAAGTCCCTTTGGATAAAAAAAACATCAGCTAAATTAATGTCATCGCTTAATAATGTAAAGTTCCCCTTTAAAACGAACAACAGATACAATAGTAAAAAAAACACATTGTACTCGATCATTCCATAACAGGTTAATTTATACACACACTCAGAAAGATATTTGAATGACACAATTGTAGAATATAACCTGAAACCGTACAAACGTGATTCTGAAAGCAAGACGTTACACACCAGCTTAAAGGGTCCGCCTGCTTTCAGCTGCTGCGCAAACTGGAGCAGCAGAAGGGTCTCGTTGGGAGGCAGACAGGCTCTGTGTGTCCCTAGACAGCCACCGTACTGAGAGGAGAGAAGGACAAACCATCATATCCAACACCACCAGATCCCAGACCAGAGCAGCGTTATTTCACAAAGCAATCTGGCACGATTGTATTTTATCCATAAAAACAAACAAAACGAGGCTCACGCTCTCTCCGACGGGCGTGTCGGAGTCCGAGAAGAGTTTGGTCAGGTCCTGGTTTCCGGTGGTTGCGGGGAGCAGGAAGTTGAGAGAGTCTTCCAGAACGAGCTCTTTAGCGATCTGGCCTTCGAAGTCTGGGTCCGCCGGCTCCTCGAAGCGCAGGTCCTCCTGTACCTGAGAGAGGCAACGCGATATGAGACCCCGTCCGTGGGCCTCTACTCCGCCTAGTGGAGGAGCTCCTTTACTGCAGCTCGGTATGACAGTAGACTACGGCGGGGGGGGGAACCAGCACCGTTGCATTACATTACATTATTACATTAATGGCGTTTGGCAGACGCTCTTATCCAGAGTGACGTACAACAAAGTGAGTACCCATAACCAGGGATAAGTTCGCTGAAAGACCCTAGAGGGAAGTACAATTTCAACTGCTACCTGTACAACAAAGATAAGCGCCGGCAGAAGAAGTACAAAAGAAGGCCATGTCCTTGTCATTGAGGTAAAGCAGCGTTTCGCGTTCCACAGAACAAAATTAGTTGGGTACCTTGCGCCTCCTTTTTCGCCCGTCTACCCAAATCTGACCATCGGATTTGAAAAAAATACACTGTAAAGTTCCCTCAAATGGGGAAAAAAATAAATAAAAATCCCGCGAAATAATTCAATGCTGCTCCGAGACGTCTGCCAGGCGGGGAAGGGCGGAACTAATTTGGAACAAGCAGGATCAGAGGAGAGAGTTTAAACAAAACGATTGCTGAAAATCCGAAGGATGAAAAGAAAATATGGATGAAAAGGAGAAGAAGCCAAGTCAGGACTTAAAAGGGTTTTTATTACAAACCTGGAACCAATAAGAGACTTTGTTTGGGACAGAGAACTGGATTGGATTAGTTAGAGAGCTTCACAGTGGCACAGTGGTGTATGTGTGTGTGTGTGTGTGTGTGTGTTTGTGTGGTCTGTGAGTGAGTGTGTGCGTGCGTGTGTGAGTGAGTGTGTGTGTGTGTGTGTGTGTAAATGTGTGTGTGTGTGCGTGTGTGTGAGTGTGTGTGTGTGCGTGTGTGTGTGTATGTGTGTGTGTGTGAGTGTATGTGAGTGTGTGTGAGTGTGCGTGTGTGTGAGTGTGTGTGTATGTGTGAGTGAGTATATGTGAGTGTGTGTGTGTGTGTGTGGGTGTGTACAACAGTACCTCAGTCTATCTGCTTTGTTTGGTATACTACAGTGTGTATATAAATGTGCACAGCAGACATTTCACCAGCTGGATTACTGTAACAGTGCAGGGAATCAGCACCTGCTCTTAAAATAAATTATTATCGTCACACCCAATGACCACACACACACAAAGCAATGGTAACAAAGGAAATTAGCCAGGGGGAAAGGTAAAGTCAATTGCACTGTACTCAGTCTGAGTTTAAACCTCAAGTGAAGCACCTCGACCACAGAACTACATGAGACAACTTGATAAGCTATACAGAAATAAATGGCAAACGGTAAATGGTTGGCATTTATATTGCGCCTTTATGCAAAGCGCTGTACAATTAATGCTTCTCATTCACCCATTCGTACATGCGCTCACACACCAACGGCGATTGGCTGCCATGCAAGGCCCCAACCAGCTCGTCAGGAGCATTTGGGGGTTAGGCGTCTTGCTCAGGGACACTTCGACACAGCCCGGGCGGGGGATCGAACCGGCAACCCTCCGACTGCCAGACGACTGCTCTTACTGTCAGAGCCATGTCGCCCCCTATATTTATATTTATATCCTGCCCATCGCCTTCCACACATGAACAGGAAGATGAGGAGGATTACATTTTTTGCACAAACGTACAATAGGTAGTATTTTTTAGTTAAAACATTGTTCCCTTCATATCATTGAAAGAGGCTCACTGACATGTTGACTCACCCTCTGTCAGTGCTTATAGTCCTTAAATTCTGGTTTCAAGATATGCAGTTGACGGGCTGCCACTCTGCACCAAAACATCGTATAGCTGTACAATAATTCAAGCTCATTGCTTGAAAATTGGTTCTAATTGCCACCAATGGCGTTTCAATGTCAGCACGTTCACAGAGAAGGGGGAGGGATAAACAGCGTTGGGGTTTGAAGGTGTTTGTTGCTGCTACTCCTCTCTTGACCGTTAGAAGTCTGAAATGACCTATTTTAACTTTAATGGTGACTGTTGTAGAAATGCCACTGTTCAGGACAGCTGGGGAAGTGAAAGGTGCAACACTGCCATCTAGTGACCGGTTGGGACCATTGCATTTATACTTCGATTCAATGGAATCAGATGAATAGTAGACTCAGCTCTTAGTATGCATGTTAGTATGCACGTTAGTACGCTCTTACCTGGACAATCTGAGGGAGGAGGGAGCCATTAAAGAGCAGAGTGAAAGTGAGTAGCTGGAAACAGAGGAGGCACCTGCAAAACACAGACCAGCAGTGCAGCACGGTGTGACTACAGAGCACATACGCTTCATTACATTGTAATTACAACTTCAACACCCGTTTGTTGCCTTATTTCAAAAGGCTGTTTACGACAACGTTAGACATCCACACTCACAGCTGTGGGTTACACTGTAATTGCAGGGGTATAAGGGCTCCTTAAAGTGCAGCTGTGCCAGATGTATTCCTCACCAGCCTGAGGTTATGTATGAACATGTAGAGATGGGTGTGTTTGCTGTATCTTGGCACTTCCCTTGTAATTTAGATGTGCTAAGTCTGAATTCAGTTTTACGTGTTACTTATGGTGGCTCTTGTGATATGTTATTTTGGATAAGAAAAGGCTTGTAAATTGAGCTTAAATGTTCAGTTTGAGTAAGAGGAGCTTAAATGTTAGGTTTGAGCGAAAGGAGCTTAAATGTTAAGTTTGAGTGAAAGGAGCTTAAATGTTAAGTTTGGGTGAAAGGAGCTTAAATGTTCAGTTTGAGTAAAAGAAGCTTAAATGTTAAGTTTGGGTAAAAGGAGCTTAAATGTTAAGTTTGAGTGAAAGGAGCTTAAATGTTAAGTTTGAGTGAACGGAGCTTAAATGTTAAGTTTGAGTAAAAGGAGCTTAAATGTTCAGTTTGAGTGAAAGGAGCTTAAATGTTCAGTTTGAGTAAAAGGAGCTTAAATGTTCAGTTTGAGTGAAAGGAGCTTAAATGTTAAATTTGAGTGAAAGGAGCTTAAATGTTAAGTTTGGGTAAAAGGAGCTTAAATGTTAAGTTTGGGTAAAAGGAGCTTAAATGTTAAGTTTGAGTGAAAGGAGCTTAAATGTTCAGTTTGAGTGAAAGGAGCTTAAATGTTAAGTTTGAGTGAAAGGAGCTTAAATGTTCAGTTTGAGTGAAAGGAGCTTAAATATTAAGTTTGGGTAAAAGGAGCTTAAATGTTAAGTTTGGGTAAAAGGAGCTTAAATGTTAAGTTTGGGTAAAAGGAGCTTAAATGTTAAGTTTGGGTAAAAGGAGCTTAAATGTTAAGTTTGAGTGAAAGGAGCTTAAATGTTAAGTTTGGGTAAAAGGAGCTTAAATGTTACGTTTGAGTGAAAGGAGCTTAAATGTTAAGTTTGAGTAAAAGGAGCTTAAATGTTAAATTTTGGTAAAAGGAGCTTAAATGCCCGTCAGGCTCCGGTCGCTCTGGAGACGCACCTGCTGCGGGGGTGGGGCTCTGCGACGGTCGCCGCGGCAGCCAGGAGGACTCCGCCCACGGCCTCCCTGGTGTTGCCGAGGGCCAGAGGGGCGTCGGCTCCCAGCTGCTTCAGGAGAAAGGGCTGGAGCTGTGGGGGTCGGAGTGAGAGGGGAGTGACCGCGTGTGAACTCCAACTCACCCGACTGCCACATTTTACAGACTGATTTTTCTGTGTGTGTTACTTTAAGAGCTGTGATGGACTGGCGACCTGTCCAGGGTGTATTCCTGCCTTTCGCCCAATGTATGCTGGGATAGGCTCCAGCCCCCCTGCGACCCTGTTCAGGATAAGCGGGTTCAGATAATGGATGGATGGATGTATGGATGGATGTATGAAACTGTCAGAGTAAGGAAAGAACAAGCACCTTTGGATCCAGATGGATGTTACTTTAAGAGCGATGTTCAGCTGACCGGTGCAGTGCCTGGGCCATCCTGTCAACTTACTCATGGTCATATCGGTTTTTTTCCTTTTTTTTAATTTCATTTGTTTCATCTGTCTGCGCAGTTATCCAGCTTTACTCAGCGCTCCTGCTTAAAGTCCCAGCCAAGACTCACAGCCAGAGTTCTTACATAATTTCACCACCAGATGGCGCTGTTCACTTCGAGTCGCGCAAGCTGCTCCGACGCTGTATGCATACCCTGGTGTTTTTTTGTTTCTTTTTTTTCTTTTTTATTTGTTATTTAGCTGATGCTTTTATCCAAAGCAATTTACAGTTGATGACATAAGCAAGGGACAATCCCCCCCTGGAGCAATGCAGGGTTAAGGGTCTTGCTCAACGGCCGAACAGCTGTGTAGATCTCATCTTGGCTACACCGGAGCTTGAACCACCAATCTTCCGGGTCCCAGTCATGTACCTTAACCACTTTTTGGTCGCCTTACAGAATACACTTGTGATCGCAGTTGAGCAGTATTCGTAGAGCAGGGTTCTCCCCAAAGGACCATAGGGGTTGCCAGGAGAACCTCAGCAAAGTAGAAAAATACTTTTATTACATTTTATATTTATATAATATTTTCCTTGCTGCATTACGAGAATATGTTTCAGGAAAAACAAATGAAAGAACTTCAACACAAGTTTTCAACAACCTTAACTGGTCAGAATTCTACCACTGTGCCACTGGACAAAGGGATCCGATAATACAGTATATCGTTGTTTTTCAAGATACAGACCCTCTTACACGTCCTTTCGTGTGCCTAGATGAGCCTAAAGAAACTCACTTTTGAGCCCCTTCTCGTGCGTTGTAGTGGCTGAATATGACCAGCAGAGAGCAGCAGGGAGAACGGAATGTCTTTCTGAGGGAGAGCGAGTGCGTCATGAGCCAATAAAAGCACCTCACAATATTGTTCGCCCACTGGGGGAGTTCTGGGGGTCAGGAACGGGCCAGTTCCCCATCAAAACAGCGCTGCACTGAGGGGGTCTTTCATTCCGAAACCCGGCCGGGGGTCACTGCACTGTCACCAACTCTGACAAAGCAAATACCTCCCCGTATCTTTGAAGTCCGCATTTTATTTTAGGAAAGTCCGCGTCGGTTTTCAGTGTGATTTTAAATTACGGCTAAGCTGTTTACACGTTCATTATCAATATCACATGTTTCAGGAATTCCGCAGCTCCAGAAACAACCTCTTCCGTTCCCATTAAAATTAAAACGCCACGGATAAATCGCACAGGCGTCCTCGGAAATCCAGCGAAACGGGCAAGAGAACCTGCGGAGATCGTGCTTCAAACGCAGGCGATGAAAGCAAAAACAAAACACCAGCTTTTCCTTTTGTTCTGATGATGGTCTCCAGGTATGTGTGGGAGAAAAAAAAATAGTCTAAAATAAAACATAAACGATCATATTGGATCCTTGAAATATTCTAAAAATGTCCTCCAGAATAACAGCTCGGCACCTGCCGAATATATTTCTTTGCGCATTTCTACGTGACAATCTGCGCGAGCGCTTCTGTTACACAGATGAAATGCGTGGCATGTTTTCTCTGGTCTGCTTTCTGTTACGGAGAACTTTCACTGCAACACGACAGCGGGCCTACAAAATCATCTACAAAATCATTTACACTCCGCTAATAACAGTCTTATAACATATAAATGAATAAATTCACCTAAACTAGCGAAAGTGAAAGACTAATATCAAATTATAGGGAGTGTTTCGATGCAATTATTGCTGCTAAAGGTGGTGAAATCAGTTATTACATTTAAGGGGGCAATAACTTTGTCACAGGGGTGGTGAATGCTACGCAAACACACATACTGTAAAACCACAGGTTGCTAATAGCCAGACTCCGCTCAAGGTTAATGCTATGCTAACACACATACTGTAAAAGCCTATTGCCAATAGCCAGACTCCGCTGAATGTTAATGCTACGCTAACAGCCCTGGTTAATGCTATGTTAACACACATACTCTAAAAGCCTATTGGTAATAGCCAGACTCCGCTCAAGGTTAATGCTATGCTAACACACATACTGTAAAAGCCTATTGCTAATAGCCAGACTCCGCTGAATGTTAATGCTACGCTAACAGCCCTGGTTAATGCTATGTTAACACACATACTGTAAAAGCCTATTGCTAATAGCCAGACTCCACTGAATGTTAATTCTATGCTAACACACATACTGTAAAAGCCTATTGCTAATAGCCAGACTCCGCTGAATGTTAATGCTACGCTAACAGCCCTGGTTAATTCTATGCTAACACACATACTGTAAAAGCCTATTGCTAATAGCCAGACTCCGCTGAATGTTAATGCTACGCTAACAGCCCTGGTTAATTCTATGCTAACACACATACTGTAAAAGCCTATTGCGAATAGCCAGACTCTGCTGAATGCTAATGCTATGCTAACAGCCCTGGTGCGGGCGGCTACCTTGGAGACATAGCCATTGCTGGAGAGGTCCGTCCTGACCAGGCAGGTGGGGTGGAAGAAGGCTGTGAGGGGCGTCGCCGAGGTGACGAGGACGTACACCTTCACCATGGCAACGAATCCATGTCCAGCCACAGTGCCCAGGGGTGGGTGGGGTGGGGCCCTGCAGAGGGGAAACGCATCTCAGAAAAACTGATCTGGGGTCAGCTCCTCCTGGCCATATCCTAACCTTCCCCATTATGGACCAATGCGCAAGTCTAACCCCAGATCAGCAGTCCTCCTCTGATCCAGGTCATATAGCAGAGGCAGAAACCCTTTAGTGGGAGGGAAATGGTGAACAGGCTAAATCACCATTACGTCATGTAATGTCATGTCATGTTCTATGCTGCGTTATGCCTGTAGGCCCTGGACACACTGCACACTGAATCATATGCTGGCTCATAACCTTCAGAATAGTCACGCAAGCCCTCTCTCTACAGAGGGGTGTTCTCTCTCTCTCTGTCACTCTAAACTCCAGGAGAGGAGTGTAGTAACTTTTACTGAGTAAAGTTAGCCTCAGATCAGATTCACAAAGCCACACGTCCATGGACAATACCACAAACTGGATTAAGACTTAAAAGAACCACAAGGCGCACGCGCGCACACACTTGACCTCAGACGTGCGCTTTTCACGTCGTTATTCTCAGGGAAGACTGACCATTGCGATGTGCCCGGGCCATTGGTTGCTCTCAGCTGCGCACAAGCAGAAGGAATGATGGGAAATTCAAGTCCTGCAAAGCAACACAATATCCCTGAGTATGCTCTCCACTGAAGCACACATGCACACACACACACACACACAGACTCACACACACATAGACTCTCTCACACACACACACACACACACACACACAGACCCACACACACACACACACTCATACACACTCACACACTGCACACACACACAGACACACACTCACACACATACACACTCAGCAGCAACACTGGTGAAGACATTATAGGACACTAGGTATTGTAACAGAGCATATTATGAAGATTACAAACACACAACACTTCACAATAAAGGGAACCCATTTCAATTATTGCCGCTTTTTCTTTTTTAGTTTCCAAAAATCTAAATATTTCTCATTTTCAATATTTCCCGTTATTGTAAACCATCTTCAAAGTGTCCCGTAAAACAGTCCCAGTCCGCGCACTGTGGTGCGCAGAGTCACAGCTCTCATTTAAAACAAAACGTTTCCACAGCCCCGCGAACGTTTCCGTAGAGACGCCGACCCACACGAGACCGTGCCCCTTTTTCGCGAGGTGGTAACGGCGTTCCAGGGAATGGGGACATCCCAGCCGAGATTCTCCTGGCACTAATGCGCTAATGAAACCCCCCCGCGGTCGCAGGCGGACGTTACGGCTCAAATCCGACCGACAGAGGCGCTAACAGGCAGCAGTCTGCCATAGGGCGCTAACGCTAACCCCCCACCGCGGTCGCAGGCGGACATTACGGCTCAAATCCGACCGACAGAGGCCCTAACAGGCAGCAGTCTGCCACAGGGCGCTAACGCTAACCCCTCACCGCGGTCGCAGGCGGACATTACGGCTCAAATCCGACCGACAGAGGCGCTAACAGGCAGCAGTCTGCCACAGGGCGCTAACGCTAACGCCTCAGCGCCTCTCCGCACCTCGTGAGTGAGGCTGAGGGCTTCAGTGGGAGAACTGAGGTAGACTCTTCCACAGAATTACTGCTCAATGGGCTTCTCTGTGTCTGACTCAGATCCATTACATTACATTACATTACATTACATTACAGATCCTGTATGCTGCAACAACAACATGGCCACCTTTTCCTGCTTTTATACTGCAGACACAACACACCACACTAACGCTGCAGTTCTTTTACCCGTGTACTGTACTGTACTGTGTTTTTGGCAAACTGTACAGACTGGGCAATCTCTCTAAACCAGGCCTAAAAGTTAAACCTGTCCCCCTGTACTTCCCTGTTACCATGACAACGCCCACTCAGTTTAAGGAGCCCCACCCACCTGACAGCCTGCTGTCACTCTGAAACCGGCAGACTCCGCCCAGGGGTGAGAACGCCCGGGCCAGTCCAGGTATGAGGTTCACCTGGGGAGGGAAATGACCCCGTTAGAGCAGGGAGGGGGAGCGGCAGAGCCCAAGGACGAATAGCTCTGAGAACTACATTACCCAGGAGGCACGGGTGTCATCACGTTACTCACAAACGCTTCCGGGCTCCAACGAGGAAACAACAGAGAATTAATGACCAAGAGTAGTGCTTGAATGGGATTGGGCAATGTCTGTAGCGCCTAGCAACGGGGACGACTGCGGTCTGTGTTCAGAGCAGTGTCAGTACTGGTGTCTGTATTGAGAGTATTGTTCAGGTCAGTAGTGATGTATGTTCATGTTGTGATTTGTATCTAGCTCAGCCTGGTGTTGGTATGGAGCAGTGCCAGGTCAGTTGTTTTGTTGGTATTCAGAGCTCTGTTAATGTCAGTTCTGGTACTATTTATATTGAGAGCACTGTTGAGGTCAGTGCTGGTGTTTGTGTTGGGATACCAGCTTCAGAGGTGGGGGGGGGAGGTTTTCTCCCACACCAAAGTGAGGCCATATGTGGGTGAGTGTCTAAAAATATTTTTCTGAGGAATCTTGCAGATCTGATTTCATTTCCCTGTCAGAAAACAGCCTTTGTCCTGCAGTCAGCCACACTGGCTGTGTATGTGTGTGTGTGTGTGTGTGTGTGTGTGTGTGTATGTGAGTGTTTGTGTGTGTGTGTATGTGCGAGTGTGTGTGTGTGTGTGTGTGTGCGTGTGTGTGTGTGTGCGAGTGTGCGTGTGTGTGTGTGTGTCTGTGTGTACGTGTGTGTGTATGTGCGTGCGTGCATGTATGTGTGTGTGCTTGAGTGTGCGTGTGTGTGTGTGTGTGTGTGCGTGAGTGTGCGTGTGTGTATCTATGTGTGTGTATGTGTGTGCACGCGTGTGTGTGCGTGCGTGCGTGTGTGTGTGTGCGTGTGTGTGTGTGAGTGTGCGTGTGTGTGCATGCGTGTGTGTGTGTGCGTGTGTGTGTGTGAGTGTGCGTGTGTGTGCATGCGTGCGTGTGCGTGAGTGTGCGTGTGTGTGTGCGTGAGTGTGCGTGTGTGTGTGAGTGTGCATGTGTGTGTGCGTGAGTGTGCGTGTCTGTGTGTGTGCGTGTGTGTGTGTGCGTGAGTGTGCGTGTGTGTGTGTGTGTGTGTGTGTGTGTGCGAGTGTGCGCGTGTGCGTGTGTGTGTAATGGGTCCTTCTCTCACTCTAGGCCTGTCTTATCCTGACGCATCAGAGAGGCTCATCTCATCAGCCTGAGAGGAGCAGAGCAGGCCATGCGCCTGGGTTCATTGGTCAGGCAGAGGTCAGAGGTCAGAAGTCGCTGGAGAGCGATTGGCTGAAACTCACCCGCTGATGGGGCCGGAGGGGGAGAGACTCCACCCTGCTGCTGCAGCCCCTCCCTGGGCCGGGCAGGCACACCAGCACCTCCCACTCACCCCCGCCTGAGGAGAGGAGGGGGGGAGAGAGGGAGGGGGAGAGGAGGAGAGAGGGAGGGAGGAGGGGGGAGAGAGGGGGAGAGGGGGAGAGAGGGAGGGGGAGAGGAAGAGAGAGGGAGAGAGGGAGGGAGAGAGGGAAAGAGAGGGTGAGAGAGGAGGAGAGTGGAGGAGAGAAGGGGGAGAGAGGAGGAGAGAGGAGGGGGAGAGAGGGAGACAGGAGGAGAGTGGTGGAGAGAGAGAGAGGGATGGAGGAGAGTGGGAGAGGGGGAAGAGAGGAGGAGAGGGAGAGTGGAGAGGGGGAGAGTGGAGGAGAAAGTGGGAGAGAGGGTGAGGGGAGGAGAGAGCCTTTACTCTAACACTTACTGGTGAGAAACCAAAGCCAAAGCACAACCGAAAACCCACACACACAAAAAGAAAAAAAGCACAGTAAAATGATATAAATGAGTTCAGAGAGAGAAAGGGGAGAGAGTGAGAGTGCGAGGGAGATTGGTGAGGGGAGAGATGACAGACGTGTAACGCAGGAGACGCAGGGATCAGGCTGGTGTGAGGAGCACAGGGTTGTGTTCCAGGACGGGGTGCAGTGACAGGGAGATTAAAACAGGCCAGGAGGAACATATCGTACAGTGGCATGTGCAGGGAATGGGGCAGGGCTGCTTCTACATATCACACCCGAGGCATTCCTGAAAACACAGCAGCCCTTATTGAAAAACAGAGAAGTCTGAGACGCCATCTCTTCTACACAGCCTACAGATGGCTTTTAATGCCAAATTCCAGTTAAATTGGCTCCACGTCTGGCCGCGTAATCATCCCCCGTGTCTAGACTGAGTACACAATCCCTTATGTTTCCTCCCCACGACCCACTCCCCAGGTGGTCACTGCAGCCTCAGCTCCCATACCTGCTTATATAAAAGCTAAAAAAACAGAGCTAGCACTTAGCCCGTAACACATAGTCAGAGAACTAACAGTTAGCCCGTAATACATAGTCAGACCACAAACAGTTAGCCTGTAACACATAGTCAGACCACAAACAGTTAGCCCGTAACACATAGTCAGACCACAAACACTTAGCCTGTAATACATAGTCAGAGCACTAACAGTTAGCCTGTAACACAGTCAGAGCACTAACAGTTAGCCTGTAACACAGTCAGAGCACTAACAGTTAGCCTGTAACACAGTCAGAGCACTAACAGTTAGCCTGTAACACAGTCAGAGCACTAACAGTTAGCCTGTAACACAGTCAGAGCACTAACAGTTAGCCTGTAACACATAGTCAGAGCACTAACAGTTAGCCTGTAACTCATAGTCAGACCACAAACAGTTAGCCTGTAACTCATAGTCAGACCACAAACAGTTAGCCCGTAACACAGTCAGAGCACTAACAGTTAGCCCGTAACACTGCCTGAGAAGGATCCGTTTGTACTTTACTGCAACTGTCATCTCTAAAATAAGCCAAACGCAGCTTTTATCTTCCTGTGGAAATAAAGATAACTTTGGTTACATAAGCACCCCCCCCCCCCCCCCCCCGTCTCTGGGCCCACCACCGAGAACATCTGGCTCCGGCCCCTCGGAACCGCCCCAGGAAACGGCCTGGTGTTTTTGGACCGGGACCGAGACGTTGCGAGTCGCACTATGAATGGCAGGAAACCCGTTTTTTTTTAAACCCAGGGTCACGATGGAACCCCTCTCTCTGCACTGGAGCCTTTCTGCGAGATCTGGTCTTTAGCGCTGGGAACATAAACACCCCCTGCTCAGTAAGATAAACAGAAGGGCGGCCATTTCGGTGCCACTCAGCCCGGCGTGTGTAAATCACTCGGGAAGGAAACCACACAGCTTCTGCCAGAAGGACTGGCTCATTTCACACGTGTGGAGCTGGGACCACAGAAACACACCGGCTGAGGAGTACTAATGCCTGACAAGTCATGCATCATTTCTGTGACTGGAATGTGTGTGTGCTCACAGACGGAATGGGTTCACAGGCAGAATGGGTTTACAGACAGAATGGGTTCACAGACAGAAAGGGCTCACAGACAGTAATTTCACAGATAGAATCGGTTCACAGACAGAACTGGTTCACAGGCAGTCGGGAGAAGCAGAGTTCAGACAGCTCCACTGGAACTGCTACATATATCACATTGCATAAGAGGGGCTCAATTAGGGCCAGCTTAAAACCACAAGAAGGTATTTACTATAACTCAGAACTGCTGTGTGTTTTCTCAAACACTGGTTTGTGTGTGCGCGTGCGTGCGTGCGTGTGCGAGAGCGCGCGTTGTTTACAATCGTAAGCCGACACCTTGGGACCCTTGGTGGGCAAAATGGTGAAATTGTTCTTTTCTCAGTGGGTGTCTCTCAGAGTCGGACAAAAAGGCTTTTATTCGCGAGGAGGACCCCACAGCCTCGGTCTGGGCCAGGCCGTGTGTGATATTCTCCGGCCGCGTCCGCGTACGAATGTTTGACGACCGTGGGCGTTTCCTTTCGTAACAAAACGTCAGTTTAGACGTTTCCTCCAGCTAATTAATTCCAATTTGTTGCATTAAAAATATATTTTGAGCTGAAGACATTGGGAGCAGGCAGGCAAGAGAGAATGAATCTCAGACTAAACCTTACGGTGAGAGTGACCAGCAGTGTGTGCGTAGCGGTTAAGGTACGTGACCGGGACCCGCCAGGTCGGTGGTTTGATCCCCAGTGGAGCAGCGATAAGATCCGCACAGCCGTCGGGCCCTTGAGCAAGGCCCTTAACCCTGCATTGCTCCAGGGGAGGACTGTCTCCTGCTTCGTCTAATCAACTGTACGTCGCTCTGGATAAAAGCGTCTGCCGAATGCCATTAATGTAATGAGGCAGCACACTAAACCCTACGGTGAGAGCGACCAGCAGTGTGTGAGAATGAGACAGACCTGTTTAAGAGGGGCAGGTGATCTCTGGAGCTTGAGGGGTCATGACCCTGCACCCTGGGGGGGGTCACAGCTGTGGGGGTGAAGTCGACTCTTTTATTCCTCTTTGTTTGCCTCCGATTGGCTTAAGAGATGAGAGTGCGGCGGTCTGGGCCAATCAGAGCTGGCGGGAGTGCAGCGCGTAACGTAATGGGGCAGGAGGGATTGTATTTCGGCCCCGAGGTTTCCCCCTGCTTCTCGGAGAGGAGGACGGGGGCCTGGTGGGCTCGTTAGGCCCGGGTCTGTTCGTCTAATCGGCTCTCGGCTGCGAAGGAGGCGGGGGGCGGGGCAGCTGGGCTCGTGACTGACAGCTGTGAATCCTGAACTAAAATGCAGGTTACGCTGCATGAGCCTGAACCACAGGCACCCGCAATAAAATACACTCGAGCATGAACTACCTGGACAACACATTACATTATTGGCATTTTGGCAGACGCTCTTGTCCAGAGCGACGTGATTAGACTAAGCAGGAGACAATCCTCCTCTGGAGCAATGCAGGGTTAAGGGCCTTGCTCAAGGGTCCAACGGCTGTGCGGATCTTATTGTGGCTACATCAGGGATCGAACCACCAACCTTGCCTGTCCCAGTCATTTACCTTAACCGCTACACTGAAGCACTGCCAAACTAAACTAGACTACACTTAGGCATTGCTGAACTAAACTAGACTACCCTGAAGCATTGCCGAACTAAACTAGACTACCCTGAAGCATTGCCGAACTAAACTAGACTACCCTGAAGCATTGCCGAACTAAACTAGACTACCCTGAAGCATTGCTGAACTAAACTAGACAACCCTGAAGCATTGCTGAACTAAACTAGACAACCCTGAAACATTGCTGAACTAAACTAGGCTACCCTGAAGCATTGCTGAACTAAACTAGACTACCCTGAAGCATTGCCGAACTAAATTAAACTACACTGAAGCATTGCCTAACTAAACTAGACTACACTGAAGCATTGCCGAACTAAACTGAACTACACTGAAGCATTGCCGAAATAAAGTAGACTATACTGAGGCATTGCTGAACTAAACTAGACTACACTGAAGCAATGCCGAACTAAACTAAACTACACTGAAGCATTGCCGAAAGACTAGACTACCCCCTTCTAGACTACTAATTGTAAGTGTAATGCAGAGACGCGGCGTCCCTCTGTCTGTCCGTGCCTCACCTGGCGGGAGAGCGGCGCTGGCGTCGGTGCAGCGCGACGCTCTGACCTCGTAGCCGCGCTGCTGCAGCACGCGCAGGTAGAGCTGCACCTCCGTATCCGTGGAGACGCGCTGACCAATCAGCACCACCGCCCTCCTGCCACGCCCCGACTGGCTCAGCTGGACCTGGGGAGGTGGAAGGCAGGTTCAGCATTCGAGAGCGGCGGAATGTTGATGTAACGTTGTCTGAGCACGGCTGAACGTTGATATAACGTTGTCTGAGCGCGGCTGAATGTTGATGTAACGTTGTCTGAGCATGGCTGAATGTTGATATAACGTTGTCTGAGCACGGCTGAACGTTGATGTAACGTTGTCTGAGCACGGCTGAATGTTGATGTAACGTTGTCTGAGCACGGCTGAACGTTGATAAAAACGTTGTGTGGGCATTCACTTTTTTTGTTCATTATGAAAAAAATATTCAGATCCTTTGGTTTTCAATAAGAAAACATACCAAAATTAAATATCACATTAAATTAAATCAAATGTCAGCACTTCACAATATACGAGGGAACGCATAAATAACTGCCATTTTCAGACAGTTATTAAATTTGATTTATTTTTACGAATAAACTGACATGAAATGTACTGATGATATTTTAAAAGCGTAACCAGCTGTCGCACTGAGCCGGTGGAAGAGACAGCCCTTGACTCTGAGCAGGGCAGCATCTGGTGAGACACGGGGGCAGTTAGGAGGTGTGGGGTAGAAGAATGCCCCCCCCCCCCACACACACACTCCCCTCTGACCTCACACCCCTGTCTCCCCATTAGGGAGTGACAGTTAGTGCACACTCCATGGCTTAACCAGTCAGATATGCTCTCCACTCGACACCGGCGTTAACTTTATGCGTTTAGCCCCGAGTAGCTGCATTTTCGCTTTCAATTTATTGTAAACGCTTATATTTCTGTCGTAGGGCCTTTGAGGAATTAAGAGTGATTATGGCCTTTCAGATTCTATTTGTGGGACTGTGAGAATTCATGTCCTCGGCTCCAGTAGATATGGTCGCACAGTTTCGGGAGTGGAAACATCCCTCGGGAAAGGTTTCCGGAAATTTCCGGCATTTTAACTGTCATTTTATTGTCGCACGATTGCAACTGTAATCGCATCTTTATATTCCAAGCAATCTTTTGGGGTTTTTTTTAAAAACACTGACGTGAAGTATTGGCTTATTGTAGAAGTGAAGAGGAAAGTAAATGTTTTGAGTATAAACTGTTGATTCATCCCCCTGACATGAGCCCCAAACATAACAATGAGCGGACAGAGTTCAGAGATTCTCATAAAGATAATGACCGGTAAACAGTCAGAATTTCCTGTGCCCCATGGAAACCACAGCACACTACATGGCCTGCAACTCGGGGAAGCTCCAGACGTTTCTCGTTTCAAACTGCCGTGACGCTGTTTAGTAATACGGGCCCTGAGGTTTAGCCTTGAGCCAAAATGGAGCCTCTTCGGTGATTTGCGGTTCAGCCTTGAGCCAAAATGGAGGCGCTATGATGATTTGTGTGGATGGCACTTCAAAATAACTCTTAGTCAGGATTCTGACTAGGACAGACGCAGCCAATCAGCTCAGGCTAGGATCCAGAACTGGCCGAAAGGACCACAGTCACACTCAAGCCAGCAATTAGCTCAAAGTTTGGCCCCTCTTGAGCCAACTCTTCTCACGATAGGGCTACTGTTAACCCTCCCATAATGCACCTCTCTCTCCATACCGCACTGGCTCCTAATCAGCACACTAGGTTACTATTGAGTAGTCAAGCTGCTTACAAGATGTACACAACTTATGTTTTCAATAGCAGGCATGTGTGCTTACGGGGTGACATTTGCTCAGGTGGTAAGGGCAGTCGTCTGAAGTGTCCCTGAGCAGGACACCTAACCCCGAATTGCTCCTGACGAGCTGGTCGGTACTTTGCATGGCAGCCAATCGCCGTTGGTGTATGAGTGTGTGTATTAATGGGTGAATAAGAAGCATCAACATTACATTACATTATTGGCATTTGGCAGACGCTCTTATCCAGAGCGATGTACAGTTGATTAGACTAAGCAGGAGACAATCCTCCCCTGGAGCAATGCAGGGTTAAGGGCCTTGCTCAAGGGCCCCAACGGCTGTGCGGATCTTATTGTGGCTACACCGGGGGTCGAACCGCCGACCTCGCGGGTCCCAGTCATTTACCCTAACCACTACGCTACATTGTTTATTGCCCTTATTGTACAGTGACTGTTTACCATTTGGACACAGCCACAGTCGCTGTTCACCTCTTGCAGTCTTCCTCCTCACACACTGGACTTCCGTCGTCTCCTTCCCAGGGTGCACCTCTTCCCGCGTCGCCTCGCCCCTCGCTCGACTATCGCACGTCTGACACATCTCCGTTCCAGACCGCCGCCGCTACCTTCCCACAACGCAACGCCGAAGGCGCTCTCCCGCTCCTCAAATACAGCCGAGCAGCCGAGGGTCTCGGTTCCGTCGCGGTCAGGCACCGGGGGCGTGGTCAAGCGCCTCAGCCGCCGCCGCCCTTCCTCCGATTGGCCGATGCGCCGCGCCTGTCAGCCAACGGGATCGCCCGCGGTCGCAGAGCTGGGAATACCGCTAAGAAGGCACCGCTTAATCCCAGCAGAGAGCCGAGCGTTCATCCGAACTCAAAAGTTCAATTCAGGAGTCACATTACCAGCGCAAAGCCCCCCTCCCCTGCATCTCAAACGGTCCGAAGACTCAAAAACAACACACGAGTACGTCACAGGACTCTCTTCCGGTTTTCGCCAACGTCTTGCGATTTGCAGATCGCCGGCTGGTTAATTAAATCTTCTACGAATGTGCATGTTGTTATTTATCTAGGTGTTAATCATTGACCTTCCGAATCGGTAAGCAAACAATAGGGACTCGCACGCGGAAAAAAGGCCTCGTGTGTGCTCATTATCTCAATGTGGCGGTTGCTACTGCAGGCTCAAATAGGCTTACTGAAGGGCGAGGGAGAGTCTTTAAGAAGGCGTCTGGTCATTCTGTGATTTAATGCTTTTTTGGCAGCGTGGTCCTGTTTCCAGGCATGCTAATGGAGCTTGTGACTAAAAAATGTTCACCTAAAAAAAATATGGTTTTGGGGATTAAAGGGAAAATAAGGCCAAAACTATTTTGGGGAAAAAAATAAATAAAATAAAAAATACTTTACTGGCATTTCACAGATACTCCTATTGAGAGTGAGTTTCACTGCAAACTCAAGTGCAAAGGTCAGGGGTGAAAGTGCACTAATTCCCAACACCGTCCAGATTCAAGAGACAGCAGTTAATAGTAAATGGTAAATGGTTGGAATTTATATAGCACCTTTATCCAAAGTGCTGTACAATTGATGCATCTCATTCACCCATTCATAGACACATTCACACCAACAGCGATTGGCTGCCATGCAAGGCACCAACCAGCTTGTCAGGAGCATTTGGGGGTTAGGCGTCTTGCTCAGGGACTTCGACACAGCCCGGGCGGGGGATCGAACCGGCAACCCTCCGGCTGCCAGGCAACTGCTCTTACTGCCTGAGCCAATGAGACGACTGCTCTCACCGCCTGAGCCAATAATGTCGCTCAATGTCGCCCCTACACTATCGCCTGCAGTACCACCCAGCTGAACATGGAAACAAGAAACAAGGACAAAACTCGGCAGCCACCCTGCAAATATCTCCAGAAAAACGGCCAAGAAAAACACATGTCTGCCTGCGGTCAAGACCCACCAGTGTGCGTGAGTGTGTGTGTGTGTGTGTGAGTGTGTGTGTGTGTGTGTGTGTGTGTGAGTGTGCGTGTGTGTGTGTGAGAGTGTGTGTGTGTGTGAGTGTGTGTGTGTGTGTGTGTGTGTGTGTGAGTGTGTGTGTGAGAGTGTGTGAGTGTGTGTGTGTGTGTGTGAGTGTATGTGTGTGTGTGTGTGTGTGTGTGTGTGTGTGTGTGTGTGTGTGTGTGAGTGTGTGTGTGTGTGTGTGTGAGAGTGTGTGAGTGTGTGTGTGTGTGTGTGAGTGTATGTGTGTGTGTGTGTGTGTGAGTGTGAGTGTGTGTGTGTGTGTGTGAGTGTGAGTGTGTGTGTGTGTGTGTGTGTGTGAGTGTGCATGTGCATGTGCATGTGTGAGTGTGTGTGTGTGTGTGTGTGTGTGTGTGCGTGCATTAGTGTGTGCAGCAGACGGCCTGTAGCTGTACTTAAGGCCTGTTTGAGTTCTGTGGTGAGGCCCACTGCTGGAGCCAGTAAGTGTTTCCATGTGGAGCCACAGCAGGTCTGAGGCACAGGGTCCCTCCAACTCCAACTCCAACTCCACACACACACACGCACACACACACTCTCAGACACACACACACACACGCACACACACACACACAAACGTACACACACATACATACATACACACAGCCATACATACAGTACACACACTCACACACACACACACATGCTGCACACACACATTCATCCATACAGACCCATAAACAGCACAAGCTGCACTCCACAAACCTCAGCCTCGATGCCAATACAAGAAGCTTTTTTTTCTTTTTTCTTTTTTTCTTTTTCAATGTGCCAATTATTAGGCAGAATTTGCCAGAACTGGAATGTGCTGCAATGTGCTGGAGTATTTCTTTGTTGTTGAATACCACAGCACTGAGAAAAAGTCATATGAAAAGTTTAACAGCGTGTGAACAGAAGGACTGTAAATGACTGCTTTTAATAGCAGGACAGAATTGCTGTAGTCGCCCATTCACTAACCCAAATTCGTATTTAATCCCAAACTGGAACTAATCTTTGCACAGTCTACTGATTCGGATAAATATTTAACAACCCTAAATTGGCTTGTTAGGTAGAGGCACCGGACTGGTTGTTTGGGGGGGGGGTTACACTTCCTGTCCCAGAAGTGGTGTGAGAGATGGAGCCAAAATGGCGGTATGCTGGCACTCAGCAGTGACGCTAGAGCAGTCGTGGCAACCGATCCCACCACGTTCCCGAACCACGGAAGGGCCACGGTCGAAGCGGTGCGAACGGTCGAAGCGGTCCAGGAAGGCGAGCGTGCGAAGGGTGTGAGTGTGTGTGTGTGTGTGAGAGTGTGTGAGTGTGTGTGTGTGTGTGTGAGTGTATGTGTGTGTGTGTGTGTGTGTGTGTGTGTGAGTCTCACACAGATGTGGATGCTGGCGTCACCGGCAGCGGAAACACCCCCCCACCACCACCACCACCACCACCACCCTCCGCCCTGGAGCCCCCCCCCCAGGGGTCTGACCGCGCGACCGCGGGGGAGTTGGGGGCTGGAATGTGTGCTACTGAACACCACAGAGAGGCTGTTATAAATACGAGTGCTATCTTTAAAGCCCCAGCACAGCGCCATGACCCACCAAATCACAACCCTTTTCGGTCACGCCTACTCGGCATTGAGTTCCCCAGACAGGCATATGTCACAGAGACAGACCCCCCCCCCAAAAAACAAACACCCAAAACAGACTGTCCCGCCCAGCGACGGGCACAGGGCTGAAGAACACGTTCCGGTGGGGCGCAGGAAGTGCAGGAACACATGCAGGCCCCTGTAAAAGTGCACGTACGGTCCGTTCAGCAGTGTCTGATAAATGCGGAGATAGTCACGCTGCTGGTGCTGGAGCTAGGACAGCTGCCATGTTTTGTTTTGTTTTGTTTATAGAGCACTTTTCATGGGACAGTCTCAGTGGCCCAGGACCAGCAGACCACACAGAAATGAGGACTATCTGCTGATCAGCACAAACGTACGGAATGCTGAAAGACTTATGTTTCACCATGGCTTTGAGTGCTTCACCGGCATTGGTCCAGGCTTCAAGTGCTTCACCGTCATTGGTTCAGGCTTCACATCCTTCACTGTCATTGGTTCAGGCTTCACATGCTTCATCGTCATTGGTTCAGGCTTCACATCCTTCACTGTCATTGGTTCAGGCTTCTCCTGGTTCACTGTAATCGGTTTAGTAGTAGCAGACCCGCCGCTGTCTCCTATCCATCCATTATCTGAACCCGCTTATCCTGAACAGGGTTGCAGGGGGGCTGGAGCCTATCCCAGCATGCATTGGGCGAAAGGCAGGAACACACCCTGGACAGGTCGCCAGTCCATCGCAAGGCACACACACCATTCACTCACACACTCATACCTACGGGCAATTTAGACTCTCCAATCAGTCTAACCTGCATGTCTTTGGACTGTGGGAGGAAACTGGAGTACCCGGAGGAAACCCACGCAGACACAGGGAGAACATGCAAACTCCGCACAGAGAGGCCCCGGCCGACAGGGATTCGAACCCAGGACCTCCTCGCTGTGAGGCGGCGGTGCTACCCACTGCTGTCTCCCATCCAAGTTAATGAAAGGTAACCTTTAATACTCAAATTACTCTGCTGCCGGCCATGTGAATCTAATGTTGCCAAACAAGTGGCAGTGTGGGGTTTTCAGCTGGTTGAATCAATCGAGTCGAAGTCCAAAAGCCTGGTGGTTGGCACCGTGACCTATAGCTAATTACAAAGTGTTCCTGTAAGGGGCACATTGGTGAGACTCGAGGGCTATTTTTACCGCCCGTAAACCCCCGCACACTTAACACCCCCCGATATCTGCGCCATTTCAGTGCCACGGAAGAGCCTGCTGACTAAACCCTTGCAAACACAAAGTAAACAAAGCTCTTTCCTCATAACAACAACCAGAACTCGGCTACAGACAAGCAGCAATTACACAGGCATGAAGAAACGGGGGGAGGGGGGTCACAGCGAAGGATTTCATATACTGTAGTATGGTGGTTTTTATGCACCCTTTCATTATTACATTGAAGGAGAATGGAAGATTCCATTAGGAACTGAACACGGGGGGAGGGGGGTCACACTGAAGGATTTCATAAACTGTGGTATGGTGGTTTTTAAGCACCCTTTCATTATTACATTCAAGTTTGAAGGAGAATGGAAGAATCCATTAGGAACTAAATGGGGGGGGGGGGGGGGCTGTTTTAGAGGAGAGTGCTGTGTAGTTCACACAAGTTTAAATGTGAGAAAGCTGCAGTTTGGGACAGGCTGCTGGCTGAGGGCCTGCCCCGTTTGAGAGAGGCTTGCGGAGGGACCGGGCGTTTTTTTGGGGGGGGAATTGTTTGGTATTCAGTGGGGGAAGTGAGCGGGGATGTTTGTGCGGGCGGGACTGTGTCTTCGCTTGGTAACGGGTGAAAGGGCTTGGCACCGGGCGGCTTCCCCCCCCCCACCCCCTACCCCGCCGAAAAGGATGGAGGGCTCCGTTGCCGGCGACGATTCGGCGCTGCCACTCCTGGGCCCCGGGTAAAAATATCCCAGCATGCACCGGTCAAAGGACATCCGTGCAGTTTGATCCCTCACAGATATAGCACAGGCACGGCCCAGAGCACGGCTTCTTCTGTCGCCGAGGACAGAAGCCCCGTTCGAAAAAGTAGTCGCATGTTATTGCATTGCCAGTATAGCCACCACAGATACAAAGGCTTCCCCTCCTAACACACAGACACACTTGCACGCGCGCGCACACACACACACACACACACACAACAACCTTGTTCCCAACCCACCCAACGCTGAACGTTTAGTGCCGAATGAACGCACTTGATCCCGAGTAGACTGATATTAACTCCGCTCCAGTGAGACGAATGCTAAACATTTCACAGCGTGTTCTGTTTTGGTTGGTAATTCTGTCCTGACTCCCACCTCCATCGCGACACAGCCTAGATTTCACGTCTGAAGCCCCGACCTGAACGTGTATGAAGACTCGGGCAAAAGCAAAAACGTCAGTTTCGGCGTTAAGGCACTGCCATTGCCGTCGTCAGAACACGGGAGGCCTGAGGGCTAACTCTCTCAGATAGCGTGTGCCTTTTCAACACAGGGCAGAAAACCCAGGACCGGTGTGTCAGCCATATTCAGGTGGGCAGGATATGGCTTTGGACAGGGTTCAGGGGGGGGGGGGGGGGGAGAAGAGGTCGGGAGCGAAACCGCACCACAGCGCCGTCTCAAACGGGAGGGCTAGTGTTACATAACCTCAATCCAACACTTCCTGGATGACAGCAGTTGCTCGACTACGGAAGGCGAGGGTTTAAGGGGCGGCCCGGAAACTCGGCTCCCAGCAAACTGCAGAAACACCGGCCATGTCTGAAGCAGCACACTAGCCTGCATATTAAGTAGACAAGCTTCACACATGTATACAACTTGTATGCTCAATAGTAGGCAACTTGACTATGCTCATTACAGGGAGCTCAAGACAGGCACTCTTCAACAATCGCAGAACAATGAACAATGAATAAGGGATAACATGAGTCCGTGTCACGCGTCCGATAATAAATATTATTATTGTTATTATTATTATTTTTATATCACTTATTGAATTGTGTTTGAGATCGAGGTGCTTATTTCTGCGTGACTTTTCTCAATATCCCATCTCAGTGAAGTATAAGAGACAAGACACAAATCTTTCTGTGGGATCTTAAGCCACTGCCCTGTGGAGCCGGAAGGAGCTGGGCTAGACATGCCCAGTCTGGAGGAAAAGCCCAGTCCGTGATCGAGCCGGTTGGCGGTTGGCGGTTGGCATTTATATAGCGCCCTTATCCAAAGCTCTGTACAATTGATGCTTTTCATTCACCCATTCACACACACACACTCACACTCACACTCACACACCGACGGCAATTGACTGCCATGCTCGTCAGGAGCATTTGGGGGTTAGGCGTCCTGCTCAGGGACACTTCGACACAGCCCGGGCGGGGGATCGAACCGGCGACCCTCCGACTGCCAGACGACCGCTCTTACTGTCAGAGCCACGTCGCCCCGTGTCGGAATGACAGCCAGAGGCTGAAAGCAAGCCAGTCTATTTGAAGCCACTGCTCCAGACTGCTTCCAAACCAAACCCCTATCCCTTATTGTGAACGGGGGCTCCAAGGATAAGAGATCAATCTCTTTCATTGCATAGAATTCTGCCAGCTCATCAGTACGGCATCATCGACAGAAAGGACCAAATCAGCACGTCCGAAACCTGGCCCGGGTTACACCCGCCTATGACATCACCGAAGCGCGAGTCGGATGAGCCTCATCCCCGTTGCACACCTGGGCAAATTTCAGGGGAGCGGGATATACATTTTGGTCCTGCGGCAAATTAAAATACCGTAGACCGTATTAGATGTTTTCAGCGTAGACCCCTGCGTCTGATGGAAGAGGCTCACAGGACCAGGTTCCAGCTGAAGAGGAATCACAATCTCAGAAGTAGCTCAAAACCACCAGGAAGGTGTCTGAAGATTGACCACAGAGGAACCCCCCCCCCCCCCCTCCCGCCTCCAGATGGAGAACAACAAAGTGTCAGTCAAGCTCCGTAACCATGGGGATCAGGGCTTCACCTCTGCCCAGGACGAGGCCCTGTGGAGACCTTCTCTGGGCCCGATAAAGGCTCTCAGTGTTGCGGGCAGCGGTGATCTCGTCAGACCGCCTAGAGGGGCTGCTTCTGAAACAGAGCCCGTTTCTCCGCCGATCACCGCCACCGCCTCGGGCCCCGACTGGCGGCTCAGGCCCCCCCCCCCCCACTTCCTGTCCGGCCCCTGGGGCCCGTTGGGCCCCCGCTTCCGACCAGAACGTCCACAGGGCGCCGTGCAAACGCGACCGTTGGAAGAACGATAATGTGCCTCCGCCCGTGACTTTTATTTCCGAGAGCGGGAGGTTCGCGTTCTGCAGACGGCAGATGCAACGGCGCGTCTTCTGACCTCGGGGGAGGACTTGATATGTTTTACAGAGACAGAGTCCGCTGACAGTTAAACGGGAAGAGAGAGGCACGGCTGGAGCGTTTGAGGGGAGTGATGGAGTAAAACATTCCTCCGTGATAAAGAAGGGAGAGCCGGGACCTGGGGCATTGTGGGTAACGGGACAGAGAGGTTGAGGTAATCGTCTCTTCCTCTACCAGCCCTGCAAAGAGCTGACCTCAGACAGCTGTCAGTCTCCACAATGTGCACGTCCGGAGGTTATATTAAGATTCATAAAAATAAAATAAAAACTCACTCACACACACATACACACACACACACACACACACACACACACACACACACAGCCTGATTTTACAGAAATTCCAGAAAGGCACCTTTTGGCAAAATTTACTTCAGTCACTGAGGGTGTCTGTTCTCGGATTCGCTTCCTCGTGTTCTGCACCCACTGTAAGCGATTGAGGCTGAATGATAAACAACCAATACCCAAAACAGTGTTCTAAATTAAAGTTCCGTTTTTTTTGTGTGTTCTCTTTTTACATGCAATGTGTATCGAATCGTTTCCATGCCAAGACACAGTTCAGCCTGCATTTTTATTCAAGATAAGACGGACACGAAGTAGAATTCAACCTGACGATATCGACGAGGACTCTCCATTCGATTGAGTAACATGTTAATCGCGGCAGGGAGAATGAAAGGATTACAGACGCAACGCAAATTGTCTGTCTCGCGGGCGCTTAACATTCCGTCAGCGCAGAGAATGATATGGACTCTGTAAATAAACCTCCCTGCGGCGGCGTGCTTCTGGCACACGTGTCGGCGTCCTCTTGGCCAATCCACACACAGCCTTGAACTTCACATCCAAAAATACGACCGTAAAAACAGGCACGTAAGTGTCAAAATTATTTTTTGACTTTCAGCAAACCACTTGAATTTGTCGTTGGGAATCCTTCCGATAGTTGTGCGTGTGTGGAAAATCAAGGTGAGTGGTCCGTTCGGAATTACTGGACCATACAGTCAATTGCCTTAATTAACATGCACGCTAAGCTATCTCAGTTTGTGGAGATAATTACTGAAGCTGTAAGTACCCCATGATGGGCTAATCATTTTTCATAACAGTGATTAATCAGAATCAACGGGCGTATGATTCTACACCTTACTGTTTTGTTTTTACATCGTTTTCCAGTACGAAACATATGGCAACTGAAGTTTCAAAATGTACAATAGGTACAATATAAAAAAAAACTTTCATGAATAAAAAAAACAAAACATGCGTCAACACTCACATTTGTTGATTCGTTTTTCAACCCTCCAATCACAGAATTAAGGCGATCTGGGTGTTTGCGAAGCAATTGGCCGAACTGTCCGTCGGGCTCCAATGACTTGTTTGGCAGGTTGGAGACGGTAGGGCTCGCTTTCAACCGACTCCGGGCGACCACCAGGGTCTGGTAGAAAAGGCATAAAGCAACTCCTACAAGCAGCACTGAACGCGGACAACACCGGCGGCGGAGCGCCCGAAGCAGCCAACGGAACATCCCCGCTTCTCCTTCGGCTTTGAAGACTCTGGGCAAGAGGAAGACCATTTGGAATGTTCGCTTCGACCCCGCATCCCACACCAACGCAGTGCGAAAGCAGCACTTTGAAACCGTTAAAAAAAGAAATAGCGGACCTATTTGGACAAACAGCGCAATTCTGAAAGGTAGGCTACAGTGTGACGACTAGATGTCCAAAGTTTCATGTTATGCTTTGAACGGTCTCCAACGCCGAATTTGGGGTTTACTCAAAACACAAACTAATGTCTCGCAAAGTCAACAACTATATCCATCTCCGCGATTTGACAATTAGAGACGAGTTGGCAGAGTGAATCCGTAGAAAGCATAATTTCCATCACAAAATCGTCCCGGATATTGATTGTAAGCAGATGGGTGTGCGCGCGCCAGCATCCAGGCGCAGTTTCACAACCAAGAATACCACAGTGACTGGAAGCAGGCAAAGGTTTTCCACGTCAGGGGAAGCGAGCCTCCAGATTAAACCCACTTCGGGTAGCGGAGCCTCATGACTGCAAATGATCACACGCTTCCGCTGCGCTCTGACAGGAAAACTCCAACGGGCCCCACGCTGACTTTTTAGCTCCGTAAACAACACCAGGAGAAACTGTCGATTCCGTAAGCATGCCGTTTATTTTGCAAACTGCCACGTTTGATGTCCAAATATGGTCGTAGCCTAACCTACTCTCCGGGCGTCTTGAAGTGGAAAATATCCAGAGAAGCGGAGTCCACCTGGTTTCCATTAATTCTTTGAAAAAGTAAACAGTTACTTCCTCCCGATTTCAAACCCGTGATTTATACACGAAAACAAAACCGCTACTGCTGTCCCACGCGCGTCCACACCCATGCCGAAAGATTTCGGGATGGGAACAAACTGCATTTATTTTATAACTGGAACGCTTTAAAATGAAAGTGAACATTGTGGACGTTGCTGTCGTCACTGCTCCTTGCTGAAATCTGCATCCATCCCTGCTCGCTTAGTGGCAGAGACTAACCATTCTAAGGGTTAGGAAAACACCAATCACTAAACTGATATTTTTAGATAGATGAAATATGGGTGTTTGACATAAAAAAATTACTCAACTATTGAAATACAAAAATAGCTTACTGATAACACAAACACACACACACACACACACACACACACACACACACACACAAACATCAATGTTATATAAGTGCAAAATACTGGAAAAACAGCTGATGCAAATAGCTTTCATGAGTTCAATGTTAAATATTTTGTACTATTGCTTAGTCTAATTATGTTGGTCGTTGTTTAAAAGTAAACATTATTGGTACTAAATGATTGTACACTGTGCACATGAATGCCCATGAATGATTTAATTAATAAACAAACTCTCTCTCTCTTACTGCGATGTTACTGTGTATTTGACCTGCGAGTGTACATAATAACTTTGGCAGAAGCCGGTGATAGACGCTATTTCAAATCTAAATAATAAAGTCTGTAAAGTCAAATGACAAGGGGAACATCTATGACCATTCTCCCATCCAGAATCTTTGAAGATGCTCTGGTCTGTTCTTGTGGACTTGCCTCTTCAGACATGCCAGGCCTGGAGACTGAGATGGCCATTGCAAGAGTCATTTTGTGGTTAGGTGTTCTCTTGGTCGATTTTGAGGTACACTTATT
The DNA here is from genome assembly GCF_963514075.1 of Conger conger. NCBI lineage: Eukaryota > Metazoa > Chordata > Actinopteri > Anguilliformes > Congridae > Conger > Conger conger. The sequence continues at coordinate 7,848,454 of NC_083778.1, read as the reverse complement.
TTCTTTTATCAAAAATTAAAACTGTTGAAAATATCAACTGTCATCATTTTTACTTCATTGTCTTTTGCATAAATCATTTACGGTTGTGCACTCAAACGTGACGTTCCTTTTTAAAAAAAAAAAAAAAAAAAAAGGTTGCAAAAACAGGGCTAATCTTACATTCTTACAGAGCTGTGTTACTCCGTGGACACGTCGTCGATGATTTCGATTTTGCAGTTTCAAACAGCTGACGTGAGTTTCACTGCTGTCACACTGAGTCACAGGTGTGCGAGTTTGATGTGGCGCTGCGTGCGGGTAGAGCACCAGCGCCCCCCGCTGGCCGGCAGACGCACCACACGCCCTGCCAGGGTTTGAGTTTCACACATTACGGCGCTCAGAGTGCAGCGGTTCCCAACCTCGCCCCGCAAACATTTACATAAAAAGAGGTTTATTTAACTGGTCAAATTAAAGACTGGTGAATCAATAAGCAAGCCTCTTAATAAGGTTGCTGAATACGTGTTTTCTTTTTCCTCCCCTTCAATGGACTACCACAGTGCAGGTTCGGCTCGTTATAATATGTCACGACCAGGTGTCCACACTGTCACAGCTATTGAGATTACCGATTCGCCTCAATCTGAAATCTGATCTGTTAAAACAACAGTGTGCAATGTAGCACAATAAGCACAATGTGAATACGGCACTTTCAATCTCCGTGTCACCCATAGCGTGACATGATGTGGTTTAAGATGGAAAACAAACCCTCTAAACAAGAAAAACATCTAATTCAGAAAAATGAACAGCTTGTAAACATTTCTGGGATTGCGATTGTAGTTGTAGCTGCAAGTATATATGTTACCTGTTCATTTTACTTAACACTTGCTTATGCCTTGGCGTTTTTCTGATTGGAGCTTTCAGTACATTCCGATCATCTCAATGCCTCCCGGGAGCTGTTGAGAACCACTTGGTCTGCTAATTAGCAAAACGATTTTTAAGTTTTGTGAGATAACGTTAGCCTTTAGGTTGCTGAAAGCTAATTAGGTAACTACAATACAACATCAACGTTATGGCATTGTACAGATAGGCTCACTTTACGAAATGGCTTGGAAAATTAAATATCCATTGCTAGGCTAGCTAGGCAACTAGCTACGACGCCAGCTCCGAGTTTGGCGCCGTAGCGTTTTCATCGCAAGAGCTAGCTAGCGTGTTAGCAAATGGCTAACGTTGTGTCTTTACACACACATAGTAAGTCAAAGTAATAATTTAGCGAGATAAATACATAAAGTATTGCAAATTTAAAAAATAAGACCATTGACAAGGCTACAGAAAGCAAAATGCCACCGCCGAATGTTTTTTTTTTTCAGTCCTAACGTTAGCTATTTTAATTAATTATCGAGATTAAGGTAATTTAGCCAACTGAACCTTTCAGCCCTTCAACCAAAGACTCCACCCGCTCGCTTAGCTCTCTCTACCATTTATCATGACATTTCTTAGATGGATAGCGGGGTTTATTCGGGGTAGTCAGCAATTAAGTTCGTTTAATATAACTTTTAACAGGTAACCGGCGGCGTAGTCGTGCTTTTTTGCTCACGAGCGTTGTTGACCCCAGTATCTGATATAACAGGCAGACAGATACTCCGCATCTTACTGCAAGATCTGTGGATATCTTTTAAAATGATTTCTTAACATATAAAAGTTACACTTAACACCTTCATCTTTTTATTCAATTTAATAAAATTACATGTGAAATAATAAAACTGCATTACCTGCTCAAATATGGCTCAGCTCCAGTCTATTGCTGCCCTCTCCTGGTGAAATTATATAACTACAATTTCTGCAAACATAGGGCTCCATTCACTGCTATACAATGGCTGCCCTCTAGTGGTAAAACTTTGTAAATTCAGACATTTCCCCTGCCTAGTTTTATTTTAATTTTTTATCATACGCACACTTACACCGATGGCGATTCATTCACCCGTTCATACACACACTCACACGCCGACGGCGATTGGCCGCCACGCAAGGCGCCGACCAGCTCGTCAGGAGCATTTGGGGGTTAGGTCTCTTGCTCAGGGACATTTCCCCTGCCTAGTTGTTTCCTGCGCACATGCAAAAATGCGTAAGTGAGAGTGTGCGTGAGCGTGTGCGTGAGCAGTGGCATCAATGGAACAGAACTTAGGAATAAAGGGGAAACACGTTCAATGATTTAGCAAATTAATTTAGACATTTTATTGTACTTATGTATTTACACATCATCTCTTGTAACATTTCAGACTCCATTTAGAGCAGACAGACTCCTGCCTACTTCAGCAACTGTCGTTTTGTCTGTATGTCGTTTTGGACCAGACGGGTGGTTTGGTTTTATTTGTTGGTTTCAATTTCAGTCTTTTTTTTTTTGTGGTTTCTGAGGCAGGTAAGGTTATGTGATGTAAGCTGCGATCAGGTATGATCGGTTATGGTCAGTTATGGTCAGGTGAGATCACGTAAGGTCAGATGGGGTCAGGTGAGATCAGGAAAGGTCAGATGGGGGCAGGTAAGGTCAGATGGGGTCAGGTAAGATCAGCTATGTCAGATGAGGTCAGGTGGAGATCAGGTCAGGTCAGACGGGGTCAGGTAAGGTCAGTTATGCTCAGGTGAGATCAGGTAAGGTCAGACGGGGTCAGGTAAGGTGAGGCAAGCCTGTCCAATTGAACAACAGCTCTTCCCAAGCGCGACGCTCTAAGCACTACACCGCACACGACTCAGTTCCAGTCAGCAAACGCACATCGCTGCCCCCTAGTGGCTCAGGCGGAAGTAGCTGGTGACGGGCCCAGGCTGCTAGCACTAGCCTGAGCTCAGTCCCTGCTCATGGACAGCAGCTCCTCTGTGTTGATCAGGCCCTGGTTGTACCGCTGGATCTTGTTGATGAAGCGCTCCTTGGCCTGGTTGGGCACGTGCTCCCCCGGCCTGTGCGCTGGCGCGTCTGGGGAGGTGGAGACAGACAAAGAGGACAGTGAGACCGGCGTCGTTACCGACCGATGAACGCAGCGCATCAGCTGCCCTCAGTTCAAAGGTTGACTGCCCTCAGTTCAAAGGTTGACAAACGGCCCCGCCATGAGTCTTTGCGATTACCTCAGGCCTCTTACTTCCGTGAATATAACGGCAGCTGAAAACAGCAGCGGAGTTTGCAGAGAACTGTATAAGTGCTCGTTCACAAGCATGAGTATACAGTGAGCTTAATCATTTATTGTTGTAGCAACATTTTAGTTATATCATGCATTAAATGGTAAATGGTTGGCATTTATATAGCGCCTTTATCCAAAGCGCTGTATAATTGATGCTTCTCATTCACCCATTCATACACACACTCACACACCAACAGCGATTGGCTGCCATGCAAGGCACCGACCAGCTCGTCAGGGGGGTTAGGAGTCTTGCTCAGGGACACTTCGACACAGCCCGGGCGGGGGATCGAACCGGCAACCCTCCGACTGCTAGACGACTGCTCTTATTGCCTGAGTCATGTCGCCCCATCGCATTACATAACATATTCAATGTTCTTAACCTGTGTGTGACTGTGCAGGTATGGTGTGTACCTGTGTGTGATGCGTACCTGTGTGTGACTGCCCGGTTGCGAACCCGTTGGAAACACAGTCCTCGCACTCCTGTCCGTCCCCGGGTGCACAGCTGCACTGCACGGGCCAGCTGCTGTAGAGGTCAAAGGGCACGCTCTGCCCCGCCCCCGTCTCGTCCTGCTGCCACGCCCCTCTGATCGCGTCACTCAGGAAGGTGGCCTCTGACTGGCTGCACTCGCAAGGCCCCGGCTGCGGGGCAGGTCCCTGGGTTTCGTCGTGCTCCTCGGGCAGGCTGGAGGGGGCCCCGGCGCCGCCCCAGTCTTCCAGGGTCCGAGGGAGGTCATCTGGGGGAGGAGCCGGCCGAGGCAGCATCTGGCTGAGCACCTCCACAACCTGGAGACCCCGCAACACACTTACTACTGACACTCTCACTACTGACACTCTCACTACTGACACACTTACTACTGACACTCTCACTACTGACACACTTACTACTGAAACTCTCACTACTGACACACTTACTACTGACACTCTCACTACTGACACTCACTACTGACACACTTACTACTGACACTCTCACTACTGACACACTAACTACTGACACTCTCGCTACTGACACACTAACTACTGACACTCACTACTGACACACTTACTACTGACACTCTCACTACTGACACACTAACTACTGACACTCTCACTAGTGACACTCTTACTACTGACACTCTCACTACTGACACACTAACTACTGACACTCTCACTACTGACACACTAACTACTGTCACACTCACTACTGACACATGCACTACTGATACAGTAACTACTGACACAGTAACTGCTGACACACCCACTGCTGATACACTCACTACTGACACTCTCACTACTGACACACTCACTACTGATACACTAACTACTGACACTCTCACTACTGACACATGCACTACTGATACACTAACTACTGTCACAGTCACTACTGACACACTAGCTCAGGGGTCTCCAATCTTATCCTAAAAGGGCCGGTGTGGGTGCAGGTTTTTGTTTTAGCACAGTACTAAGACAGCTGATTCTACTCATCAAGGTCTTGATTAAAGAACAGGATTAGTTCATTAGTATAATTAGGTGTGTTACTGCTGGGTTAAAACAAAAACCTGCACCCACGCCGGCCCTTTTAGGATAAGATTGGAGACCCCTGCACTAGCTTCTGTCACACTCACTACTGATACACTTACTACTGGCACTTATTACTGACACACTCACTACTGATACACTCACTACTGACACTCTCACTACTGATACACTAACTACTGACACTCTCACTACTGACACATGCACTACTGATACACTAACTACTGTCACACTCACTACTGACACACTAGCTACTGTCACACTCACTACTGATACACTCACTACTGACACAGTAACTACTGACACTCTACTGACACACTCACTACTGATACACTCACTACTGACACTCTCACTACTGATACACTAACTACTGACACTCTCACTACTGACACATGCACTACTGATACACTAACTACTGTCACACTCACTACTGACACACTAGCTACTGTCACACTCACTACTGATACACTCACTACTGACACAGTAACTACTGACACTCTACTGACACACTCACAGCTGAAACACACATTACTGACTCATTACTGACATGAATGTGTGTCTGTATGTGTTTATATATGAATGTGTATCTGTGTCTGTGACTGTATGTCTACTTATGAATGTGTGTCTGTGTCTATGTTTATATATGAATATGTGTCTGTATCTGTCGGTGTTTATATATGAATGTGTGTCTGTCTATGTTCATCTATGAATGTGTGTCTGTGTCTGTCTGTGCTTATATATGAATGTGTGTCTGTATCTGTCTGTGTTTATATATGAGTGTGTGTCTGTGTTCATATATGAATGTGTGTCTATGTCTGTCTGTATTTATATATGAATGTGTGTCTGTCTATGTTCAGCTATGAATGTGTGTCTGTCTGTGTTTATATATGAATGCGTGTCTGTATCTGCCTGTGTTCACATATGAATGTGTGTCTGTGTCTGTCTGTGTTCACATATGAATGTGTGTCTGTGTCTGTCTGTGTTCACATATGAATGTGTGTCTGTGTCTGTCTGTGTTCACATATGAATGCGTGTCTGTATCTGCCTGTGTTTATATATGAATGCGTGTCTGTATCTGCCTGTGTTCACATATGAATGTGTGTCTGTGTCTGTCTGTGTTCACATATGAATGTGTGTCTGTGTCTGTCTGTGTTCACATATGAATGTGTGTCTGTGTCTGTCTGTGTTCACATATGAATGTGTGTCTGTGTCTGTCTGTGTTCACATATGAATGCGTGTCTGTATCTGCCTGTGTTTATATATGAATGCGTGTCTGTATCTGCCTGTGTTCACATATGAATGTGTGTCTGTGTCTGTCTGTGTGCCATTCCTCCCATAACCCTCTTCTGCCGCTCAGCAGCCCTCACCCGGTGCATGCTGGGCCTGGTTTTGGGCCGGCTGGCGGTGCAGTCCAGGGCCACGCGGAAGAGGCCCAGCGCCGTGTCCTGAGGCCAGGGTCCCGCCCTCGGGTCCAGGAGAGAGAGACACACATCCAGCCCCCCGCTCCTCTCCACCTCCCTGCACAGCCTCTCTCTCTGAGGGGCAGGAGACAAGCCACTGACACACCGCATCTCCCTGCTCTCACCAGCGAACAATACTGTTTCGCCACTGTTGTTATTATTATTATTATTATTTCTTTTTTTACAACTGGTCCTTTTACCACGCCTTTTTTACGATCTGTTTTTAAAATATTTTTGACTTAAATGTTTGTAAATGTTTGCGTTTACGATACTGAGGGTTTAGATTACATGTTTGAGTTATAATGCTTGGGTTGTCAGCGCAGTTGGTATGCGGTTCTGATTGGCACTCTGTTGTATGTCGCGTCTGTCAAATGACTGGAATGTAGTGTCACGTAATAATTTCTGTAAATGCTTTGGAAAAAGTAATGTGCTCCCTTGAAGCAGAGAGCTTGATTTGGCGGTCTTAAGTATTGAAAGAATAGTGTATTTTAAAAAGAAAGGACATTTCTGAATCAATAAAAGACCAGTATTACCAGTGGGATTTGTTTGGGCGGGGCTGCCCTCTGTCCGGTGAGTGTCTCCATCATCACCTGAACACAGAAGTACATTCATATCAGTCCTGTATTATAATACAGGATGGCATTTTATCACGTGGTTCCCCCGATGATCTCAAATGAGGAAAGACACACACCACTCCCAAATTATATTGAGTTACTGAGTTAGCTGGATAACCGCACTGAGTAAAACCAGAAAGCAACAATACGGAGAGGTCTAACCCAGAGGCTAAATTGCTCAGAGCTTAATTAAATTATGCATGCCTCAGCACTGTTTTTACAATGGGAAAGTTTCTTGCGATGAGCTGTTGATCCATACTTTGTGAGTCCTTTTTGGGTCAAGTCAATGGATAGTCCAGATTGTTAGGTACAAAATGGAAGGTTTATTTGGGCGAAATATAGCATTGAGAAAAGCAGAGAAAAGAAAAAGGAAATTAAACATCTTCTCTGGCGTTTCTCAGAGAGGAACAGTAGATTTGCTTAACTACGCAAGCTCATGACACTTACCACCCTCTCGGCTAGGCTCTTTTGAACATCATCCTTGTTCCAGATTTGCGAGGGTTTCGGGTTGTACTCAGTGCAGTTATACTCCTGACTCAGACATCTAACTCAGACAGTTTTTGGAGGAAGTCACTTGCAATTTTAGGAGTGTTCAAGGTCAGAATATTGAGGGGAAACCCCTTTGGCTAGACCCAGGCAAGCTGATCCCGGGTCAGTTCCTGTTGGGTTTTTAGAGTATCGTAGAGATCGTCCTGGTTCATCCTGGGTCAGCGGCTACTTACCACTCCGAGGCTGTACACGTCCACAGCGGTGGAGAGCTTGCCGTACCGGATGTACTCCTCCGGCAGGTATCCCAGAGTTCCCAGGGGGAAGGCGTCCAGGGTGACGGTGCAGCCGTGAGTGAGGGGGTAGGGTTTCAGGCGGGCCTGCCCAAAATCGGACAGCTTGGGCTCCAGCTGCTCTCCGAGAAGGATGTTCTCACTGCAGAAACGTGCTATCGGTGAAACAGGCAATCATGGAAACAAACGAGCCGCAATGGCTGATCACAGCCATGCCCGAAACAGCTTACTTGCCTACTATCGAGTGTACAAGTTGCAATCAAGCTGTTTACAAGTTATACTCAAGTATACTCAATAGCAGGCAAGTAGCGTAGTGGGTGGCCTGTAGCATAGTGGTTAAGGTACATGACTGGGACCCGCCAGGTCGGTGTAGCCACAATGTAGCCCCGGTGTAGCCACAATAAGATCCGCACAGCCGTTGGGCCCTTGAGCAAGGCCCTTAACCCCGCATTGCTCCAGGGGAGGATTGTCTCCTGCTTAGTCTAATCAACTGTACATCTCTGGATAAGAGCGTCTGCCAAATGCCTGTAATGTAAAGTAAAGTAAAAGTGAAAGTAAAAAGTAAGATGATTCTTTTGGACACGGCCCAAGGTCATTGGCTGTGGAGGTCGGATGATGAGGATGAGGAGGAGGAGACGGAGGAAGGGTGAGGGTAGTGGTCTGGCGAGGTGTGGCGATGAAAACCCACACAAATTCTGATCTCCTGACGGTTATGACAAAGTTTCCTATCAAGAACCGCATCAGGCAGTGGCCATAAAATCATATATTTAAAGGTCAGAACACAGATTCTTGCGTTCATGCAGCCCAGACCAAAATAAGATCTGTATCTTACTGCTACTTTGTAAAGTAGGTTTGGGCCACATCAGCCTGTAATCTGAACGTAGTCTCTGCTCAAAAAACAAGTTACAAGTTACGGACTGTGGACATCAGACACAAAATAATCATGTTTTTCATCTGGGTGTTTTAAACATACAGGTATGGTTCTGTTTGAGGTGTTTCCGGGCTCAGGAAGGAGCACATTACATTACATTAATGGCATTTTTCTGATGCTTTTACCCAAAGCGACTTACAGTTGATTAGACTAAGCAGGGGAGCAATGCAGGGTTAAGGGCCCCGCTCAAGGGCCCAACGGCTGTGCAGATCTTATTATCCCGGCTACACCGGGGATCGAACCGGCGACCTTGCATGAGTTTAACCAGACACAGTTGCTGGTACTTGTATTTGGGGACAGATTGCATCACTGAGTTTAACCACCATCTTCTATGTTCGGCCACTGTGGAGTTGACAGGATGTACGAAAACAAACAAACAACGATTGTATCTGTCGGGCACGACCCTTCCTGAACCCTCCCATACTGCAGCGGATGAGGCTACAAAACACTGCCTCCCCCAAAAGCTTCTGCCCATAACCAGGGCAGTCTACTACATTACATCTTATCCAGAATGACATACAGTTCATTAGACTAAGCACGAGACAGCCCTCCCCTGGAGCAATGCAGGGTTAAGGGCCTCGCTCAAGGCCCCAACGGCTGTGCGGATCTTATTGTGGCTACACCGGGATTAGAACCACCAACCTTGCGTGTCCCAGTCATTTACCTTAACCACTACGCTACAGGCCACCCTACGGTGTGTGAGCGGTTTCCGGGGTTACCTGGTTAAGTTGCCGCAGATGACGCCACAGGGCGGGGCTGTGTGCAGGTGGGAGACGGCCCGGGCGGTGCCCTTCACGATGTTCAGCCGGTCCCTCCAGGACAACGACGCAGCCCCCTGCTCGGAAACCAAGGGGGGGGGGGAACTGTTTTCAGACTGGCTACTGCGTGAAAACCCAGCGAGCATCTCGACAGAATCCAGACCGATCAAGGCAGGAACATAAACACTAATTTAGCCCCAGTTCAGTTCAGGTTTCACTTTGATCTAGCCTGGGTAGGTCCTAGTCGCCGAGAAACCTTTCACTTTTCAAGCAAATATGGCCATATTTTCAGATATGTAGTTTGAGAGACGTCTAGATATCGAGACATTCAGGTGGAAACCGGGCCATATTTGATTGAAAAGTGAAAGGGTTCTCGCTGACTAGGATGTACCAGGCTATATCCAGATGAAACCTGAGCCAAATTTGGTTTGGGCATTTTAACGCACACGCCCATGTGAATATGTCTTCTTGCTCAAGAATACATTTCTTAGTTCATACAACAGAACTTTTTTCTGGATGGGAGACTCACCTGCTCATGCAGCCACTGGGACAGGGAGCCATTGGGAAGGTAAGGGGTCACAAGGCAGTACTGGTCCCCTTCCAAAAAGCAGCCCCACAACTCCAGGATGTTTGGATGCGGTTTACTGAGAAAGACAGATGGGAGGCAAGACGTTTTAGTAAAAAAAAAAAAAAAAGCAAAAGCAAAAACGTGGGCTGGAAAATGTATTCTCCCGACACATGGAAAAGTAAAGTTACCAACAATAATTTGTCACCAACCAAACTTGCTAACTTAAGTAAGGAGGAGAAGAGCCCAAAAAATAAAGTTCGCCTCGTGTCACCTGGCCCTTTATTCTGGCCCTGAGCAGAGACACGAGAAACTCACTGGTGCAGAATTTCCATTTCGGTCCTGAACACGTCCCACAGTTCCTTCCAAGAGGCATTCTTTTCCTGCATACGATATAAACGAGACAGGCGACTGTCAAAAATCAGTTATTATGTTATCGAACTGGACAGTTCTGGCCATACGTGGGCAAATACCTTGAAATGGCTGGAAAGTACCTGCTTGAACACTTTAACGGCGAAGGCCCGGTCCCCTTTCGAGCCTTTGTACACCTCGGAAAAGGTGCTGTCCCCAATCTTTGAGCTGTGGTGGAAACAGGAAGTTCCCTCTTTGACGTCACCGTAAGTGAGGCTGTGTTTCAGGGGACGGCCTGAGGAATGAGCACGAGTGTCATGGTGATATGCGTCCCCCTGTCTGCTGGGGGCCCTGCAGGCCAAACACTAACCCGGGGAATTACCCACAAGCCTTAGGGAACTAGGTATAAACCACGGACTCTCACAGTACCCTCCACTTCCCGATGAGAAACAGGTGTCCGGGCATGTTTTCCTTTGTTGAACGAACAATCTTGGTGACTAAAATCTGCTTGATATTTTTTTTAAATATGATTTAGCAGTGATAATCTAGAACTGGATAGGGGTGGTGGAGAGGAACTTTTCTCCATCTCACAGTTTTCACTTATTTTTACATACACCACAGAATTGGCTCTAGCCCTGTCACACACACACACACAAGATCTGACCTGATGAAAGCACTACCTTGGCTGGCGGAACAGGGAGAATAACGCAGCTCCTCGGGTCCTGACCAACTGTCAGAAGGCTCCTGGAAATTAAATTAAATTAGCGGTGTTTCGCAACAGAACTGGGCTCCCATGTGAGATTAGACAAAACTTCTCATGAGAGAGAGAGAGAGAGAGAGAGAGAGAGAGAGAGAGAGAGAGAGAGAGAGAGAGAGAGAGAGAGAGAGAGAGTAAAGCCACACAACGCACCACACCCGTGTCCCCAGAAGTAAAGTGCTGCGTAGCGTACCTCGATGAAAAGGCTCTTAAGACCTTTGCGTCATACCTGGGAAGAGTCTTCACAATGCGACGGCCATTCTTTTGGCACGGGCTTCGCGCCTGAAAACACAACCAAATTCATTTTACAGCGTGTGCCTTAAACGGTAACCATGGCAACATTTATTTTGTGAAGTTCTGTTGCTCAGTCCGTGTTGGTCACCAGACGTTAGGGAAGCGCTTTAAGTCGAGACACAGAAGATAAATAACGTTGGCAAACAACAGAACAATTAACAAAAGTTTAAACTTTAGTACAACGTTGGTTACCGCTTGATAAGAGTGCGTTTGACCTTATTGCATTGCTGCTTAGCACGTTGGGCAACGGTTTCCTTCCATTAAAGACGCTCCACAAATGAAGTTGTTATTGTGAATAATGTGACGATCAGGATAAGTGGAGTCCACCCACCTCCTGACCTGAACACATCAAGCGCTCTCTCATGGCCCATGTCCTCCAGAACCAGCAGTAAGTCTCCCACGGTTTTGTTCTTCTGGGCCCAGGACCAGAGTATTTCGCTGGTCGGGCTCTTGCCCGCAGCCTCTAGTCTCTCATTCTGCCGTAGTTCTGACCAATTGGGCAAAATACGCGCAGCTGGCAATACACACACACACACACAGATATTACATGACATCAGAGCGGAAACGAAACGGAACAGTTGCCACAAAGGCTAAAAATAAAACTTAAAGTTTTTAGAATACTACCATAGACTGCTATATGCTAGTTATGTATTGTTATAAAGACTCGGTTGGCGAAAACAATATGCGCTGATTCAACAGATATTAGCTACTCCGTGTAACGGACCACAATTTGACGGGACAGTTGGATAAGGCAACTAAGGAAGAAAGTTATCAAGTTTCTTACCCAAATCTCTCCACCCGAGGCTGCCGTCACCACTGTCGATTATTTTGCAAAGCTTCTCCATCCGTGATGGAGGGACATTAAATAAGAACATCGATGAATCTGTATGCGATGCCATTGAGATCGTGACATTACTGTTCTGACAGTGAACTCAGTAACTCACTCGCTCGTCAGTTCGTCTATTGCAATAATCAGGAAATACCCAAGTCCCACCCACCTGGAAGTCAGAACCACTTTAACTCATAAAATAGCATACTCGTATAATGCTACCATATTCAGATAGGCCTCAATAGCATGCGAATCTTTCGATTCCCAAAAGTCGTGACGTGAGTTTCAGGCTTGCGTTAGATTTCCGAGAGTCTATGACAAAAGTGTAGACGCACTGGCATCATTAACGACAAAATTGCATCACAAAAGCTAGGAAAATAACCTGAAATGTTTTTAGTTTGGTCATGACTGCCCATTATCGACAGTTTTAGTCATTTTAGATAAATACCACATTAACACGGCAACAGCCTGTTGGATTCACGGTCATGTATATCCTTTTACACTCGATTTCAGGATGTCCAATTACAGCAACTAGGCTATGCGAAGGTAAAGAACGTAAAACACACTAGCCTATGCGCGCGCGCTGTGGTTACAGTGGAGCTGGTTCCACGTTGTAGCGATCAATTAGGAAAACCGACATTAAATGTTTAATAACTGCAATTCAGCAATTACTGACTGATAACTACAAATCTAATGCAATAGGATCACGTTGTCATGAATAATGCTGTCCCCCATGCAAATGGGTAGACCTACACCTACGTAATACTAAAACAGATCCAATCTACAACAAAACTTGCGGCGAAATAAACCATTACATTACATTACATTATTGGCATTTGGCAGACGCTCTTATCCAGAGCGACGTACAACAAAGTGCATACCCATAACCAGGGATAACCGCAAAAGGAAGCATAATACGAACCGAATAATACATACATAAGCGAAACATGTCTGAAAACTGTATCAAATGTTACCAGTCTGTCTCAAACAATTGATAATTAGTACTGCCGAATGGCTTCTCTTTCTGTACAGCATAATTGGTCCAATGGGACCCGGCCCTGTTGTAAAACACACCTGGGTTTATTCACGCCATTGATTCAAAACAAAAACAACTAACGGCACTGAATAATGTGCGACACTACAGTCAGGTCCAGAATTATTGGCACCCTTGATGAAAATTAGCAACAAAAAAAAAAGACTGTCGAAAACAAATAATACCATTACTCAGATATATTTTAATTTTCCAACATGTGGAAAATATTTTACTGTATTAATGGAATCACCAAAAATGACAAATTCTTCAAATAATTTCTAAAAGATTTTACATTATTATTTATTTAAAAAATTTCTTTCCAAAAGAAAAATGGTTTCGCAATTACTGTTTTTAATACTTGGTGCAGCCTGTTTCTAGAATGTTTAATAAGGTTGGAGAACACATTTGGAGCGATCTTGGACCATTCCTCCATGCAGAACCTTTCAAGATCCTTCATATCCTTAGGTTTGCGCTTATGGACTGCCCTCTTCAATTCAGACCACAGGTTTTCGATAGGGTTTAAGTCCGGAGACTGAGATGGCCATTGCAAAACATTGGTTTTGTTTTCACGGAACCATTTCTGTGTTAATTTTGAAGTATGTTTGGGGTCATTGTCTAGTTAGAAGGTCCACCTACGGCTAAGTAGGTTTGTGGCTAAAATGTCCTGGTACTGGGTGGAATTAATTATGCCATTGATCTTAACAAGAGCCCCTGGACCACTGGTAGCAAAACAGCTCCAAAGCATCAATGATCAACCACCATATTTAACGGTAGGTATGATGTGCCTTGTTTTCCTTGTATGCATCCCTTTTTTGATGGTGTACATAGCCAAAACGTTCGATTTTGGTCTCATCTGACCATAGCACCCTGTTCAAGTCATAATTCCAATGGCGTTTCAGAAACTCCAGAATTTGTTGGTTGCTCTCAGTAAGGGCTATCTTTGTGCAACCCTTCCAAAGAGCCTGTTGGTATGGACGTTGCGCCTTATGGTTGATTGTTTGAGACTTTGTGACCCCAAGACACAACTAAAGTCTGCAGTTCTTGAACTGTGGTCCTTGGGTTCTTCTTTGCCTCCCTCACCATCTTCCTCACTGTGCGTGGGGGCAGCATGCACTTGCGTCCTCTTCCTGGCAAGTTTGCAACTGTTCCAGATGTTTTAAACTTTTTGATTATTGCCCTAACAGTTAGTGGCATGTTTAACCATTTATGCATTTTTTTGTACCCATTACCTGACTTGTGTAGGTCAACAACCATCTGTCTCTTTTGATTTGGCAGTTCTCTGACTTTCCCCATGGTGATGGATGATGGATTTTACATGTGTGTTACCTCATTTTTATACCCTAGGTAAACAGGAAGTGATGAAAGGCCACAATACAGTTCCTTAAGACTGAGATTAACTTAAATAAGTACTTTTACTGCAGATTTAACTTTGTTTGGTTTTATTTAAAATAATAAAAAGGGTACCAATAATTTTGATACCTACATTTTTCAATTGTATTACTTAATAAAAATAAAATAGAATTTAGAATAATTGTATTAGGATAAAAGTATATAGTTTTCCCATATGTCTGGACATAAAATACAGCTCATTATCTGTGTTGTTTATTTTATACAGCCTTTTTTGCTCATTTTCATCAAGGGTCAAGGGTGCCAATAATTCTGGACCTGACTGTGTGTATATTATTCCCTTCAGCTTTAATTTACCTGCTTGCATCTGTTGTTTAATAAAATTCTACCACTCCCATGTTTTATTGAAATATCAATTTTTTGTATTTATATTTTACAAAGCATATATTTTACAGGTAGGGGTATTTTCTATGTTCTCCAGCAGATGGCTATATCACTCAGCCTTGCGTCTTCAATAACTGAAAATGAAAGGGGTTAAAAAAAAAAGGGGAACTCCAGTGTTGTTGTTGCCACATGCTTTTGTTCGTGAGAACATAAGATCTCCAAAACTATGAGGGAACAACTCACCATTTATTTACCAACGATGGCTTAACGTCATCATAGGTGCTGACGACGTAATGGTAGTAACCATTATTTTATTTGACGCCATTTTAGTTGACCAGGGAGAAACGTACATTAAACGTACAGAAAACGGCACGAGCTTTATTTTTCTGTAGTCTTCTACGCCGCAGATCAGCCAAAGTGAATAGCAGGAAATGTGTGATATAGATTCCCTCTTAAAACTGAAAGTAAGAAATATTTTTTATCAATGTCATTCTGCCACACCTCGTCACTCTTCAATGCTATACAGTAGGCCGACAAAACCTTTTTTCCAGTAGAAATGCAGACATTACAGACGTTTTTACTATGTGAATGACACTACTTTAAAATGTGTAGGAATTCTAAATCGTCTAAACCGAAACTAAACTAAAAACTAAACACGGCTGTTAGTCTGTTTCACATAGTACATAGTGCCTTGATTCATTTAACCATTTTTCTACCATAGCAATAATCTGCTTCATAAGAAATGCAGGTGTGCCTATAGGTCTATTCATAAAAATATGTAGCCTGCACGTGAACACAAAACAATATCTGTCAACTCCTGATTGGATTTATCGGTATACAAACTGAAAAGTTGAAGTTAAGTGTTATAAAGTGTGATAATGACACCAGGGACGTCACTTGCAGGAGTCCGATGTGCAGTACAGGGCATCTATCTGGAAGTCTCTTTGACCGCCGTAATATTTTTAAAGCCGGATCGTTCGATACTGCCGTGATATTCACGTAAATATTCAGGGGAGGAGTTTTATGTCATATCTTTGACCAATAATCCGAAACTGGCTGCACTTGTTCTCCAGGTTTCCACCTGCATTCCCCTGCCACCGCTCCTCCTGCCCATCTCCACAAATTTCCGTGTTCCGTTGCCTTGGAGATGCTACCTGGCAAAGCTTAAGTTTGGTCTGTGAAATGGCTGGCAAATTAATAGCTACATTTCATTAATAAAATCTTTAAAATCTCTGAGAACGGGTAAATAATACGCTATTGAATAAATACTTACGCGGCATTTAAATATACATCTGTGTCGGCTCACTTAACCCTCACCGTAACACAGCGGTGTTGTGGTGGCTCATCACACGTTGGGTGCTCATAAGTGGTTTTTGAAATGTATTTATTTATTTAAATAATTGTGGTTTTCTAACTCGTGTGGTTTTAACACAGTGGTTTTTAATACGTGATTTATTAATTTTTTGTACACAGGCAAAGTATCACCCAGACCCAGTATCACATGACCGTGAGTCATATTCCCCTGCCTTTGCGTTACAAACAGGATGCTAGTTGTGTTTCGCTCCAGAGTAAAACCCCTCCTTTAAGCGTCCCAAAAGCAGGGTGTATTCTGTTCAGGCGCACAGTTTGGACGAACCCCGCGTGTGTTCAGTACCTTGTTTGTCTTCCCCATCCCACGAAGCACTGATGGAAACACAGAGACTGAGAGGGGGAATTCTGGAAACTTCTCAAGCAGAATGTTTGAGTGCAGAGTGGTCCAGAATCTCTCCCAGTCTGCTGCGCCTCCTAGATGATGGCATTTGGCAGACGCTCTTATCCAGAGCGACATACAGTTGATTAGACTAAGCAGGAGACAGTCCTCCCCTGGAGCAATGTGGGGCTAAGGGCCCAACGGCTGTGCGGATCTTATTGTGGCTACACCGGTATTGGAACCACCGACCTTGCGTGTCCCAGTCATTTACCTTAACCGCTACGCTACCCCCCTACCCCAGCTGGAGCAGGAGCAGACTACAGTACGTGATTGCGTAATCATATTCCCATTTATACATACGGTAACAATGTGCCATGGAGACAATGTTTTCTGCGAAAAGAATTCTATTTCCAGAAACAAAGTAATGTAGCTGGGATATTTATTATACCAAGTCGGGTCAATACAATGACGAAATCCTGAAAATTAAAAAAATTATAACAATAAGAAAAAACATCCAAATGTTCAAGAAATGTTGTATTTATTTTGAAGTACAAATAGACAACAAACTTTTAAACTTTAAAAAATTTTTACAGTTAAAATTCAAATGTAATCAAACGATGAAGAGTCCCATTCCCGATAAACACACAGGAGAGCGCAGCTACGGTTGCAGTTCAAATGAACTTTGATATTTCCGAACTTGCATTGTAGCGAGCGCTGCCATTCAGACAGACATATTGACATACAGAAATATTGAGCGCTTACAGTGAAGAAACATGGTTACGCTAAAAGAGCACAAGAGCAGAAGATATATTCAGTGCAAATAAATGTTTTTTGTTTTATGTGACTTTCACACACATTCCTCAATGGAAGGGCGTCTGCTGGTTTGCAATACCAATTGGATTAATTCAAATTTTTCAGCCGATTCCTGTTGCTTAGTGCTCGGATGTTTGGTCAAATACATTCAAGTATATCTCCAAGATTATCCCTCCATATTCACACAGCAGGGCTGCACAGAACATGCAAGTTATATTACAATTATCATTTTTTTTATGACTTAAAGAGATAAAGTAAGCACAGCATTCGGCAATTAAAACGAGGAAAATGACAGGAACATGAGATTACGGAAAGTCCACTTCGATTCTAGAGACAGATTTGTGTTTGAGTAATGATTAAAATGCGTTTATCTTGAAGAAAAAATCCAATAGTTGCTTGCAAGAGTGGAAGACCAAGTGGTACTTGTCCAGGGGTCCTGGATCCTGTGCCAGGAGAAAATAAAATGTACAATCTAGAATCATTTTATAATTTCGAATGATCTTCCGATCACAAGACATAGGCCCGGTTTCACAGGTTAGGCTTAGTCCAAGACTAAAATGGAGAACCTCCATTCAAAACTTAATTCAGCCCAGGACTGGGCTTAAGCTGTGTCTATGACAGTGGCCCCGTGTGAGGGGACCGAAAAATCATACAATCCTTAAGATGCATCACGTAATTATCGTAATGGCACAAACTCAATCCTGTTAAATAAAAATGGGTGAAATGGCATAAACATACTCTACGATGTGCTTGATATATATCTTTTTTTATTCAACATCTTGCGTACGTTCTCAAAACAGATGTGCGAAGAACACATAACGTAACGTTCATTTTAACGCATCTCCGCGTCCAGCTAAGGACAACACATTTTGTTACAGGGACATTAGTCTCGTATTTGCAAAGTATTAGCTTTGACAGACACGAGTAATGATAGAGAGGTTTTACACTTACCACTTCTGTTCTCTTAAGTGCTTTACATCTTCGGCTCTGAAAAAATAAAAAAATAAAAGAATAATTTATTACTGTTAGATTAGTCTTGATAACACGCACAGTCAGGCAATGTGGAGACCATAACTTATAAATATCTTTTATTTCTCCAATTTATCCTTTTTTTAATGTCAATTTCCCATTTCTCAATTGTAACTTTGTTCTTATTTAGTACCTTGTACTTTAAAATTATTATTTTAAAATAATGTCTATAAATGGATTTATAAATAAAGATGACAAGTTATGACTGTTATTGTTCACGTTGTTTTTGCCATTTGGACAACAAAATAGCTTTACATTCCCATCAGGTCACACAAAGTAGACGTTTTGATCAGATCAGCCACGCCAATTCAGATTATACAGCACCTCTCCACAGTAAGAGCTCTCAAACACCTTCTGTAATACTGCAGTGTCAACCTCAATATGACACAGTTGGAAATATCATTAGTCGGGCATTCCAGAACTAAGGCAGGAGCACTATATCAACACAACTACCTTTTCTTCTGACTAGAGCACAAATTATAAAGGTTCATGTAATGACTTAAGTAATAAGATTGTGTGAATAGTGGCAAAGCATGTTTGTGAATAAGCTACGTCCTTAAGGCTGTTTTATACTTCTGCATCATCAGCACAGGTCGTGTGACTTCCGTTCCGAGCATTATCTCAAACAGGCAGAGCGTTAATACTTAATTTATACCACACAGATTGTTCTGGAATAAAATATCAAGTTTTTTTTTCCACATTTATATATTGATGAAAGTATCGTCGGACCGCTCCGCGTCTGTTGCGCGACACTGACGACAACGGGAAGTTAACCGACATTACATAACGTCACAGCGCGTCACGCCACCAGCCGACCAATCGCCGTCCGGGCGCCGCACGCGTGCAGTGGCTGCCGCAGTTACCACGACGACAGGGGCGTAAAAAGAGCCCACTGCTACAAAGTAAAGGCGGCGGTGCTCACCCCATAAGTAGTCGTGCACCTTGCCGTGGTGCTTCACTTGGCAGGTGTATTCTTCCCCCTTCTGAGGGGTGAAGACTACAGACTTGGTCAGGTGGAACTGCCAGGACTTCTCGAAGGCCAGGTCGGTCTGCTCAGCCCCCGGCATCTCCACCCCGTTCTTCAGCAGGTAGATGGAGATGTCTGGAGGGTGGAACTCGCTCACGTGGCAGATCAGCTTGTTGGGCTCCCCATACTTCCCGGGGTTCCTGCTGTACACTTGCACCTTGGGAGGGTCTGGGAGAAGAACGGTTAATAATACGGTTTTATTCACCCGCCTGGATTCAGTTCAGAAACAGTAAAAACCTGGGTTTACTAACCCACATCAATTCACAGTTCAGAAACGGAAAACAAAAGGGATTATTACCCATTGTTGATTCACACTTCAAAGACTGAAAGGGAATCTTGACCCAATTACAGAAAATTAAACCCTACAGCAAAAGAACAAGGGTCTGGATACAGCACCCAAAGCACCACTTTCTGCTACGGTCATGGCACTAGGCCTAACTAAACTTTAAATAAATGAGCTAGGGTGCAAGTTCTGTGGATGGGGACAAGGTTGCCCTTTTTGACAAATATGGTCCTGGCAACTGGAGCATATGCTTCTGACAAACAGAGGGTCTGGATGTAATACGGTGTGCTATTAAAATGGAAATATACCGATTTTCATATTTTTCGGTTTCAACTGAATCAGGTTTGGAAATACCCTTTGTTGCTATGCGTTGTTCGCAGGGCGTCTCTGTTTCCGCCTGTGTATGCTTGCCCTTGCATCCAGCAGTTGGCACTCAAAACAACCTGCGTCAGAAACTTTGCTTTGCCAACGCTTGAAAACGTAACTATTACCCAGGAAGGGAAATCTAAAATTCTAACCAAGCACTTTGGAATGATAAAACTAAAAAAAAATCTAAAGCTGGTGACGTTATCGTGTATTTAAACCCAACTGGTTTAAAATGAGGATGAGTTTGGGCGCTAAAATTACTTGAAATCATCGGTTTCTAGCTAACTACAACAGTACACAAAACAAACCGCGAGCGCCTGGACATGTATTATCATGTGTATTAAAATTAATTTTAAGTATGCTTTTCTCAAACAAATATACTGAATCTCAACAGCAGAATAACGACGTTTAAAGCGCATGCGAGTTCTTCAAATAACGTAATACTGGCATGGACAGGCAAAACATTTTTTAATGAACGCTACTCAAACATTACAATTGTTTAGTGTAGGCTATCATAACTTAAAATACGGTAAATCATTGCAAACTGGAAATGAGAAAACAAAAAGGGTTTACAGTAAGTAAACATTTTACTTTCGTTTTCATATTAGCTAGCTGAACATGAATATACTGGCAATAAAACAGACAACCCCAAAATACAAAAACTCTAAATAAATCAATTTTAGACGTATTTACATATAGCCGAGACAACTTTCGAGTTTATGTAAATACTCCTACAAAAATTAATGGGCAAGAATAAGACTTTAATAAGAACACTTACTTTTCTTTGAGTTAACGCAGACCAGCAGGACGGCCAGGGCACACAGAGAAAGCATAGACTTCATTTTGTATTCAAAGCAGTAAAATGTCAAATTCAGAAAGGAGAGAAGAAAAAAAAGCTCGGTAAACAGCCTTTGTCTAGAATTTGCAGCTTCAGTGATGATACAGCGTGAATGTGACTGAATACAGGGTAATGCAGCTTTATCGAGCGACACCACGCCTGCTTTAATTTCACAGCCAATCACAAAACGTCCTCCGCAGTTGTCAGGCAGACGTGATGCCTTCAGGTTGCTCGCAACCGCCACACGCTTCATACAGTCGGACATGACAGATACCCGAACTCGAACCCACACCCTGAATCGTCAAGAGGAGGATGGGCTTCCCCTCAGGCTATTTTCCTCCTAGTTTTTCTTCCTCAATGCCTTCCAGAACGATCAGGCCAGGTGTACTGTAGATGATTTGGAAAATGTGCTCGACACATACAATCTGGCTGATTGACGAGACGTGGGGTGAAATGGATCAGTCGTGTCACTCGCGTAGGGACTGAGCGATAGAACTGAACCAGGGTCGGAGGCGACCCCTGCATAGCCCACTCCGAGCTTCATCAGACTTAACTCTATAATCAGATAAGTCGAGGAACACTATGATTTATTATGAATGTACTGTGCCTTCATTGGTTGCAAAATATTATTTAACATTAAAATAATAATAATAATAATAATAATAATAATAATAATAATAATAATAATAATCTTAAAAACCAATAAGATAATCTCAAATTTCAAAATCAAATATAATTTGCTGAGAGGCAAAGGGTGTGTCCCAAAAGCTTATACAGCTTTCCTTTACTCATCTTCTCCCCCCAGAGGAGGGAACGAGCGAATGAAAGGAGGGGACATTATTTCGAATGCAAAGACTTTCAACTATCAGCTTCGCCACTTAAAGTGGAGTCACTCACCCAAGTGATACCTATTTTCCCCATTAGCGTCCATTGGTATTTGACAGAAAATATATAGATGTTTTTATTTCTCAAAAAATGCAAAATGCTCTGATGTTAAATCTTTGCAGCCTCGTTTGGTAAATGGTCAGAACGTTCTTCGTTGGTTCATCCGCGTTTTCTTCATTGTGCATGTGAATAGGCATGTGACCAAGGACACAAATGAGCATGAGCAGTGAACGAAAATATTACACTTCCTAGTGCCCTGTGGATTTATTTTCCTCTTAATTTTCTATTTATTCTCTATGATATGCTCTACTGGATGCACCACATAACTCCATTATTCAGTGCTTTTATTTTGAATTTTATATACCCCCGGAAGTATTATTCTTATTATGCTTTATTATGACAAGTTTTCCCTTGTCTTTGCGTGTACAGTTGTCAACAAGGCGGAAGGAGATTTACGCAGTTATCTGAGAGCTACACTTAACTGAAAGCGCTTGCTAACGTCAAAGCTACAGAATCAAATCTAACTTACATTTTTACTGTTCATCATGGCAACAGAGAAATATCCCAGATCTTCAATTGAAGATGATTTTAACTATGGCACTAACGTCGCGACGGCAAGTGTGCAGATTCGTATGGGTAAGATCACAGGTTATCTTTATATCGAAACTATATGGGTCTAGCTAGCATGCTAACTAGCGGGCTAATGTTTGTTTTTAATGATCGTATTTCCTTGTTCGCGAAAACCAGTAAGCTAGATAGCTAACTTCGGTTATTTGGTACCTAGCTAAGTAAATCAGCAAACGAATATATGAATAAATGGCGGATCGGTTGTTGTGTGAACGACTCGCAATACGCCAGTACGATATTCGTGAAATATTCTTCTGGCGGGGGCTGTTGCCATTTCTTAATCCCAAAAGCAGTTAAAAAATATATATTTAAAAAAATCTTCTCAACGTTAACCATTAACAAAATGATTTACCAGCTATAGTGTGTGGATAAGAAGACAGCGAAGGGGTTTCATTTAGATTGTTTGCCACACGACTCTCTGGCTAGAAGAAATCGATCCTGGCTGCATTGTTAATCTAGCTATGTTGGAAAGCTATCAGATTGTAAAGGCCCACGAGATACGATTTATTAGATTGTGGAAGCAGTTAATGTTTTAATGTTGGCTAAATGTTTTAGCGAGCTAGACTCAAAGTCCATATGTTTCACCTGCCATCCAAATGGAGTCGCACATAATCAACCTAAAATAATTGTTTCATATCCCCACATCCCCCCACCTCAATCTGTCCAGATTTTCTGCGCAAGGTCTACACCATACTGTCACTGCAGATTATCCTGACAACGGCCACATCTGCCCTGTTCATGTTCTGCGACACTGTAAAGGACTTCGTTCACTCGAGGTAAGGTTATTAGGCTACCTTAGCTTCACGCGCACCAGCGATCCAAAGGCTTTTTGTGATGCGCACTGTCTAGTATGGGCATGTGTACCTTCTGGGTTTGGTTCTGTGCTCAAGAGAACGCCACCTAAATAACATTTTAGTGAATGGTGGAAGCCGCTGTGTGACTGTAGTGCTGCAGTATTAGCCTGTGGATATTTTATTTTTAAGATGTTACATTACATTACATTATTGGCATTTGGCAGACGCTCTTATCCAGAGCGACGTACAACAAAGTGCGTACCCATAACCAGGGATAAGTGCGCTGAATGACCCTAGAGGGAAGTACAATTTCAACTGCTACCTGTACAACAAAGATAAGGACCAGGGCCAAAAATTTAATTATTTATTTATTTATTTTTTAAAAATTTTGGAACAAAGAAACAAACAAACAGAGCAAAAGTGACCAAAGTTAATTATCCAAACACTGCTTACCTAGCCAACTAAAAACACCGATACACAAAGCAAGTCACAAAGACAACAATTAAGGTTCACAGGGAGGTAGGGAGGGATGGGGAGAGGTGCTGCTTGAAGAGGTGTGTCTTCAGCTTGCGCTTGAAGGTGGGGAGAGATTCTACAGTTCTGACCTTAACGGGGAGTTCGTTCCACCACCGTGGAGCCAGAACAGACGGTAGTTGTGAGCGTGGCGGTTCGGAGAGGGGGAGGTGCCAAGCGGCCTGTGGAGGCTGAACGAAGAGGTCTGGCAGGGGTGTAGGGTCTGATGATTTTTTGTAGATAAGCTGGGGAAGACCCTTTAACTGCTTGGAAGGCTAGCACCAATGTTTTGAATTTGATGCGAGCCATGACAGGCAGCCAGTGGAGGGAAGTATGCAGGGGGGTGACGTGTGAGTATTTGGGAAGGTTGAAGACCAGACGAGCTGCTGCATTCTGGATGAGTTGGAGGGGTCTGATGGCAGACGCTGGGAGGCCAGCCAAAAGGGAATTGCAGTAGTCCAGGCGGGACAGGACCAGGAGCTGGGTCAAGTAGGGGGTGAGAAAGGGGCGGATTCTCCGTATGTTGTAGAGGAAGAACCTGCAAGACCGGGTCACCGCCGCAATGTTCTCGGAAAGGGACAGTCTGCTGTCCATCACCACGCCGAGGTTCCTTGCACTGGGTGACGGTGTGAGTGTGGTATCCCCGAGGGAAATGGAGAGATCAAGATGAGGAGAGGTATTGGCAGGGATGAATATCATTTCAGTCTTGCCTGGGTTGAGCTTTAGATGGTGGTTGTCCATCCAGCTCTGGATGTCCCTCAGGCAAGCAGAGATACGGGCTGAAACCTTCGTATCAGACGGCGGGAACGAGACGAAGAGTTGGGTATCGTCCGCGATGTGACGAGATGTGACCTGCAGTTAGTGTGTGTTCAAATTGCAAAGCAGAAATACATTACGATAACGGCCCTTTCCTTTCAGCCTATTTGCCTTGTGCCCTGAAACTACTCGACATTTTCCTCTCTCTTCCTCGACCCAACATGTTATGCATCCAAACCACAGACCTAACTTTTGAACCCGAAATGTCAGTGCAATTGGCTGGTGGCCCATTTTAATTATCGTCCTATTAATGGTTTCCACAGCCCTGCCCTGGTGTTGGTGTCGGCGGTCGGCTCGCTGGGTCTGATCTTTGCGTTGGCCATTTACCGCCATCAGCATCCAGTCAACCTCTACCTGCTGCTGGCCTTCGTGAGTGACCTGTGTATAGTTCACCGTGGTATTATTTATGCATAAGCCCTTGCCTGGATAGAGGTCTTAATTTTATACCAATTTATACCTTTCTTTCAGACTCTGGTGGAGGCAATCTCTGTTGCTACAGCTGGTGAGTTCATTGCATTACAGTTATTTAGCTGACGCTTTTATCCAAAGCGACTCACGGTTGATTAGACTGAGCAATGCATCTGATGTGTATTATTAACCATTGTACCCGGGCAGAAATGGTGGAAGTTGTGGTTGCAGGTCTCCCTCACCACACAGATATTTGGATAGGGCTCGACAAACTAGAATTACTGGTTTGGTTTCATACCACTTTGGCTATTCGGTGTTAAACAAATTTAAAACTGAGGTATGATTATTATTGTGTATGAGACATTTTTAACTTTTGTTTTTCTATAGCTTAAACCTCATAGACTATACAAAACCACGAATTGCTCCTGACGAGCTGGTTGGTGGCTTGCATGGCAGCCAATCGCCATTGGTGTGAGTGTATGTAAGAATGGGTGAATGAAAAGCATCAATTGTACAGCGTTTTGGATGAAGGCGCTATATAAATGCTGACCATTTACCATTTAGAAAGGGTTAACTATTAGAATATGTGACGTAATAAGGGTAGGCATAATAAGCTAAAGCTTCAGCATACACCTTTTCAGTCAATATTTCTGTATGCATTCATTCTGTAAAATTGTTTATAAGGACCACAATAAATTACTACTACTACTACCTGACCAGCACAACATTTAGCTTAACTGAAATTAAATTTTTAGATTATTAGATAATTAGATAATTAGTCTTCTCACGAGTCAGTGAAACCAGTTCAATTCAAGAAAAGAATGTTAGAAATGTACAGGCCGCCCTTACACTCTCTCTCCCAGTATCTATGTCTTGTGGTTTCTTAATGTTCATGTTTCTGAATGATCTTGACGTCTTCCAGAGTGTCTGTTGTGTAGATGGGTTCGTTTGCAGGATGAGGGAGGGGGGGGGGGGGGGGGGGGGGGGATTGTCCACTGGTGTGTAAGGGGAGTCGTCTGGTTATGGATGTGCTGCCACAGGGGCAGATCCCTCGTTGCATTTGGGTGATTTTAAAGGGTGGTGGGTCTTCAGGTGGGCTGTAGGCTATGAGGGTGCCGGGTGGGATTATTATTATTATTTATTTATTTTTTATTTTTTTACTTGTAGGTGGGGTGTGTAGTTTGTAAGTGAGGTTTTCATGAAAGGACATCAAAGGTCTCATGTTCTTCTCCCCGCAGTGACGTTCTATGAGTACTCCGTGGTGCTGCAGGCTTTCGGCCTGACGGCTGCAGTGTTCCTGGGCCTGACCGCCTACACCTTCCAGTCTAAGAGGGACTTCAGCAAGCTGGGAGCCGGGTAACATTCCCTAGCGGCCCTCTCTGTTGCGCTGTGGCTAGCGTAGGGTCTTTGTCCTGAAATATACCCATCTGTTTTTGTTATTACATTCAGCCGTAATTGAGGGTTCTAGCTGCCTAAACTATTATCTCAAGGCAAATTTCAGGGGGCTTGTTGGGTGGCTTTTCCTGTGCCTCTATTTTAAGAAATACAATATTTAGTTTCCGAATGAAAAATTGAATAAATAATTAACTGGATACGGACCAGCGAAACAACATTTGAAACACAAAATGAAGTGCGTGTTGTCTTTCAGACTGTTTGCCTGCCTGTGGATTCTCATCATTGCAAGCTTCATGGGTGTAAGTATTTGTTTTAACTCCGCTTTTGTGTATCGGCTGGTGTCTGCAAGACACCGGTCAGAATTTTCTGGAAGCCACAAAAACTTAGAGAGAGGCTCAATAATGAGCTGACAGTTGGCGGTGTGTGGGCGGGAACGCCTCTCTGACATTTTGGGGTGTCTGGTCCCTTGGGAAGAGGAGCAGTGTGGATGGTGACGTGTGTCTCTGTCTACCACCCCCTCGCACAGCTGTTCTTCCACAATGACACAATGGAGCTGGTCTTCGCCGGCTCTGGGGCCTTGCTGTTCTGTGGTTTCATCATCTACGACACCCACCTGCTGATGCACCAGCTCTCCCCCGAGGAGCACATCCTGGCCTCCATTAACCTCTACCTGGACATCGTCAACCTCTTCCTGTACGTCCTCAGGATCCTGGAGGCCATGAAGAAGAACTGAGTCGCGACACCGCCCTCTGCTGGTCGCGCGCGGGACCACGCCTGCGTCAAATGTGTGCCCGAAATGCTTTTGAAATCCTTTCGTTTCTGGGAATAATTGCGATTCGAGGAAACGCAGCTGTTCGAAAGAAGGGTTCTATTCTGAGTGAAAGTAGATGCTTATTTTAGTCATGTCTGTGATTTGCAGTGATTGTACTACGGTGTGAAGGTTTTAGAAGTATTTCAAATGATTATTTGACCCAGATGCAGATTGGATGTCAACTGAATATTTAATTTTCAGGAGGTAGAGCTTTGCTGCACCTTTATCTTATTGTGAAAGTAATCTTTATTTTTCCTAAATCCGCTTGAATCTGATCTGTATATCACCCCTGTTGTGATTCCCAATGTGAGATGTTAATATGCTGATGATAAATGTTTCATTGTTGAGGGTGGAAAAAAAAAAATCTGTAAATACTTTTTCAAGAGAATGTTTTTATCTTTTTCCTGATGATAATTATTAGAAGTCCTCAATATGCTGGGTAGACGGATAGTTGGATAGATTGTATTTACTTAAACCTTTTTAAATGGACACTTTCTAAGTCTGCAAATATACTGGAGAAGATAGATCGTATCGAAGTGAGAGGCCTGGAGGCTGTTGCTCTCTGAGCTCTTCAGCAGGCCCTGGCCAATTATCGTTTTTGTACGTTTCCATTTCTGGATTGTGCCAGGAACTTGTCTAAGTACAGGGGTCCAAAGTGTGTGCGTGCGCGTGCGTGCGTGTGTGTGTGTGTGTACACGATTACGCAAGGCAGAACGCAGTAAAAAAAAAAACAAGCTATATTCTAAAGCGGAGGATGAAAACGCGTTCTGACTGAGGAGTTCTGGGACCCGGTATAAGTGATTATGGAGGAGGGGGGCATGTTTTGCTCCGCATAGTGACTGTGTCGGAAAGGGATGAATTGTCATTGAGGGGTGTTTGCCTGTTTTTAAGAATTACTTTATCAAGACCGCAAGTGCAATATTAACTGAAATGTCCGAAATAGTGTAGTTGCACGTATATGTGGGGAGAACCCTGTCCAGTATGTAAGTGCAGTGTTAATGTTTGTAACTAACCCCTTCCCCCCTTCCCGCACAGTTTACGTGTGGGGGAAAAGACGGGGAAGTCTATGTATCACTGTGGAATCTAAAACAAAAATAAAACGTATTAATTGAAATGTAGGAAACATGGCTTTGAGTTTAAATGTTTGTTGTGACCAGTATTTTTGTTTAAATGTGATTCCTGATTTTTGTTAATTATGCACTCATACACTTTCCCTGTGGTCATTACCTTTTCCACACTAGTAGTACAACCACTTATAAAAATGAATTGAGACGGGCACATTTTAAGTCACCCTTTTAAGGACCCCAAGTGAACCCTTCTGACCGCTGGAAACCTAATTCTACGACTACGTAAAATATAAATGTTCGCAATGTAAGTACAGTTGGATATATACTCACAATTAAGGTGAAGCAGTAGGGTATCTTGCTGTAGGGTATACCCGCATTACTGTACCTGATGTTTGAGCAGGAAGGGCAAAGTCAAAACGAGCACAGGTATTGCCCTGCCTTTTTTTTTTTTTTTTACACTTCCTGGTTCCTCACGGAGGTGACCGTAAAACAATTTATCAGCACTTCGCGTTAGGCACAAAAGAAACACTAGATGGCGCACCGTGATTGTTTTACGCCGTAACTTGAAAAATCTCTTCAGTGGTTCTGGGGGCCAGATGTTAGCATTGTTATTAGAGTAGTGCTGCCACAGCGGCAGTAAACAAATGCCGTTGTATTTGAAGAGAGCGTTGGAAGTTTTCCTTGTGGCTCAATCCGTGTAGAATTTTAAACGGCATCTTGTCCCGACCGCTGGACATGCACAATGGACAAAGCGTGACAGAAATGAATGGCGAAAATGCTTTTAAACTGCGTAGCTGAGCAGCACTGGGGTGCCATGCCATTAACATCACTAACCGAGTGTAAGTTCTGCGTTACTGCCTGCACGCTTTCAGTGCTTGCATTTTCCACAGATGACATCATCCAGCCGAATCAAAGATCAGAGGAAGCTCGGCACTGAGGCCGAGAAGGGAGGCCATTTTATGGAATTAAGAGAATGCCACCCACCTGCCGGCTTCACTCTCTCCTGCAACCAGCTTTCCATTTAATTAATGTTCCCTTTGATCTTTACGGGAAAAGAGTCCCGCTTCAATCAATAACCGTTTGAAGAATTCTTTTTTTTAAGTTTGTTTTATAAAATGTTGACGATTTGCTATAAATGTTGTTTGAAAAAAATATTCATTGATATTTCTATAGTTTTTATGAATCTGCGCTGCGTTTGAAATCATAAAAGTGCTCATTCAGAAGAACGAACAAATAATGCATTTGGAAGCTGCTTCGCGTGCAAACCTGTTATATTTCTTTGCCACAATGAAGTCGTCTTGGCCCGAGGTAGGAGTGCGCACATCTTCCCCCAAAAACTGTACGTTTGAGGGAAGATGGCGTGACTCTGTCTGCCGGGCTGTCCCGTTTCCAGACTTTGTGGACGTGTGTAATTTCCAGCAGTCGGAAAGTGGCCGGGTTACTTTTGTGAGACGCTTCTGCGGAAGCAGAACAAATGCACGGGAAAAGCCCTCTTATTTTGGTCTCCACTCACGGCATGCTTTGATGCGGTGCCGCAAAAGGGCCGCGCGATGTGAAGACCCGCCCCCCCCCCCTCTCCCTTTTCTCTCGGCAAGATCCAGTCAAGCCCAATTACTCAATATGTACTTCATGTAAAAACAGGCTATTTTCAAACTGCCTGCGCCATCCATCAGCCTCGGAGCTCAAGCGCTGCCAGGCCCTGTCCCTTTCTCCGCCTGTAATTACTCGACATCCTGCTGCCAAGCCGTGTGTGCACCGTTTGGACTGGGTGACTGCACATTCTGAATATAAGAAGAAAAAAAAAAAGTAGACTGCGGTGCCCGCACTCTTAAATCACCGGAACCCACGATCACTTCAGTCGAGACATTTTTTTTTGACGGACATTTTTCTGGGTCTGCCGTTCTCACCGCCGTTGATGTGTTTGTAGAGGTCTACAGGAGTTCCGACGATGTCAACAAATAGAAAATGACTCCACTTAACCAAGAAAACATTAACATTAAGGTGTATGATCAGAAACGCGTGATTAGAATGGTCTGGGCATTCTAATGCTGATGCAACAATCACTCAGTTTCACTGACTGAAGGGACGGCCTGTAGCGTAGTGGTTAAGTTAAATGACGGACCCGCAAGATCGGCGGTTCGATCCCCAGTGTAGCCACAATAAGATACGCACAGCCATTGGGCCATTGGGCCCTTGAGCAAGGCCCCTAACCCTGCATTGCTCCAGAGGAGGATTGACTCCTGCTTAGTTTAATCAACTGTACGTCGCTCTGGATAAGAGCGTCTGCCAAGTGCCATTAATGTAATGTAATGTTCAATGTTTATGAACACACACAAAGATTCACACACACAGGTCCTCCGGAAGCTCTTGGGGTTAGCGTGGTATT
This sequence comes from Conger conger, assembly GCF_963514075.1. Taxonomy (NCBI): domain Eukaryota; kingdom Metazoa; phylum Chordata; class Actinopteri; order Anguilliformes; family Congridae; genus Conger; species Conger conger. The sequence goes on along the minus strand of NC_083778.1, from coordinate 7,817,952 downwards.
CACACACACATGACTTTGGGAGCCCAGGTCAGAGCCGAGCCTGACGGGACGCCAATCAGCCCCACGCGAGCAGAGTGCCTGGGACACAACACGGTTTAAAACACACGCAAGGCGCCCTCCCAAAACCACTGCCGTTAGCATTAGCTACATTAGCAGAGCGAGGCGTGCGTTGGGGGCGGGCTGTAGCGTAGCGGTTAAGGTGCGCGACCGGGTCGGCGGTTCTAATCCCGGTGTAGCCACAATAAGATCCGCACAGCCGTCGGGGCCCTCGAGCAAGGCCCTTAACCCTGCATTGCTCCAGGGGGAGGATTGTCTCCTGCTTAGTCTAATCAACTGTACGTCGCTCTGGATAAGAGCGTTTTCCAAATGCCATTAATGTGATGTCACGTAATGTAGCACTCAGCCTCAGGCCTGAGTGGGGGAGGAGGGGGGGGGGAACCGACCAGGGTTGAGCGCCCGTTGAGCCTGACTCAGTCGCTAGGCGACTAAGACGTCTACGCAGGTGTGAAGGAGCAGGAAGCAGGCTCGGCGTCGTGGGGCGACGGGAGGGGAACCACTCCCGCGCTGCCTCGCCTTGGCTCCACCTGCTTACGCTCCCGACACATCCCACCCGTTCTCTCTTCCAACCTTTACAAATACGATGGCAAAAACTATCAGCGTGAGATCATGTTTATGTTTTAATTTCCCCTCTAATTGGCCCAGCCTTGGTCTGCCCTCTGACTGCGGGCCTTATTAAGGGGTTTGATAGGATACGGTTCAGGTAGGGACAGTTTGGCAGCACTGCACCGGGGTCGGGAGGCTCTGGAAGTTTCTGTGGGGTATGGGGAATGGAGTCCTCCTGCCTGTCGATGGGGAAATTTTCTAAGCATGACGTGTACAAGGAAAATTCTTATGTTGTTGCTTTTTCCGCTCTGATTTTATGTGTTTTTGGAGCAATCTCCTCCCGCGAAGATCATTAGCAGTGACTGAAGCCCACCCACACACGCCCATAAAGACTTTCACTCACACCGAACTGGAATGTATATGTTCTCTCTGCTCTTCCATAATGCAGAGGACGTGGGACCCACGATCCCATGCAAGGGATGACTGGAACTGGACCCACAATGCATCAGGGCATGTTGTTTGTCGTTGTAGAGGATCCCAGATTCGCAGGTGGCAAATTACGAGTCCCTCTGAGATATACGATGCACCTGCGATTGTTTCCTCCGGATATACATTTTTTTCAGAAAAGAAAGAAATGGGCTTTAATGGGACTTGTAAAAGATTACTTGATATAAAAACTTGTCAGAGAGATGCATTCTGTATTGGGGACAAATTTGAAGTTGTGACAGGGCTATACGCTGGAGCCGAGAAAATGTGAAAATCATTTACCTGCAAACATTTTGGCGTTGAGGCAAACGAAGCAAAAACCAAACGGACCCCATTGTATCTACTTTCCCTTACGTAACGTGCGGGGCTCATGTTATGGTCGTAGAACAGCTGTGTGTGTGGGGTTCCTCTCCCTGACGGCTGTGTGTTTGGGGTTCCTCTCCCTGACGGCTGTGTGTTTGGGGTTCCTCTCCCTGACGGCCCTGTGTGTGGGGTTCCTCTCCCTGACGGCCCTGTGTGTGTGGGGTTCCTCTCCCTGACGGTTGTGTGTGTGTGGGGTTCCTCTCCCTGACAGCCCTGTGTGTGTGGGGTTCCTCTCCGACGGCTGTGTGTGTGGGGTTCCTCTCCCTGATGGCTGTGTGTGGGGTTCCTCTCCCTGACGGCCCTGTGTGTGTGGGGTTCCTCTCCCTGACGGCCCTGTGTGTGTGGGGTTCCTCTCCCTGACGGCCCTGTGTGTGTGGGGTTCCTCTCCCTGACGGCTGTGTGTGTGGGGTTCCTCTCCCCGACGGCCCTGTGTGTGTGGGGTTCCTCTCCCTGACGGCCCTGTGTGTGTGGGGTTCCTCTCCCTGACGGCTGTGTGTGTGGGGTTCCTCTCCCCGACGGCCCTGTGTGTGTGGGGTTCCTCTCCCTGACGGCCCTGTGTGTGTGGGGTTCCTCTCCCTGACGGCCCTGTGTGTGTGGGGTTCCTCTCCCTGACGGCCCTGTGTGTGGGGTTCCTCTCCCTGACGGCCCTGTGTGTGTGGGGTTCCTCTCCCTGACGGCTGTGTGTGTGGGGTTCCTCTCCCTGATGGCTGTGTGTGTGGGGTTCCTCTCCCTGACGGCTGTGTGTGTGGGGTTCCTCTCCCTGACGGCTGTGTGTGTGGGGTTCCTCTCCCTGACGGCTGTGTGTTTGGGGTTCCTCTCCCTGACGGCTGTGTGTGTGGAGTTCCTCTCCCTGACGGCCCTGTGTGTGGGGTTCCTCTCCCTGACGGCCCTGTGTGTGGGGTTCCTCTCCCTGACGGCCCTGTGTGTGTGGGGTTCCTCTCCCTGACGGCCCTGTGTGTGTGGGGTTCCTCTCCCTGACGGCCCTGTGTGTGTGGGGTTCCTCTCCCTGATGGCCCTGTGTGTGTGGGGTTCCTCTCCCTGACGGCTGTGTGTGTGGGGTTCCTCTCCCCGACGGCCCTGTGTGTGTGGGGTTCCTCTCCCTGACGGCCCTGTGTGTGTGGGGTTCCTCTCCCTGACGGCCCTGTGTGTGTGGGGTTCCTCTCCCTGACGGCCCTGTGTGTGGGGTTCCTCTCCCTGACGGCCCTGTGTGTGTGGGGTTCCTCTCCCTGACGGCTGTGTGTGTGGGGTTCCTCTCCCTGATGGCTGTGTGTGTGGGGTTCCTCTCCCTGACGGCTGTGTGTGTGGGGTTCCTCTCCCTGACGGCTGTGTGTGTGGGGTTCCTCTCCCTGACGGCTGTGTGTTTGGGGTTCCTCTCCCTGACGGCTGTGTGTGTGGAGTTCCTCTCCCTGACGGCCCTGTGTGTGGGGTTCCTCTCCCTGACGGCCCTGTGTGTGGGGTTCCTCTCCCTGACGGCCCTGTGTGTGTGGGGTTCCTCTCCCTGACGGCCCTGTGTGTGTGGGGTTCCTCTCCCTGACGGCCCTGTGTGTGTGGGGTTCCTCTCCCTGATGGCCCTGTGTGTGTGGGGTTCCTCTCCCTGACGGCTGTGTGTGTGGGGTTCCTCTCCCTGATGGCTGTGTGTGTGGGGTTCCTCTCCCTGACGGCTGTGTGTGTGGGGTTCCTCTCCCTGACGGCTGTGTGTGTGGGGTTCCTCTCCCTGACGGCTGTGTGTTTGGGGTTCCTCTCCCTGACGGCTGTGTGTGTGGAATTCCTCTCCCTGACGGCCCTGTGTGTGTGGGGTTCCTCTCCCTGATGGCCCTGTGTGTGTGGGGTTCCTCTCCCTGATGGCTGTGTGTGTGGGGTTCCTCTCCCTGATGGCCCTGTGTGTGTGGGGTTCCTCTCCCTGACGGCCCTGTGTGTGTGGGGTTCCTCTCCCTGACGGCTGTGTGTGTGGGGTTCCTCTCCCTGACGGCCCTGTGTGTGGGGTTCCTCTCCCTGACGGCCCTGTGTGTGGGGTTCCTCTCCCTGACGGCCCTGTGTGTGTGGGGTTCCTCTCCCTGACGGCCCTGTGTGTGTGGGGTTCCTCTCCCTGACGGCCCTGTGTGTGTGGGGTTCCTCTCCCTGAAGGCTGTGTGTGTGGGGTTCCTCTCCCTGACGGCCCTGTGTGTGTGGGGTTCCTCTCCCTGACGGCTGTGTGTGTGGGGTTCCTCTCCCTGATGGCTGTGTGTGTGGGGTTCCTCTCCCTGACGGCTGTGTGTTTGGGGTTCCTCTCCCTGACGGCTGTGTGTTTGGGGTTCCTCTCCCTGACGGCTGTGTGTGTGGAGTTCCTCTCCCTGACGGCCCTGTGTGTGTGGGGTTCCTCTCCCTGACGGCCCTGTGTGTGTGGGGATCCTCTCCCTGACGGCCCTGTGTGTGTGGGGATCCTCTCCCCGACGGCCCTGTGTGTGTGGGGTTCCTCTCCCTGATGGCTGTGTGTGTGGGGTTCCTCTCCCTGACGGCCCTGTGTGTGTGGGGTTCCTCTCCCTGATGGCCCTGTGTGTGGGGTTCCTCTCCCTGATGGCTGTGTGTGTGGGGTTCCTCTCCCTGACGGCTGTGTGTGGGGTTCCTCTCCCTGACGGCCCTGTGTGTGTGGGGTTCCTCTCCCTGACGGCCCTGTGTGTGTGGGGTTCCTCTCCCTGAAGGCTGTGTGTGTGGGGTTCCTCTCCCTGACGGCCCTGTGTGTGGGGTTCCTCTCCCTGACGGTTTCAGAAGGCCATTGTCCCTGCTCTTCCAGTGGGGGATTTACCAGGCCGTCTCCTCAGGGGCTAAAATGGCCACCCAAATTCGAGGCCTGGCCATGTCTCTGACCGCGGGAGCAGAAAACATGTTTTCACAAAGAGGGATAATCTTTCCTTACCCCCGTTACTTTAGGACACGGCAGCAAAGTGCACTCAGTTTTACTCCCAAAACACAGGACCCGCATAGACATAGGTACCTTTCACAAACCAAAAAAAGGTACAAATGAGTTACGAATGGGTTTCCTCCGGGTACTCCGGTTTCCTCCCAACAGTCCAAAGATATGCAGGTTAGGCTGATTGGAGAGTCCAAATTGCCCGTAGGTATGATTGTGTGAGTGAATGGCGTGTGTGCCCTGCGATGGACTGGCGACCTGTCCAGGGTGTATTCCTGCCTTTCGCCCAATGTATGCTGGGATAGGCTCCAGCCCCCCTGCGACCCTGATCAGGATCAGGATAAGTGGGTTCAGATAATGGATGAATTACGAATGATTAATTAGTAGAAATTCATGTACCTATAGTGGCCCAGCCCAGCGACAAGGGTTTGTGCGTTTGGTAACTAACGCTGAGAGCGTATAAAGGGCCTAAACGTGCCGTTACTTTGCGGGGAAGATGCCCGCAGAGAGGCAGACGGACACACAGACAGACATGGCCGAGAGACGCCGCTTCCTGTAGTTTACAATGCCGACACGTTTTTCGAATTCCTGGGGCTGTCTCGATATTTTGGATTTCCCTGGCCCAGACGGGGCGTGCGGAGTGACCTGATGTTGCTAAGTGATGTCCCGGGACAGAGAGGGGGGTGTTTATGTACCGACACGCAGTAAAAATAATTGTTGGTGTGGTTGTTTATTTTGCCAGGGCTGTCTCTGTCTGCCACGTGTGCTGGGCCCCGGGGGTCAGGAGTGTGTGCTGGGTTAGGAGTGTGTGTTAGGACTGTGTGTTGGGTGTGGAGTGTGGGTTAGGAGTGTGTGTTAGGACTGTGTGTTGAGTGTGGAGTGTGGGTTAGGAGTGTGTGTTAGGACTGTGTATTGAGTGTGGAGTGTGTGTTAGGAGTGTGTGTTAGGACAGTGTGTTGGGTGAGGAGTGTGTGTTAGGAGTGTGTGTTGGGTTATGAGTGAGTGTTCAGAGTGTGTGCTGGGTCAGGAATGTGTTAGGAATGTGTGTTAGGAGTTTGTGATGGGTTAGGATTGTGTGTTTGGAGTGTGTGTTGAGTGAGGGGTGTGTGTTAGGAGTGTGTGTTGGGTGAGGAGTGTGTGTTAGGAGTGTGTTGAGTGAGGGGTGTGTTTTAGGAGTGTGTGTTGAGTGAGGGGTGTGTGTTAGGAGTGTGTGTTGAGTGAGGAGTGTGTTAGGAGTGTGTGTTAAGTGAGGAGTGTGTGTTAGGAGTGTGTGTTGAGTGAGGGGTGTGTGTTAGGAGTGTGTGTTGAGTGAGGGGTGTGTGTTAGGAGTGTGTGTTGAGTGAGGGGTGTGAGGAGTGTGTGTTGAGTGAGGGGTGTGTGTTAGGAGTGTGTGTTGGGTGAGGAGTGTGTGTTAGGAGTGTGTGTTGAGTGAGGGGTGTGTGTTAGGAGTGTGTGTTGAGTGAGGAGTGTGTTGAGTGAGGGGTGTGTGTTAGGAGTGTGTGTTGAGTGAGGGGTGTGTGTTAGGAGTGTGTGTTGAGTGAGGGGTGTGTGTTAGGAGTGTGTGTTGAGTGAGGGGTGTGTGTTAGGAGTGTGTGTTGGGTGAGGAGTGTGTGTTAGGGGTGTGTGTTGGGTGAGGAGTGTGTGTTAGGAGTGTGTGTTGAGTGAGGGGTGTGTGTTAGGAGTGTGTGTTAGGACAGTGTGTTGGGTGAGGAGTGTGTGTTAGGAGTGTGTGTTGGGTTATGAGTGAGTGTTCAGAGTGTGTGCTGGGTCAGGAATGTGTTAGGAATGTGTGTTAGGAGTTTGTGATGGGTTAGGATTGTGTGTTTGGAGTGTGTGTTGAGTGAGGGGTGTGTGTTAGGAGTGTGTGTTGGGTGAGGAGTGTGTGTTAGGAGTGTGTTGAGTGAGGGGTGTGTTTTAGGAGTGTGGTGTTGAGTGAGGGGTGTGTGTTAGGAGTGTGTGTTGAGTGAGGAGTGTGTTAGAGTGTGTGTTAAGTGAGGAGTGTGTGTTAGGAGTGTGTGTTGAGTGAGGGGTGTGTGTTAGGAGTGTGTGTTGAGTGAGGGGGTGTGTGTTAGGAGTGTGTGTTGAGTGAGGGGTGTGAGGAGTGTGTGTGAGTGAGGGGTGTGTGTTAGGAGTGTGTGTTGGGTGAGGAGTGTGTGTTAGGAGTGTGTGTTGAGTGAGGGGTGTGTGTTAGGAGTGTGTGTTGAGTGAGGAGTGTGTTGAGTGAGGGGTGTGTGTTAGGAGTGTGTGTTGAGTGAGGGGTGTGTGTAGGGTGTGTGTTGAGTGAGGGGTGTGTGTTAGGAGTGTGTGTTGAGGTGAGGGGTGTGTGTTAGGAGTGTGTGTGGGTGAGGAGTGTGTGTTAGGGGTGTGTGTTGGGTGAGGAGTGTGTGTTAGGAGTGTGTGTTGAGTGAGGGGTGTGTGTTAGGAGTGTGTGTTGGGTGAGGAGTGTGTGTTGAGTGAGGGGTGTGTGTTAGGAGTGTGTGTGAGTGAGGGGTGTGTGTTAGGAGTGTGTGTTGGGTGAGGAGTGTGTGTTAGGGTGTGTGTGGGTGGGGGTGGGTAGGGTGTGGGTTGAGTGAGGGGGTGTGGTTAGGAGGTGTGTGAGTGAGGGGTGTGTGTTAGGAGTGTGTGTTGAGTGAGGGGTGTGTGTTAGGGTGTGTGTTGAGTGAGGGGTGTGTGTTAGGAGTGTGTGTTGGGGTGAGGAGTGTGTGTAGGAGGTGTGTGAGTGAGGGGTGTGTGTTAGGAGTGTGTGTTGAGTGTAAGTGTGTGCTGTAAGTGTGTGCTGGGTTAGGAGTGTGTGTTAGGACAGTGTGTTGGGTGAGGAGTGTGTGTTAGGAGTGTGTGTTGGGTTATGAGTGAGTGTTCAGAGTGTGTGCTGGGTCAGGAATGTGTTAGGAATGTGTGTTAGGAGTTTGTGATGGGTTAGGATTGTGTGTTTGGAGTGTGTGTTGAGTGAGGGGTGTGTGTTAGGAGTGTGTGTTGGGTGAGGAGTGTGTGTTAGGAGTGTGTTGAGTGAGGGGTGTGTTTTAGGAGTGTGTGTTGAGTGAGGGGTGTGTGTTAGGAGTGTGTGTTGAGTGAGGAGTGTGTGTTAGGAGTGTGTGTTAAGTGAGGAGTGTGTGTTAGGAGTGTGTGTTGAGTGAGGGGTGTGTGTTAGGAGTGTGTGTTGAGTGAGGGGTGTGTGTTAGGAGTGTGTGTTGAGTGAGGGGTGTGAGGAGTGTGTGTTGAGTGAGGGGGTGTGTGTTAGGAGTGTGTGTTGGGTGAGGAGTGTGTGTTAGGAGTGTGTGTGAGTGAGGGGTGTGTGTTAGGAGTGTGTGTTGAGTGAGGAGTGTGTTGAGTGAGGGGTGTGTGTAGGAGTGTGTGTTGAGTGAGGGGTGTGTGTTAGGAGTGTGTGTTGAGTGAGGGGTGTGTGTTAGGAGTGTGTGTGAGTGGGGGTGTGTGTTAGGAGTGTGTGTTGGGTGAGGAGTGTGTGTTAGGGGTGTGTGTTGGGTGAGGAGTGTGTGTTAGGAGTGTGTGTTGAGTGAGGGGTGTGTGTTAGGAGTGTGTGTTGGGTGAGGAGTGTGTGTTGAGTGAGGGGTGTGTGTTAGGAGTGTGTGTTGAGTGAGGGGTGTGTGTTAGGAGTGTGTGTTGGGTGAGGAGTGTGTGTAGGAGTGTGTGTTGAGTGAGGGGTGTGTGTTAGGAGTGTGTGTTGGTGGGGGTGTGTGTTAGGAGGTGTGTGAGTGAGGGGTGTGTGTTAGGAGTGTGTGTTGAGTGAGGGGTGTGTGTTGGAGTGTGGTTGGTGGGGGTGTGTGTTAGGAGTGTGGGGTTGGGTGAGGGTGTGGTGTTAGGAGTGTGTGTTGGTGAGGGGTGTGTGTTAGGGTGGTGTGTGGGTGTAGTGTGTGCTGTAAGTGTGTGCTGGGTTAGGAGTGTGTGTTAGGACAGTGTGTGGGTGAGGAGTGTGTGTTAGGAGTGTGTGTTGGGTTATGAGTGAGTGTTCAGAGTGTGTGCTGGGTCAGGAATGTGTTAGGATGTGTGTTAGGAGTTTGTGATGGGTTAGGATTGTGTGTTTGGAGTGTGTGTTGAGTGAGGGGTGTGTGTTAGGAGTGTGTGTTGGGTGAGGAGTGTGTGTTAGGAGTGTGTTGAGTGAGGGGGTGTGTTTAGGAGTGTGGTGTTGAGTGAGGGGGGTGTGTTTTAGGAGTGTGTGTTGAGTGAGGGGTGTGTGTTAGGGTGTGTGTGGAGTGAGGAGTGTGTGTTAGGGAGTGTGTGTTAGGTGAGGAGTGTGTGTTAGGAGTGTGTGTTGAGTGAGGGGTGTGTGTTAGGAGTGTGTGTTGAGTGAGGGGTGTGTGTAGGAGTGTGTGTTGAGTGAGGGGTGTGTGTTAGGAGTGTGTGTTGGGTGAGGAGTGTGTGTTAGGAGTGTGTGTTGAGTGAGGGGTGGTGTTAGGAGTGTGTGTTGGGTGAGGAGTGTGTGTTAGGAGTGGTGTGTGAGTGAGGGGTGTGTGTTAGGAGTGTGTGTTGAGTGTAAGTGTGTGCTGTAAGTGTGTGCTGGGTTAGGAGTGTGTGTTAGGACAGTGTGTTGGGTGAGGAGTGTGTGTTAGGAGTGTGTGTTGGGTTATGAGTGAGTGTTCAGAGTGTGTGCTGGGTCAGGAATGTGTTAGGAATGTGTGTTAGGAGTTTGTGATGGGTTAGGATTGTGTGTTTGGAGTGTGTGTTGAGTGAGGGGTGTGTGTTAGGAGTGTGTGTTGGGTGAGGAGTGTGTGTTAGGAGTGTGTTGAGTGAGGGTGTGTTTTAGGAGTGTGTGTTGAGTGAGGGGTGTGTTTTAGGAGTGTGTGTTGAGTGAGGGGTGTGTGTTAGGAGTGTGTGTTGAGTGAGGAGTGTGTGTTAGGAGTGTGTGTTAGGTGAGGAGTGTGTGTTAGGAGTGTGTGTTGAGTGAGGGGTGTGTGTTAGGAGTGTGTGTTGAGTGAGGGGTGTGTGTTAGGAGTGTGTGTTGAGTGAGGGGTGTGTGTTAGGAGTGTGTGTTGGGTGAGGAGTGTGTGTAGGAGTGTGTGTTGAGTGAGGGGTGTGTGTTAGAAGTGTGTGTTGAGTGAGGAGTGTGTTGAGTGAGGGGTGTGTGTTAGGAGTGTGTTGAGTGACGGGGTGTGTGTTAGGAGTGTGTGTTGAGTGAGGGTGTGAGGAGTGTGTGTTGAGTGAGGGGTGTGGTTAGGAGTGTGTGTTGGGTGAGGAGTGTGTGTTAGGAGTGTGTGTTGAGTGAGGGGTGTGTGTTAGGAGTGTGTGTTGAGTGAGGAGTGTGTGTAGGGAGTGTGTGTTGAGTGAGGGGTGTGTGTTAGGAGTGTGTGTTGAGTGAGGGGTGTGTGTTAGGAGTGTGTGTTGAGTGAGGGGTGTGAGGAGTGTGTGTTGAGTGAGGGGTGTGTGTTAGGAGTGTGTGTTGGGTGAGGAGTGTGTGTTAGGAGTGTGTGTTGAGTGAGGGGTGTGTGTTAGGAGTGTGTGTTGAGTGAGGAGTGTGTTGAGTGAGGGGTGTGTGTTAGGAGTGTGTGTTGAGTGAGGGGTGTGTGTTAGGAGTGTGTGTTGAGTGAGGGGTGTGTGTTAGGAGTGTGTGTTGAGTGAGGGGTGTGTGTTAGGAGTGTGTGTTGGGTGAGGAGTGTGTGTTAGGGGTGTGTGTTGGGTGAGGAGTGTGTGTTAGGAGTGTGTGTTGAGTGAGGGGTGTGTGTTAGGAGTGTGTGTTGGGTGAGGAGTGTGTGTTGAGTGAGGGGTGTGTGTTAGGAGTGTGTGTTGAGTGAGGGGTGTGTGTTAGGAGTGTGTTGGGTGAGGAGTGTGTGTTAGGAGTGTGTGTTGAGTGAGGGGTGTGTGTTAGGAGTGTGTGTTGAGTGAGGGGTGTGTGTTAGGAGTGTGTGTTGAGTGAGGGGTGTGTGTTAGGAGTGTGTGTTGAGTGAGGGGTGTGTGTTAGGAGTGTGTGTTGAGTGAGGGGTGTGTGTTAGGAGTGTGTGTTGGGTGAGGAGTGTGTGTTAGGAGTGTGTGTTGAGTGAGGGGTGTGTGTTAGGAGTGTGTGTTGAGTGTAAGTGTGTGCTGTAAGTGTGTGCTGGGTTAGGAGTGTGTGTTAGGACAGTGTGTTGGGTGAGGAGTGTGTGTTAGGAGTGTGTGTTGGGTTATGAGTGAGTGTTCAGAGTGTGTGCTGGGTCAGGAATGTGTTAGGAATGTGTGTTAGGAGTTTGTGATGGGTTAGGATTGTGTGTTTGGAGTGTGTGTTGAGTGAGGGGTGTGTGTTAGGAGTGTGTGTTGGGTGAGGAGTGTGTGTTAGGAGTGTGTTGAGTGAGGGGTGTGTTTTAGGAGTGTGTGTTGAGTGAGGGGTGTGTGTTAGGAGTGTGTGTTGAGTGAGGAGTGTGTGTTAGGAGTGTGTGTTAAGTGAGGAGTGTGTGTTAGGAGTGTGTGTTGAGTGAGGGGTGTGTGTTAGGAGTGTGTGTTGAGTGAGGGGTGTGTGTTAGGAGTGTGTGTTGAGTGAGGGGTGTGAGGAGTGTGTGTTGAGTGAGGGGTGTGTGTTAGGAGTGTGTGTTGGGTGAGGAGTGTGTGTTAGGAGTGTGTGTTGAGTGAGGGGTGTGTGTTAGGAGTGTGTGTTGAGTGAGGAGTGTGTTGAGTGAGGGGTGTGTGTTAGGAGTGTGTGTTGAGTGAGGGGTGTGTGTTAGGAGTGTGTGTTGAGTGAGGGGTGTGTGTTAGGAGTGTGTGTTGAGTGAGGGGTGTGTGTTAGGAGTGTGTGTTGGGTGAGGAGTGTGTGTTAGGGGTGTGTGTTGGGTGAGGAGTGTGTGTTAGGAGTGTGTGTTGAGTGAGGGGTGTGTGTTAGGAGTGTGTGTTGGGTGAGGAGTGTGTGTTGAGTGAGGGGTGTGTGTTAGGAGTGTGTGTTGAGTGAGGGGTGTGTGTTAGGAGTGTGTGTTGGGTGAGGAGTGTGTGTTAGGAGTGTGTGTTGAGTGAGGGGTGTGTGTTAGGAGTGTGTGTTGAGTGAGGGGTGTGTGTTAGGAGTGTGTGTTGAGTGAGGGGTGTGTGTTAGGAGTGTGTGTTGAGTGAGGGGTGTGTGTTAGGAGTGTGTGTTGAGTGAGGGGTGTGTGTTAGGAGTGTGTGTTGGGTGAGGAGTGTGTGTTAGGAGTGTGTGTTGAGTGAGGGGTGTGTGTTAGGAGTGTGTGTTGAGTGTAAGTGTGTGCTGTAAGTGTGTGCTGGGTTAGGAGTGTGTGTTAGGACAGTGTGTTGGGTGAGGAGTGTGTGTTAGGAGTGTGTGTTGGGTTATGAGTGAGTGTTCAGAGTGTGTGCTGGGTCAGGAATGTGTTAGGAATGTGTGTTAGGAGTTTGTGATGGGTTAGGATTGTGTGTTTGGAGTGTGTGTTGAGTGAGGGGTGTGTGTTAGGAGTGTGTGTTGGGTGAGGAGTGTGTGTTAGGAGTGTGTTGAGTGAGGGGTGTGTTTTAGGAGTGTGTGTTGAGTGAGGGGTGTGTTTTAGGAGTGTGTGTTGAGTGAGGGGTGTGTGTTAGGAGTGTGTGTTGAGTGAGGAGTGTGTGTTAGGAGTGTGTGTTAGGTGAGGAGTGTGTGTTAGGAGTGTGTGTTGAGTGAGGGGTGTGTGTTAGGAGTGTGTGTTGAGTGAGGGGTGTGTGTTAGGAGTGTGTGTTGAGTGAGGGGTGTGTGTTAGGAGTGTGTGTTGGGTGAGGAGTGTGTGTTAGGAGTGTGTGTTGAGTGAGGGGTGTGTGTTAGGAGTGTGTGTTGGGTGAGGAGTGTGTGTTAGGAGTGTGTGTTGAGTGAGGGGTGTGTGTTAGGAGTGTGTGTTGAGTGTAAGTGTGTGCTGTAAGTGTGTGCTGGGTTAGGAGTGTGTGTTAGGACAGTGTGTTGGGTGAGGAGTGTGTGTTAGGAGTGTGTGTTGGGTTATGAGTGAGTGTTCAGAGTGTGTGCTGGGTCAGGAATGTGTTAGGAATGTGTGTTAGGAGTTTGTGATGGGTTAGGATTGTGTGTTTGGAGTGTGTGTTGAGTGAGGGGTGTGTGTTAGGAGTGTGTGTTGGGTGAGGAGTGTGTGTTAGGAGTGTGTTGAGTGAGGGGTGTGTTTTAGGAGTGTGTGTTGAGTGAGGGGTGTGTTTTAGGAGTGTGTGTTGAGTGAGGGGTGTGTGTTAGGAGTGTGTGTTGAGTGAGGAGTGTGTGTTAGGAGTGTGTGTTAGGTGAGGAGTGTGTGTTAGGAGTGTGTGTTGAGTGAGGGGTGTGTGTTAGGAGTGTGTGTTGAGTGAGGGGTGTGTGTTAGGAGTGTGTGTTGAGTGAGGGGTGTGTGTTAGGAGTGTGTGTTGGGTGAGGAGTGTGTGTTAGGAGTGTGTGTTGAGTGAGGGGTGTGTGTTAGAAGTGTGTGTTGAGTGAGGAGTGTGTTGAGTGAGGGGTGTGTGTTAGGAGTGTGTTGAGTGAGGGGTGTGTGTTAGGAGTGTGTGTTGAGTGAGGGGTGTGTGTTAGGAGTGTGTGTTGGGTGAGGAGTGTGTGTTGAGTGAGGGGTGTGTGTTAGGAGTGTGTGTTGAGTGAGGGGTGTGTGTTAGGAGTGTGTGTTGGGTGAGGAGTGTGTGTTAGGAGTGTGTGTTGGGTGAGGAGTGTGTGTTAGGAGTGTGTGTTGAGTGAGGGGTGTGTGTTAGGAGTGTGTGTTGGGTGAGGAGTGTGTGTTGAGTGAGGGGTGTGTGTTAGGAGTGTGTGTTGAGTGAGGGGTGTGTGTTAGGAGTGTGTGTTGAGTGAGGGGTGTGTGTTAGGAGTGTGTGTTGGGTGAGGGGTGTGTGTTAGGAGTGTGTGTTGAGTGAGGGGTGTGTGTTAGGAGTGTGTGTTGAGTGAGGGGTGTGTGTTAGGAGTGTGTGTTGAGTGAGGGGTGTGTGCAGGTTCGGTTCAGCTCCATGCTCCTGGAGGCACAGAAAAGCAGTGCGGCACTCTGGGAAGGGCCCCACCACGCGGCAGCCTGACCTAAGTGCTACCTACCTGCGATGATTGCTACGCACTCTTTCACAAAAATATTATTTTTGATGTTCCCAAACATGTGAAACGGCTCATTTTAAATTTTCTGCGTGTATATTTTTGAGCGATTTTAGTTATAGGCCGGCTGACCTCTGTCGGGAGAAACGGTGTGTTTATGGGTCGCCATAGGAACAGAGCGCCCCAGTGCGATGCAGCACTTAAGGGCGGGAAGCCGGTCTGCGTACGGCTGTGGTCTGGAGGTAAAACGTCTCCTGAGAGCAAAACGTCCGTAAAGTCCAGAGGTATGTGTGACAGATTTCAGTAAGCCAGTAAGTTCTACGAATCTGTGAAAAGTTTCCATAGTAGCCATTTTGTTTTTTGGGGAGGGTAACTATTCGTCAAGCGCTTATGGAAGTGATTTACCGTCACCTGTAGGTAAGAAACGAAAACAGAAAACCTGCCGTGCTCTGAACCGTATCTGTGACCTCCCTGGGTGGAGTGAAAACGCGAACCCACCGCTCAGAACTGCAGCCACTTAAGGGAGTTAGCGCATAGCCACCCACGCCGGGGCTGATTACAGTACCGTAACCAGGCGACCAAACCCGGCCTTTTGTTTTGAAGCTCGTTTCCCAGTTGCGCTGAGAGACGGAGCTCACTAGCGCCGCGACCGGGTGGCTTCAGTTAAGGTCGCTCCGACCCGTACGAACGCGGTGAAAACGGGAAGCCGATACACGGCACAGCTAAGGTGGGGACCGGAACGTGCGCTGTGCAGATAAAGTGAGGACCTTACGGTTCGACGCGACAACACGCGGGGTTAAATCCCCAGCTGCACCTTGCGCCGTTGACCTCGAACGAAGCGGCGGAGCTAGGAGACGCAGTCGCTCCAGGTTCGCGTTTACGCGGAGCGAGGATGTCGGGTAGACGCGGGACGGCGTGCTCGTGGGCCCCGTGAACTGAACCGTGTCTCCAAACACACCATATAAGACTTCCTGCCCCGCCCGCCCCTCCACGTGTCACCTCGCAAACTAACTGGTGAGGAATTTTAAAACCGCCGCCGTGGTGCCCGAGTTTAGGGAAACACGGACTGAGAAACCTGCCTGTTTTCCTATTCCGCTGTAATGCTTTCCAGAAATGGTCGGAATGTGGAGGATATTTAAACAGAAGAAAGAGGGGGTAAGGAGCTCGCCCTATGCCCCCCTCCCCTCTCCCAGGGGCCAAAACATAGAGCTGGCACTGGAGGGGGGGGGGGGGGGTTGGGGTGTGTGGCGGTATTCGGAGGGGAAAGGCCTCAGACAGGTAAGATGCAGGAGGACCGTTATGACACTACTATGAAGGCTAAAGTTACTCATTTGAATTCACCATACAGTTTAGGAACTGTCCATCCAATTTTCATAGTTTGGCTTCACGAAATCAGACACGTAGAGCATAAATCTCTAATTGTCCGTCGTGAACTGCGTTGGAAAGCCAACCAGAAGCACATCTGCCTCAGTGTGACAAAGTCAAACCCACGGCAGGCCGGACAGTGAGAGCTACGAGCGGCCGCTCATCTGAGGGTCACGTCTCCCCCCGTGGGGAACTGCGTCCTGCGAACAGCAGGGGATGGAAGGAGGTTACAAATGCTGGCGACTACCCTCATAAAACCTGAATGTACAGAAACGACACACTGCATGTGAGCCGCAGGCAGTAAACAGGGCGAGGGAAACTAGTCTCGCAGGCCGGCGTATTCAGATACTTTTTCCACTTTTTTGTTAAGCGTGGTGGAAAAAAACAGGAAAAAAACTACATCCAAGCGGCGTAGGTTTAACCTGACCTTCATTTACCACGCGAAGAAGATAAATTAACAGTCTTTGAAGGCGCCGGTTCTCCGGGGGTAATGTTGCCATCAATAAAAAAAATAAAAACACAAGAAAACCTTAAAAGAGGCATTCGCCGATCACCGGCAGGAGCCGCGCGGCTCTTGTGATGACAACACAGACCGCGTCTTTGTGTTTTCGTTTTTCGTCTCTCTAATACACCCATCACCTCCGCTCAGCCCCGTCAGGGTCGCGCTCTGATCTCCGCGCTTTGAAGCTCCGCCAGCTGTTTCCCAGCGCCGGCCAATCGCGGCCCGCTCGCGCTGCGAACGGCGGGATTCCAGCCGAGGGCGGAACGAGGGGGGGGACTCCCGGCGTGACAGCGCCTTGAAATCAATTAGGATAATAGGGTGGGAAAAGCGAAGGAGCGCCCGTGTTTCCCAAACTTCCAAGATGCTCGGGCCGTTTCCTTTTCATCATCTTGCATTAGTCTGGACGGGGACATTTTAATTACTGTGCAGCGGAGAGCTTGAAAGAGCGCCCCATTGATACACGCTCAAAACATCGAAGCGTGGTGCTTAATATTCTCAACCACACATGCCCACTTGATTATCAGATATCTTGGATCTCAGGAAAAAATTCACGACAGAATGCAATACTGATGCCTGTCGTACGAACAAAGGCAAAAACTTTGTTTGCCCAAGAAATCCCTCCTGTCGATTTTTTTTACTGTGTCCGAAAGATATGTAGCTATTTGTGAAAAGCACACAGAAATGGCATTCAGACCATGCCATAGTTACATGACTTTTAATGTTTTAATTAAGTGTGTAACTATTAACTATTTTAAACAAAAACAAAACAAGCTTTTCAAATTTTAACTCTAGAGTGGAAGAACACAAGGATTATACTTCAGCTTACAGGCCTACTTTTCAAAATCTAACAATGGATATCACTCCCACAATCACCCCCTCTATCCCACAATCCCCTCCTCTTCTATCACTCCCACAATCACCCCCTCTATCCCACAATCCCCTCCTCTATCACTCTGACAATCACCCCCTCTATCCCACAATCCCCTCCTCTTCTATCACTCCCACAATCACCCCCTCTATTCCACAATCCCCTCCTCTATCACTCTCACAATCACGCCCTCTATCCCACAATCCCCTCCTCTATCATTCCCACAATCACTACCGCTGTCCCACAATATCCTCCTCTTCTATCACTGCCATAATCACCTCCTCTATCCCACAATCCCCTCCTCCTCTATCACTCCCACAATCACTACCTCTGTCCCACAATATCCTCCCCTTCTATCACTCCCATAATCACCTCCTCTATCCCACAATCCCCTCCTCCTCTCTCACTCCCACAATCACCCCCTCTATCCCACAATCCCCTCCTCTATCACTCCCACAAGTGTACATACAGTGTCTATCCTGTACCACTGTATGCAAACTAAACTAAATCTCAACTACATTTTCATGGTTATTTTGAATTACAATGTTTTATCATGCGTAACTGCACAGGGATTTAGCAGCGTTTTAGAGGCTGTTATTATTTTTAACTTATTCCGGAACAAGACTTAAAAAAAAAGAAAAAAAGAAAGCAATACATGATGTCATCCTGACACCAGAAGAGTCCAGAGATTCTATTCAGCTCTGCAAATAGGAAGTCCCCCAACCCCCTGACCCCCCCCCCCCCCCCCCCAGATAAAACAATCACCGCTATCTGCCCCCCACCCCCCACCCGGCCTCTGACAGGCGTCCGCGTGCATCTCCGGAGGTGATGAGGGGGGAAGACACGAAATGAAGCACCCCCCCACCCACCCATCAGCCCTGCTGACCCCGTGAAAGCCTGAGTGGGTGGTCCTCTAAAGATGCATGCCGGTTGTACCTCACCCAAAAGAGGGATGTGGACCTGTATGCTTCATTAAGAAGCCCCCCCCCCCCCCCCCAGCACCACCACCACTCCACCCCACCCCCCGGCCTGCCCCGTTCAGGGGGGGTTGGGGGGGGGGCACAGCCGCTTTTGTGAGCCTTCTGGAAGAAAGGCTTTCGGGAAGATAAAAGGGTTTTCATCAGCAGGCCCCAGGAATGCTACAGCTCATGCTGCCCCCCAGTTTCCAAGGGTGGCCCTTGGGGGGGGGGGGGTATTCCTATTAGTGTTTACTGAAACACACAGGGTAGGGATGTGTGCTCAAACAGGCCAGCAAGCAAGACCTCTGGCTCACGTCCAGAAAAAAATAAGATACGCTCTCAGAAATAACGGGATGAAAAGTGCCTCAAAAGTTACGAATGCTCGTCGCTGGAGCTGCACCCTGAGGGTGTGTAAAATGCTACCCCTCATCAGCAATATATAACTAATTTTTGCTTGGAAAATTTACTCATACTCATTTGTATCTAACGAGAACGTTACCGTACTTTCCGGGTACATTTGTGAAGTTCCATCCATCCATCCGTGATCTTAACCCGCTTATCCTGAACAGGGTCGCAGGGGGGCTGGAGCCTATCCCAGCATACCCAGCATACATTGGGACAGGTCGCCAGTCCATCGCAGGGCACACACACACCATTCACTCACACACTCATACCCACGAGCAATTTAGACTCTCCAATCGGCCTAACCTGGACTGTGGGAGGAAACCCACGCAGACACGGGGGGAACATGCAAACTCCGCACAGAGAGCCCCCGGCCGACGGGCATTCGAACCCAGGACCTCCTTGCTGTGATGCGGCAGTGCTACCCACCGCACCATCCGTGCCGCCCACATTTGTGAAGTTGAAGAGCCAAAATTCACGTCCACTGTCACTTTATTTATTTCTGAGAGTGTGAGATGAAGGAGAAAGCTTGAGCTCCTCTTATTATTTTGTCGTTTCTTCCTTTCCCAGAATGCCCCAGGAGCGCCTGACACAGCGAACACAGCCGTAACCTTCACATCCACCAAAGGGGGCGCTGTCACGCACAACCCCTCCCTCCCAGGGCAATGCCTCAGCCAATCGCGTGGCGCTCTGTGGGTCAGGTGATTCGCATCACCCCGTGTGATTGCCAAACGCAAACCCCCCTCCTCCTTCATCCCAGCAATCGCTCCAAATTAGCTCCGACAACCAAATAGGAATTCACAACATTTAACTTTAGTATTTCATTACGTACATACACACAAGAGCATAGGAGAAGCACACTTTTTCGTTTACAATATATTAGGCAGTTTATGTGCTGTGTTACAATGTTATAAACATTAATTACAAAGACTTTTAAGTGAATAATTCAAAAGAAATAAAATATCTTCTACCTTTTTTTCTTACACTTTTTTCTAAGGCTAAAGTACAATTCAGGTTGATATAGCAATTTCACTACGTGATAAATATTAATAGAAAAAGTGGTTTACAAAACAAAACAAAAAGAAAATTCTTCATTAAATACAATAGATGTAAAAGAAGACAAGGGGATGAGGAGATGTGTACAGGTAGACAGTGAGACACGGAGACAACACTGGCCCCATAGGCTGGAGTTCAATAAGAGACAGACACTGCGTACATCAGCGTTTACACAGGGAACCTCTAAATCTTGACCGTCTTACACTCGACGTGTTGAGCTACTTTACAGTTCATGGGTTTCCACGCGATAGAGGGATTATGGTGCGTCCGGGTGGGTGTGTGTGTGTGTGTGTGTGTGTGTGTGTGAGTGAGTGCGGAGGGAGTTGGGGTCTGCACAGCGTTTGAGAACCACTCCGACGACGACCGCGCGCTGTCGTATTCGACCGCTCGTCTGTTTTATCGTTATTTTCCGTCGATCTAACATGGCGGACGCTTGAAATAGACGAAGGGTTTTTCAGTGTTCTTTGGTGTTTTTTTAATGCGTACCATTAGGATTTCCTAAGTCAGACACAACGAGCGGGAAGGGGGTTAGCAGGGCGGATGAATATACAGTACTGTGCACAAGTCTTAGGCACCCTAGACTTTATTATATTTATGTTTATTTTTTTGTGTGTGTTAGAATCAAAGAACACATTTGAGATTTCCAAATATTCCTTTTCCAAAAGATTTATTTTTATTTAGACATTTTAGTATTTTATTTTTAAAAGTAACATATTACTGGAAGCAATTTACTACTTTTTACATAAAAACTTGATCATGGCTGTCTCCAATATGCTTGGAACCTCCCTGCTAATTGTGCAGGACAGCGTTGGCTATCTCATAGAAGTGAGGCAGTTTTAACAACGAAGGATGGTCACAAAAAATATTGATTTGATTCAGTTTTTAACTACTCTGCCAAATTACTAAAATGTAATGTAAAATGTATAGCATGTTTATTTAGGACCTTTCATAGAATTATTTTGAAAGAATCTTATCTGTACAGAATGTTAAACAGGTGCCTAAGACTTTTGCACAGTACTGCAAGTAGCCAAGAAACAGACACGGAAGACGGTTCTACGGAAGGGTTTAAACACAGGGAGTGGTCGCGTGCTGCTCAGTGCTGAACTCTTACAAATCTGCTCGGATTATCTGCCTTTTTCGTGCGAAACGTCGATATATAAGAACGTTATTATTATTTTTTACTGAGGAACATGGCCGCCGTTTCCCACTCGGATGAGATATACTTGTTATAATGGACGTGTTGGTCATACCACACTCCAACGCACACCACTACCACTGAGCAGCGTGTTATAAATGCTTATGGCAGTGTGCCCTCAGAGAGAGAGAGAGAGAGAGCTAGAGAGAGAGGGGAAGAGACCGAGAGAGAGGGAGAGACAGCGAGAGAGAGGGGGAGGGAGAGAGAGACAGCGAGAGAGAGAGAGGGGGAGGGAGAGAGAGACAGAGCGAGGGAGAGGGAGAGAGAGAGGGGGGGAGGGAGAGGGAGAGAGAGACAGAGCAAGAGCGAGGGAGAGAGAGAGAGAGAGGGAGAGAGAGACAGCGAGAGCGAGGGAGGGAGAGAGAGAGAGGGGGAGGGAGAGAGAGGGAGGGAGAGAGAGAGAGAGAGAGGGAGAGAGAGAGAGGCCACAGTCGCTACTGGTGTGAAATGGGGCATTATGCGCACAGCCCTCCGCTCATCTGGATCCCATTATCGCACAGGGAGAATGCCGGGGTCAAAGGTCGCGGAGCGTCTGGTGTCCTAAAGGAGTCCGGTTCTGCCGAGTGCCTCCTAGGGGGGGGGGGGGGGGTCGCTCAAATGTAGCAGATTGGGCCGTGAAAACGAACCCCGTGTTTAAACAAGCCTGGGTGAGGTGACCCTTTACATCTTGGGCACTGGAGGAAAAGTGTATCGCAGAGCTCACGAAATTAAATAAAAAACCCTGAAGTCTCACAGGCGTGATCTAAAATATAAAATCCTAAATAAAGTCAGATTATGAAGCCTATCAGAGCTCCGATGTACATGTAATTCAGCGTTCATTATGTAAGTGTGATACCCTCATACTCCTGTTAATCAGAGAAGCCTGTTTCATGGGACAAACTTGCAGTGCCACTTAAATGTTATGCCGTTGCGCCGAAATCTAAAACAAACTTTGGATCGTGGCAGAAAGAAGGCTCGTGAGGAACTCTGAAATGAACCGGGTTCCAGTTCATCTGCTGCGCTCCATGGACAAACAAAAAAACAGAAAATCGGATCAGATTTTCACACGTATATTTGAGCCATGTTTCTTTTTTCCTTATTTGTTTGTTTTTTTTTTTTTTTTTTTTTTTTTTGGTCATTACTGTCGCTTTTGCTGCAAAGATGAATCCAGCAATTATCCCTCCCGGAACATAGAGGGCGCACCCTCTTTGCACGGAGTCGGCGGCGCAAGAAAGGGAAGGCTTTGAAACGAGGCCGGCTTGAATGAACGGAAAAATGAAATCGTTCAAGGAGGAGCAGAGGATGTCGGAAAAGGGCATAAGCGAACGCGGGCCTTTCATGCGTGTGCCCGGCTGGGCGGGACTACTGCTGCCTATCAACGACGCACAGGTCTGAACCAATCACACGAGTTCATATGGAGTCGGAGAAGCCCTGATTGGCTCACGGGGGGGGGGGGGGGAGTTATGCCATTCATGAACTTCAACCACTGGAATGAGAGAGATACTGAAGTACTGGGTTTGGAACAGGACCCAGGGTCAGGATGTGGGGTGTGTGAAGGGAAGGAGGGGGCTAATGTTGGGTGGTGGTGGGGGGGGGGGGTTAGGGGGGCTCCAGTGTACCAGGGCGCTCATACGACGTAGTTGGTCTCTGGAGGGCTTCTGTTGTGGGCTCCCTCCTTTGTGTCCTTGGGTGAGGGTGGGGGCTGTTTGTGCTTGGGCCCCGAAAGTCTGGCCGCACCCCCCCGGTGCCCTGGGGAACAGAACGGGTCACATCAGAGATGAACCTAGACGCACACTCTGCAAAAACTGACTGCCTCAACTGCAAGTGTATATTTTGAAACCCGAATTTAAGGACTATAAACACAGGCAGAGGGTGAGTCGACATGTCAGTGAGCCGTAATCAATGATAGGAAGGGATTTACAATGGTCTTGTAACAATGTTTTTACACAACAATCTCACCTATTCTACCTTTAAAATTCACGTGAAGTGAAATGTTCTCATTCTGAATAAATCTTGAGATAAGACAAACTGTCTTACCTCATAGCCAATATTCTTGTCTTATTTAGCAAAACAGTTAAAGAAATAAGATTTAAAGTGTGAATATAAGACTGAAATACTTGTTTCTGGGTTTTTTAGTGCATAGGGGTCTGCAGCTCTGGTCTACAGCTGGAGGGTCTCCTGGTTATACTGCAGGTACAGATGTCTTAATATCAGAAAGCAATTCAGAACCAGGAGAGGTGAGAGAACTGTGTAACTAACTTCTGTACTTTTTTTAATCCGATTTCAGGGTTCATTTTGGGCCGTTTTGGGGTTCCGGCCCTTTTTTTTTGCCTTTCTGTTTCTCAGGTCCTTTTTTTTTGCCTTTCCGTTTCTCAGTGTTTCTCCTGTAAAAAGCACCATAGAAATAATAAGAAATGTGATTGTACCGAGTCAATTCGGTGCTGAGTGACCACAACAAAAACCAGCAGACCCCATCGGTCAACACCAGGGTGACAGAGCCCTGATTTGGAGGAAGTAGCCATTCTGGAAAATGAAATTATTGGGAAAGGGAAAGGGGGCGTGGGAAAGGGGCGGGGCTCGGGACGCGGACGCCGGCGATTGGACAGGATCCTGCACTTACTCTTGTTGCAGGTGCGTCCGTGCCAGCCTTCCCGACACTGGCACCTGTTTGGCTCCGCACACGTCCCGTGGGTACCGCAGCCAGGATCACAGACAGCTGCGCACACACACACACACACACGCACACACACACACACACACACACACACACACACACACACACACAGATATTAGCCTCTGGAAAGCTGGAATGACATCACTGGCAGTAAAAGATCACTCTCTTGCCATGATCTCAACAGTACATTAAGACTGACTCATCAAATGGACTTTATCCTGCACCTGGGGGCCCACGGCGCAGCCAGTTTCTCCTGCACCTGGGGTCCCACGGTGCAGTCTGTTTCTCTTTCACCTAGGGGCCCACAGCGCAGTCTGTTTCTCTTTCACCTAGGGGCCCACAATGCAGCCAGGTTCTCCTGCACCTGGGGGCCCACGGTGCAGTCTGTTTCTCTTTCACCTAGGGGCCCACAGTGCAGTCTATTTCTCCTGCACCTGGGGACCCACAGCACAGCCAGTTTCTCCTGCACCTAGGGGCCCACAGCGCAGTGTGTTTCTCTTTCACCTAGGGGCCCACAGTGCAGTCTGTTTCTCCAGCACCTAGGGGCCCACAGTGCAGCCAGTTTCTCCTGCACCTAGGGGCCCACGGTGCAGTCTGTTTCTCTTTCACCTAGGGGCCCACAGTGCAGTCTGTTTCTCCAGCACCTGGGGGCCCACAGCGCAGCTCACATAGCTCATATACCCAAATAGCCGCTGTTCATACAGGAAGCTGAGCTCTGGGGAAAAGTTGAGCGGTCGGAAGCGTATTCTGCGTCCGGATCACGTCGTAAGATCCCCCCGTGTGGTTTCTGCTCCCCTTGTTTTCCCCGTCTGACCCCAGGATACTGGCCCGGGGTGTGGCGGTAACCCTGACGCCCGGGGAGAGAGGATGGCTTACCCTTTGAGCACAGGTCGCCATGGAAACCCTTGCTGCACTTGCACTTGTTCCGTCCCGTGCACTTCCCGCCGTTCCGACACGGCTGCCGGCATTTACCTGGGAAAGACAGGACACACCCGACATTCCCGCTTACTTCCCAGGAAATGTTATGGGCTGGATTGACACCACCCCTTGAGTGAAAGTCATAGCGGTTAAGGTACGTGACCGGGACCCGCAAGGTCGGCGGTTCGATCCCCGGTGCAGCCGCGATAAGATCCGCACAGCCGTCGGGCCCTTGAGCGCGGCCCTTAACCCTGCATTGCTCCAGGGGAGGATTGTCTCCTGCTTAGTCTAATCAACTGTACGTCGCTCTGGATAAGAGCGTCTGCCAAATGCCATTAATGCAATGTAATGTAATGTAACTCAAAACAGAGTTTAGATGAGTTCAACAGGGACCACATGCACCGATGTGTGGGATCGAATCGCAGCTGGTTTGTCTGCGTAGGTAACGTTCGATTCGGTTCGTCTTGTCTCAGGTTTCGCGCCTGTTGGTCTTTGCCCACCGTTTCATCGCCTCTCCCCACACAAGCCGGCTGCAGATGTTCCTTCAGTGGAACGTAGAAAAAAGATTAATTTGATTTCATTCACGAACCTCCAGGGAGACAGGCGGTGCCAAAACCCAAGATAAAGATCTCGGGGTGAAAAAAAAATATGAAAAAGAAAGACAATAGCAAAGGTGTGAAAAGATACTCCACATGTTAAAGCAGATCCGGGTGTGGGCGTTTTAGTCTTTTTATCTCGCTGGAAGATTCGGTTTCGGCTAAATATTTTATTAAGGCTCAGTTTCACACGGCTGTCTGTGCTCCGTGGATCCGACTCCTATATCCGCGGGGGGAAAAAAAAAAAGAAAAGAAGAGGGAACGGGGGACAAAGCCTTAAAGAAAAACAGACGTCATGGAAGACGATAACGGTTACAGTTCCTGTCACGGTGAAGCCCCGCCCCTCGGAAGCCGACACCCAATCGCGGATCAGAGGGCAGCCGCGGTCGTCACGGGGACGGGGGTCTTATCGGGAACAGCTGCGTATCCCCCGACACCTGGGGCCGGGGAGCCGGGAGAGAGTGGGCGTCCCGTTCCTCGCCCGTCCGGTCGGACGCGGTGACATCACGCGGGCCCCGACTGCCTCAGAGCCTGAGAACGCCGAACTGGGGTCCCCCCCCACCCGCACCCCGGGGGTTCAACCCGACACCGCCCCCAGAAGCTGCTTTCATGAGACAAGCTCTCTCGTGTTACACTGTAGGCATTAGGCAGACGCTCTTACGTGCGGGGCTAGCAGCTAACAGCTAGCAGTCTTTGCCTTCGTTTACGCGGTCATTCGGGTGAAGTGCCGTCCTCAGGGGGTGCAATGACGGTGACCCACCTGTGTCTCAAACCTGCAACCACAAATCCCCCAAAACACAGCTCCCTCACCACGACCCGACAGAGCAGACCTGGGTCTACCAGGGT